>NC_047518.2:24204366-24513490 GCF_902827115.2 Pseudochaenichthys georgianus
CTTGTCTCGGATTTCAGACTTGACTTCTTGTACACATCAAAGACTACGTCCACCCGCTTGTACCTGGCACCATAGGATTCAACCTTTGGGATTATGTCTTCTTTAGCATAGTCATCAAATGTCTTTGAAGTACGTGGAGGTAAGGCATTGATAAGTGCTGAGCCATCAATGATGATTGCATCTCCATTTGGTTCTGTGTCTGGGATGTTCACTTGCGCTTCAAGAATTTCAACCAGCTGTGACTTCTGACACGTATGAAGCTTGCCGCTATCACTGAGAGATGCAGGGTGCGACTGATTTTCGTGCTTGAAGAATTCTTGCAAGTTACACTGCCTGTTCTGGCACGAGATGAACAGTCGCGAGAATAACTGACAGTCGTCTTTCAGGACTTTCTCCTTAGAAATGTCCTTAGCCTGCTCTTGTTTGAAGAAAGAAGCAAGGTTTTTCTTGATCGGATTATAAAAAGCACTTTCACCTTCATCCTCTAGCCCCTCCATGAATGATTGGAACTGCTCTTTGCCCCGTCGGTGATGTGTTGCTACCATTTCAGCTCGAGTTGGGTCTGCAATGTTCTTCGTGTCTAGCACCAGCAGGTCGGCTGATTCTTCTTGGAATGGGTTGCCCATCTCCTGCATCACTGCAGAGAGTGATTTCACCTTTGCAAAGAAAGATTTCTGGGCACTCCTTGTCTGCTCGTGGTGTCTGCTGCTATATGTGGCATCTTTCATACCAGACATGGCCTCGTATCCAGCTACTAGACGACTAACTTCGGGTCCAGCGACCATCCACCTACGAAGTGCTGACGCGTCTTCTGTCAACCCAATTGCTCCTCCGTCACCTTTGATCACTGCATTATTTTGCTCGTGTGCTTGGTCGATCGCCAGGCCAGAGTATTCTCTTCTTGACTTGTGGATGGCAAAGTTCCCTTTGTGAAACTCTCTGGCCACATCTGGATGTTGTTGCTCAAGTGACATCATATCTCGGAGGTGAATTGGGATCCACCGCGCATAGTTGACATTGTTATTTGCAAAGAAGTAAGGCACCAGTTCTGAAAGTGCTTCACGGTACAAGTTGAAGTCTCCTTCTCTGAATGAGCGGATCAGGGTGAATATGGTGAGCTCCATGTTCAGCACCAGACTCCATAACTGGAACTGCGGACTCTCTTTCCTCCGTTGTTCACACCAATCCTCAAAGGTTATATCTGATATGCAAGACTCTTCAGAGCGGTAATCATGGTATGCCTTCTTCATCAGTTTGTACAAGCTGCATGCAGTGATCTGGTGTGCTTGTCTTGTCCTGGTGACACTGGATGCAGACAGGTAAGACTCTGCTGTACCAGATGAGGCCACCTCTGCTTCCACAATGGCACTGGTCCAGCCACTCTCCCGTAGTAATGTTCCTATCGATCTCAGTGCAGCCATTTCTATATGAAGTCCACCAAACATGATCACAAACTTGTCCTCTCCATATTCGGGCCACTTCCATTGTATTTGTTTTGCCAGAGCATATAACGGTTGATCAGCAGCAATGACAGGTGTCTGCCCTGGGTTCAGAAAAGCCACTGTATCACGGACCTTCGCCATGGCATGCTTGATCGTTGCAACAGAGTGAGCCTGATCTCGCCACAGAGGCATCATCGCTGAAATACTCACTTCAAATGGATGGCTCCTTTTCTGCGTTGCATGGTGGGCTGACCATGTGATGCTTACTGCATCAGCCACATCCTCAGTGAGGAAGACTTCCTCCAACCAAGAATATTCTTCCTTCAAGTGTAACCAGATCGACTCGGGTGCTGGTAAAGATTGGTTTGCTACTGGAGGAGGATTGGGTTTTTTCGTGATGTATGCTGGTCGAATATTGGTGTATGCTTCTGGAAGCTCTGGTACTTTCTTAACCTTCATTTCTGACTCTAGTTTGAGCGGCTCACGTTCATCGCCAGCATTTTCAGTGCTTGGATGTTGGAAAATGGACACACTTGTACCATGGAATGATGTTTGAGCTGTGGTCGCAGTCGGATTATGATCTATGTTGTCCACTGCTGCAGTTGTGAACAACTGCTTTCTCAAGACTGGGGGACAGATTACTCCATCTTGCACATACTGTGCAACAACTGCTTCTCCTAACTGTGCTGAGATTTCTAGGACTCTGTCGTATGATATGCTGAGCCCATTCTCATGGAGCATTTCAATGATTTGTCTCTTCCTCGTCTTGGCAAACACATACAGGCCCATGTAGACTGCAAAAGGTGGCTCACGGTCCTTGGAATGCCTGTGGACATCCGTTCCTTCCTTATATTTCGCAAAGCAGTTGTACTGTAGGAGTTGCGATATAGAAAGGTCAGATTTCGATGCTCCATGCTGGAGTTGGGACTTGATGTCAGCACCATGTTCGATCATACATACAAATTGCAGCAGTGATGGTGGTACAGCCTGTTCTAGGTCTGTGTCGTTAAAGGTGCTGCTGAAATTTGACTTTTGATGTAGCATATCTCGTCTTATTATCCCAGCAGCTTTTGCTAGGTGGATCGCTTCACCGTACTTGGATGCTTGTGAGAGGATTGAGCCTACATCATTTTCAAAAGCCAGCATAACATCTCGTCCTTGGTGATGAGCTTGCAGCTTGGGAATGTGAAAAAGCAGCTGGTCCTTGAGTCGAGTAGGATGAACATCAGGCGATTCAACACCAAGCTGCTCCAGCCTCTGCTTGTAAAGCATGGTCAAATTAGCAAGCTTCAATATGAGTGGATCACTACTATCACTGGCATTTTTCATCTCACTAATGTAGGTGACTAGTTCGGAGAAAGCAATTGGATATGCTTCCTTCCAGTGCTCCTGTGCTTTCTCTTGCTCCTGCACCTTTAGGTAGGCTCGTTCTCGGTTATACAATGCCACCAAACAAGCAGGGTGATATTTCAGTTCTTGTGCTATGACATCTCCTACACTTAGTTTGGCAAGGAGTTTTCTATCACTGAGTGTTTTTGCACATTCGTTTATTCTGTTATTCACTTGCATTGTCATTGCTTCTCTAAGCTCCCCTCCTTTTTCGCAAAAGAAACATTCTTGTGTTTTAGCTTCTTGGACCTTTCGTGGGATCTTACTTCTACCGCCCTCATCACTAGTACCTGTAGGGGTTGATCTTTTTTCAGCTCTGTGTAACTTTGTGTTGTTAAATAGAAGCCTACAACTCTCATGATATTTTGCCTTCTTTTGTCTTAAGGTTTCATTTATCCCACCACCTTCGTCAAGTCTTGCAGGGTCTAGCTTGATTGGTAGTGCATTGAGTGAGTGAAACAGAGGAATATTCGTTGCCAAGTTCATATATCCATCATCGCCTCTTCTGGCAGGATTGCCCTGGGGGGACTTTAGATCTTCTTTCTTAACCTCCTGACATAGGCAACACTTGGTCCAGTCAGTGTTCCACGATTTTACAGTAGCACTTGTGTCCATGGTCAGTATGACGTTCAGGGTCGAGGGTTTATCCTTTTACCACCCTGTACGTGTATAATAGACACTTTCCTGTATGATAGTGTAAAAAGTAATTGAATGAATTAGCTAATTTCCGATAGCATAGTTAGCTTAGCTTAGCTTACACATTGAAATAACACACAATTAACCACAATTTTGAAACACATCACTTGGCACACACAAGTCAGTTTGTAAGTACTCACAGTCACAGATATCTACTCCGGATTAAACCAAAACGATGTGTGGCTGATAGAACTGGCTGCCACCATGTGCTCTCTGCATTTTGTGTCTACTCAAAACACACATGTCGCGCAAAATGGTGCCTTAAAGGTGCAGTACCGAATTTCGCCACCAGGGCGTTTCAATATACTATAATATACTTAAGTAACTACAGTTGAGTAGCTACAGTGACATTCAAGTAACTGTGGAACTGTTAGTTATATATTTTTCTGCAATCCCCTAGAGACTAATACTCATGGTGACAAAAGTCGACAATGGTTCCCAATGGGTTAAAGTATTTCCTGTGGTCGTAGACCCATAAAATAGGTATCAAATTAAAGGTCTTAAATTATCGCATCCATTTATGACCTTTAAAATTTGATTAACCCTTTATGTGCCGATTTATTACGGATTTCGGGCGGCTAATCTGGCGGCCATCTTGGAAAATGGCCGCCATCTTGGATTTTCAATTGGCCAATCAGGCAGATTTGATTAGTACCACTTGGAGAACAAGTGTGCCAAATTTGATGCTTGTATCATCATTTGCACGATTCTTCTGAAACATTGCTGTTATCTGCCCCACTAATTGTGTTTGTGCCCCAATAATCCTTAGTGTATATAATGAGGCCACCACCTCACGTTTTCCCCGACAATTCTCGGGTCCTGTCTAGTCTATGGGAGGTGCGGCCAGCTAGCTCGATCGCTAAGTCCGGGATGGATGGAGCCAGGTTTCTGTGGCTATTAGCACGCAGCTGTCCCTCACAGTCCTGTTTGTTGCAACCTGTAATCTCAGTTCGTCCATCTTGTTAGCGAGAGATCTTGCATTTGGTAGAAAATACTCGGCAACGGTGGTTTGTCCGGGCGGTTCCTTAGCCTCTCCAGCAGGCCGGCTCTGCATCCCCACTTTTGTTTACGTTCCTTTCTCCGTCTGCGACACTTAGTTCCGGGAATAGTGAACCACGGGTCTCCGGGATTCCTGGCGATTTCCAATGGGATGTTGTTTCCGCGGATAAACGCGGATAAACGCGTCTGTAACGGCGCTTTCACTGTGTAATCCGATTTCTAATAGATTGTGTCTGCTGAAGATGTTATTTGCCCAGCATGATGTTAACAAAAGTGAAAAAAATATATACAAGTAAACATGAAATAACATTAAAAAGGCACTAGACTTGAGTCCTAAAGCTGCTGCGACTGGTCGCGCCGCCATTTTCCTTTATAAGATTGTCTGATCGTGTAAATATGCCACAGAGAAAAGAAGCAAACTCAGATAAAATTGTGAATTGTGAATAAGGCCCAGGTGGTCGGTAAACAATTGCTATATAAAAGTATTCTTCATTTGCATGCATAAGTAGTAATTCAAAGGATGTAAAACCAGTCATAATAATTTGATTTAGTGACAGAGAACCAGAGCTGTATATTTTTCATTTCATTTAAACGTTTATTTGAATGGGGACAATCCACATTAATGAACACTTAAGACAAATAATGCTTCAAGTGTAAATATGCCAGATTTGAGCTTTTTAAGAACGTAAGTATAGCAGCTAGGCCCCCACCCAGGGGGGATGCTTTTAACTTCAATATTTAAAAAAAATCTTCCCGGGGGAGCTTGCCCCCGGACCCCAATAGAGGAGGTGAGGTCCCTCCTAGAGGAGGTGAGGTCCACCCCCCACTTGTAAAAATAGCACTGTACCCCTGCTTATGCCGTGAGCTGATTATCGAGCCTTCATTGTAACAGTCGCGGGTACACTGTGTGTGCGTGTGGGGAGTGTTGCAGTAGAAAATGCAACTGTAGCGCTGGTGCATTAATGGGAAACCCTTAATGTTTGAGCACCCTCTATGAAACGTCAAGCTACCCCACAGCACCCCCTAGAGAAAATCTCTGGTGCCGCCACTGCCCCCACCTCTTCTTGATTCACGAGACACTTGCAGGCTGGTGTAGCTAGGAGGTGATGCCTCATTCAGGCTTACAAAGTAATTTGGCTTTAGCCAGGTTTTGTAAAGGCCCATGATATCAATGTTATGGTTGGTTATTATTTCATGGAGAAGCAGAGATTTAGAGGACAGTGAGCGAATGTAAATAAAAGCCAATATTCAGAATAATACTTAATACTTAATACCAAAATGGCAGGTCGTGAGGAAGAGGAGGGTTTTATAGAAATTAGGTTATGGAGATTTCTAGCATTGTGGTTGTAAATCTTATTTACAATTCCTTTTTTCCTCTTCTAACGAACAATGTTGACTCGTCTGTCTGCCACTGATGATGAATGGAACATTTGTGTGAAATATATTGACAAATAGTCATTGATTGAGATAAAACATTTAGACATTTCCTCTAGCCATCATGAGGTTTACATTTTTGGACTTCAATAAGATTCTCCCTTCAGGGTGAGTTGTAATGGTTTTTAATGATCTACCAACAAGATCTTTTTAGCTTTGCCATTCCAAGCACACTACTGTAGGTAGTGCTGCACTGCAGCTTCTTTGGCCCCAAATGAGTATGACAATAATAAATAAAATGATCCTTACAAACCTGCCAAAACGGTTTTTTCAAGGAATTTATAAAGAGAATCCTTCCAACTGTCTTTAGGTCATAAACCCAAGAGAGAAACATATTAAGAGAAAAATGGATCACCATAATTATTCTTAATTGGGCTACCAAACATGACTAAGAATAATGTTTTATTGTAATTTAAGCGGCCTTGTGTTTAAACATACTCCACCAAAAAAGCTTGTGCTGCTTTGCCTTCCATTAGATGAACTGTAGGTTCAGACATCAACTGTCAGTACATTTCAATGTAAACATGTATATTCCCATCTCCAGCTCGAGCTCCCAAAGACAATAACACAGTATAAACTGGAAAGAATGTGTGTAATCTGATAACCCCATTATTGTGTTCATGCTACTGTACCTCGTAAAAAACACTTGATACCGTTCATACAGCATGCAGATGCAATATCTTGATACAAAATAATGACAAGAAAAGGAAGGGAAAATCAAGAAATAAGAGCAAGGATCCTTGGAAATATTGTGTTGGTCATCATAAATTAAAGGCAATATCAATAAAGTGGTGGAGGACAATCCAATTCCTCTCTCCTGAGACATCCGCAGGGAAGGTGGGCATGGAAGCCTCCGCAGCGTAAACAGGCAATATTAAGGTAATCAATCGTCGTCAGTGCTTTGGCAGTGCTGGATTTACTGTAGTGAGATCCATCGCATTCTGTATTAAGCCATAATTGATTTGATCTCCATAATCTCTTTCCTGGTTGTCGTGGGTAACACTGTGTGACAGCGCTGAGTGATGTGCTTTCGGATGGAGGCGGTGGAGATAAACGTGTGATGGGTTTGCAATGAGCTGGACGGCCCATTCATATTCATCAACGGATGTGCACCCCGGGGGCTTAGGACAACAGAGGGGCATACAACAACACACACTGCACTACACCACAATTAGATGTTCTACATTATGAAAATACTAGCATGGAAAAATACTTTTCAATGCATCGCATCTCATTGCCCAGAAAAACCCACATAAACCATCACAGTCACAACACGACAGACTCTTTCTCATCAAACAGTCATAATTCACCATATTTTAACATTTATGTGATTCTCCCCTCTGAGAATAAGATTTTGATTTAAATGCACTTTTAAATGTCACTATCCAACAGCAGTAATGTCCTCTCTGAGACCTTTTCAGAGAGGAACGTATTTCTGCCTTCTCTCTTTCTCTTTTAATTAACAGTACATGATGTGTGTTGCTAACAGATTACTCACAGGCAGTGGACAACAGTGCGACCTTCTCCACACTCCCTCTGCCATTTGTGCACTTGAGCCAGGAGGTTGAGGAAAGCCTTCTTGGAGTCGGGAACATCTCGATACGCCGACCAGCGCAAGAACTGGAACTGACACACCACTAGCTGGCCCTCTTGGAGCTTGGGATGCAACAGAAAAAAGAAAAATACATGAGTAAACCAGTGCTGTGAGTGCAAGTGTGCTTGCTCCTGTTTGTGTCTGTGTTAAAGTGCATTTTCTGGTTGTTTTAGTATTTTCTGTGTGTGCCAGTTAACACCCGTGTAAGAGTGCTCCCTAGGCTGTGTGCTGGCACTCAGCTGTGCTCACTCAGCAGACTGATTTTGAGATATATAGGTCTGTAGAGGTAAGCCAGGCCCGGGATGTGTGTGTGAGAGGTCCCTGTGTGTTCATAACTTTGTCCCGTGGAATCTCACCTAATACTTAAGGACCAGTGGAGAACTGTAAGTCATGCAAATTGGGCTGGCAAAGACACCAATGATGCACGTAGGAATTGCCTCAATGGAGCTGGGATTTACACAATGTACTCTTCTTTTTTTTGTTTGTTATACAACTCGCACATACATATGCTTACAATGCACTTTCTTCGACTTTTACTCCCTACCAGTATATATCATTGTCACACACAGGAAGAACACACCCTAATGCAGTGAGAGGAAGAGGTTTATGTTATTTCTGTGTGATTCGACTTTTCCCACACTGTGTTAAGTTGCCCTCTGCTTGACTGTGGTACGTACTGAGTGCAACAAAGTTGCTCTGGGTGGAGAGGAGAATGACAAGGGCGGTCGACAGAGGAGGTGAGGATGCCAATCAAGAAAGGAAGTTCTGTGCAAAGCATGTCACGCTGCTTCTAATAGCAGCCAAGAAATGCCTTGCATACAGATTTCTTCAATAATTGGGTTGACAGTGATCCTGAGAGGAATGCATGCATGTACTTATGCAAATGTGCAGGCTTTAACCATACCTGCATAGTCACGTAGAATCAACAAAAAAATGTTTGACATCCCCTGTGCTCCCTCTACCATGACAGAGCTGCCAGATACTTTATTTAGCCTGTTTCACAAGGTCTTCCTAATTCTCTAAATGCCACATACTTTGTAAAAATGTGTCACATGGTTTATGAAGAAATGTAAAAGAGTCTGCTATGCAGCTTGAGAAGAGTGTCCTGCCACGGAAAATATGCAATGCATTATGATGATAAAAGCCCCCTCTTTGGTATGCCAACATGCACCTAAGACGCTTATCGAAATGACAAGAAGAAATTGAAAAAAGGGAAAGAATGACCTTTATTGCCTCTCTGTTAATGGGCTTTTCTTGCATGTTTGCCATAGAAAACTCTTTTAATATGTATCACTCTTATGGGAACATATTGGTGCGTCTGGTTCTATTTTCTGGACTGACGAATAACAGAACAATGTCCTTTGTAGTATGTATGATACAATCTATGAACCATTGTTATCTTTTTATTTTTAACATTGTGCTCAGTGCACATCTCCAGGCTATATTCCAGTGTATTTACATTTTATTTATTTGACAACCTCCTTTTTCCCTTGAGGCACACACTAGAGAAGCACCGTTGTTTATGCATAAGAAAGACATATGGATAAATAATGATGCATAGGCACACACTGTGTGGAAATCCAGCATCAAGTGAAGCACTCATCCTTTGAGTTTGCTTACAAGTAGATGTATAGAAATTCAAATCATAATCTACACAGTATTATTACAACCGAGTCTATAGTTCTTTGACTTTAAGGACTTGTGTCATGTCGTGTGCAGGGGCACATTACAGCTGGTAGCTCTAAATGTACTGGTAGTAAAATGTGAATTACTGGAGAAGGCCACAACTAATGCATTTCTAATAAGGTTCATGTTCATTTTGTGAAATACCACTGAGTGGCACAAAATGTCCTGTGCAGGCTTTGTTGAATGACTCACCCGTGTGACATTCTTGACCCGAAACAGACGAGTGATGACATCTTCGTCAGCAGACATGGACAGAAACTCCACCTCCATGGGCCCGTACTGCTGTAGCCCGGGCTCCGGCCAGTACTGAACACACGGCTACAGACAGAGGGGAAGGTAAATGAAAGAGAGAGATTTTTTATCAGTGATTACAGTGTTAGCACACGTTTATTCTCCGGCAGTTGTAGCCCAGATAAAAATCCTTTGCTGCTCTCAAAACCTTGGATCTTCAAAGAGCAAAGGGATTTAAAAAGCTGAAATGATGATATTAGGGAAAAGTCTAAAGTCTAAGGATAACACAAAGGAAATGACATAATACAGTTGGAGTATGGTGTGTGCCTGCTCCTACTTAAAAAGAAAGGTGAAACCGTAGCCTACTGGTGTTAATGAGCGGGGAGAAGCAGCAAGAGGAGGGAGAAATGTAACATTCTTTGCTTTCTTGTAACAAGAAAGATGCAGAGTACTGCTGTGCCATGTGTGAACTTTTTAACAGAGTTTATAGCGATGTCTTGGTGAGAACAAGATAAGATGGTGATAACAATATTCAAGCAATACAAAAATTAACTGCATTACACTGAAATAAAGTATGAAAAACATTACAAGCAGAGTAAAAGAAGAATAACATTTTAAAGGGGTTAGCTATAATTTATTTCTGTTTATTTGTATATTACTAGACTAGGGTGTTCTAAAATAGCATGAATGAAAAAAGGCAACACAGAAACTCTAAATTAATACATTTAATGAGCAAATCATACTCAATGATTCAAGATTTAATATAATGTATTAACATAGTATCACAGTTACAAAGCCTGTCAAAGCCTGTGGGTATTGTCCACAGTACATGTATAATACCAATGTATACTTGTAAAAGCGCCTCGATGACCTCGAGGCGTGAAGATGGACGGTGTGGCGCAGTGCGCTGTGCAATGATCATCAGATCAAGGGGTGAAACCCGCCGCTGCTGCGTCTGTAAAGCCGGTGTGTCCTTGGGCAAGACCCTTCACCTGAACTTGCTCCTGTGGGTATTGTCCACAGTATCTGACCATTGCATGTATGATGTGCAATGTGTGTATATGTAAAGCGCTTTGAGTCATTGATAATGCGCTATAATAAATGTAAGGAATTATTAATTATTATTTAAAGCACTTAAAGTCATGTTGAGAGGCAATTCATCAAAAAAAAACATCTTTCAGTAAAATTCTCTGTGTGAGTGCCAAATAGCAATGAATGACTGTTAAATGTTTACCTTTTAGCAGATTTCTCTACCCAGTGAATATTCAGATGAATAAAGTCAGAAAGAATATATCCAGTTTTTTGGATAAAACAAGTTAAATAGTGGGTACATTTGCAGCAGCTTGTTTGGTGGTTCTTTTTGTCAAAATCGTTTTTTCAATCAAAGGCTTATATTAAATCAAGTTATGTTTTTGTCAAACACACCGATTCAAAATTGGCAATAAATATACAAATATATTCACTTTGGTGATTTAATTAATCAAGTGAATTCTGTTTTCACCACAATCTAAGGTAGACCTTGATCGAAATAGTATTCATAATTAAAAGTAAGCAGCTGCTTTCCGAGGCTGTGATACAATGTATTACATATTTCACAAGCTTAATTGTGAAAGTCCTACCAGGCAAGGCTTGTAAGTGTAGCCTTTACTCCTAAAAAACAAAAATCTAGATTTGCATAAGCCACTTTCTTCAATGTCTTTGGCTTTTGGCTTGTGGACTTATAAATTATAAAGGTGTTAAGGTAAAATGAAATGTTTGCCGAACGTATAGCTTCATTTGCTCAACAGTTTGCTGCCAAACTCTTGATAAAAAAGCCTCTAATATGATACTATACTTCTAAGCTTATAGGATTAAATGCTGACTTTTAAAGCAATTCTCAGATAAGCACCTGATTATCTGATAGAGCCTTATTTATCATTTTAAGCATTGCCCTTAGAGATCCAGCCACCTTTAATTACCAAAAGAGTTCTGTTTAACAAAGGCTTAACCGACTTTAAAATCTCATCTTTTGGTTATTTGTTCCAAGCGATTGGAGTTGTTTTGAATTGAATATGAAACTTGATTCATGTGCTGTGCTCTAACTCATTATAATATCCATTATAGTCTTAAAGAAAGATCAGGGAACAGCAGAGGAAGACATATGCTCATGAGAAAAAGTGGAACACCAACGGAAAAAAAAACCGGATATGTGGCTGGAGGGTAATGCAAGCCTATTCTTCAGAGATGTATCTTGAGAAGGGGAAGGGAAGACTGGGGCGGGTCTTATCTAGTCATGCCTTGAGATCAATGTGGTCAGGGATCAAAGCCCAACAAAATGTCATGAAGGAACTAATCCTAAGCACAGTAAGATACAGACACTTTATTATTAGTAAAGGCGGCGTATTCTTGGGAAAGTCTGAAGTAAAGTTCAGATAACTAAAGATTGAAACCAAAAACGTGTATGCCAAAGAGCAGCTCTTGTGCAGGTGAACTCAAACATTTTTCTATGCCTATTTTCCTGCATAGTGTCAACAAATCGATGGCAATAAAGCAGTATAACACTTTGACCTTACCCAGGCAGAGTTTGACTGGTTGAGTTGGTTGAGCATGACCACTGCCGTGCAGCCGTAGTCGAAGACCAGCCTCCAAAAGTCCGCTGTGGTCCCCGGCAGAGGGTGAGGGGTCACAATGAACGCAGCCTGCCGATGGAAGCTGTCAGCGAGAGCAGCGTTGATGTAATTGTTGCTCTCCCCTTCAGTCGTAACCAAGAAGGCCAGAGCGCGATCAGGCGGCAGAACATCCATGCTGCGATTCTTCTCTCGGTTTCTGGGCAACAGAGCGATGCTGCACTCTTCCACATCCAGGTGGGGAGTCACAGAGTTGAGCGTCTGCAAATGGAAACATGTAAGAGGTGAGACGAGAGCGACAGGAGGATGAAATCAAATTGAAGAGAGAATTAAAAGGATGGAGACACTGCAGAGGATTCAAAGATGTTAGGGAGGAGGAGTAGGAGGAAGAAAATAAATGAATCAGACAGAAGGAGGGAGGACTGAGACGCAGAGAATGAAGAATCCAATAATGTTAATTGAAAGAATCGTAATATTCTGAACATCACGTTGACAAACTGATTTAAAAGAATGAAAGATAAATTAGGCCGACTGTTTTCTAAAAGGAAATGTAATGAATAAAAAAAAGAAAAAGAAAGCCTCAAAGGGAAATATTGCATACCAATTTTCTTTGATGAACTCTCTGTTCATTTAGCTGTAATTACATTTGACAACGGGATAAAAACATTTGGATCATAAACACACAGCATCAATAATAGATCTGTGACTTGCTGATGTCAGTACTACCGGTCGGCTGTTTGCAGCCGGCAGGATGACAGAGTAAAAGACAAACACAGAGCTCATTGGGCGGTGGAGAGGCTTTCAAAAACAATATCAGACGGGTAGGTTTACAAGATCAAAGTGTGGGCATGTTCCATTTCCCTTTGTGAAGAAGCAAGCGTTTGTAATCAGAGAGATGCTCCACCTACATCACAATTCTCTAACTCTTAGTAATACATCTATCGTAATTCCTATGTGGAGAATAAGGATAAATCCATATTAAATTAAAGAATGGACCCTTTTCCAGTATCACTTTGAAATGCTAAACCTGGAATCAATGTGGCTGCTGTTTGAGCTGTGCAGTGACATGGAGGGGCGTTTGGGCGGTGGGGGGGGGCAGCAGGTACAGCATGTGGGAACACAGCTGGCTCTTTTCTCTCCTAATCAACATCTAATGCAATGTTCTAACACCACGTTCCTACAAACCAGGCAGAGGATTTCACAAAATCAAAAGTAAAAGGAAACCAACAACATCGCCTGCACAAATCCACACACACATTTATGAGTGTATATAATGTATGAGACACAACAACACACACATGCACAATCACACACACATTTATGAGTGTATATATGAGACACAAAAACACACACATGCACAATCACACACACATAAACACATCCATCTATTAGCCCCTTACTTTCTGCACTCTGTTGATTTTCAAATGTCTGCTGTAAGTGCATTTCCACAGCAGAGAGGATGTACTCATTGTCTATAGTTTATGTAACTGTCTGAGAACAAATCATACTGTTTTAAAAGCAAATGTACAGTCCTGTACATAGCAGAATAAATGGAAAGTAGATACACAAATATAATACTCTCCAGGTTACAATTGACTGTAAAAGTATACATTTTATCATAAATGATGTAACCTTAATATGCAAACCATCCGCTTAACAACATTACATTAATATTACTTTTACAATATTATTGTTACTGGTACCAACAGTAGAAGTGCAGGTACAAGGACAAAATAATGAAATTATTCATCTGTGATCTCATTAGGAATATTGTAGTAGTATTGTTACTACAGAATACTATAGTAGTATTAGTACTCCAGTAATACGAACATTATATTGTTGTTAAAGTTCTAGAAGAATGAAATAAGTATGACATAATTTGGTTGATGCTGTGTGTGGGCTGTGTTATTCAGAGTACCTGGTTTGATGTTTTTTACTGCATTTTGAAGAGGGACAATTACAACATTTACAAACATTATCATATCACCAGATTTCACTTTACTTAGGTCAAACGTAACTTTAGTATCACAATTTTAAAAAATCCAAAAAAAAGAAGGGGAAAAATAAACATAACAAAACCAAACAACATCATAAATAACAACTTAAAAGAGGGAGTGGGAGGATGTGAAATGGTTTCATATTCTAACAAAACAAATATCTGCCTAGGAAGTTGATCGAGAACATGTCGAGGTAATGACTTACCTGAAACTCCTCCCGTAGCTGAGAGGAATTACTCTGGGAATCGACTCGCAGCATCTCTTTGTAAGTAACCGCAAACTCATTTACCAAGATGGCCGTCTCCCCGCACAGACAGGCTTCCAAAATAGCATCATGGATGAAGATGTACTGCTCCTGAAAGGACAACAGGTAACATCATTTAGTGCTGTGCCTGGGCATGTATTTACTGTAGGTGCTGTCTGATAACACATAACAGAGTGTTGTGTGTTGCTGACAGGTGAACAAACATTACCATAGAGGTGAGTTGAGAAGGAAACAGATGTGAGAAAATAATCAAACAATACGACTAATGGCAGAGATTTTCCATAACCTGGTTCTGAATGAACCATGTACAACACATGTGATCTGCATTTAATTAGAGGACCCCTGTAAATTACTACAAATGTAATAAACAAGTCAATGTCGAATTTACATAATAAGAGGTGACTATGCAAATGATCAGCACATCTAGAGAACGGCACGCAGCACACTGAGAGACAATGTGAGTCTTTTCTCTACAACTATTGCAATGACCTTTACATTAATCCCAGAGGGGGAGTATGATAATGCACCCCACTCATTATTTGCATTTTCAAACAGCAAAAGGGAAACGCTAATGTTTAAAAACTTGACTCTCCGGAAGTTTTCCATTGGAGAACACGCTACAATACTATGACCAGTGAATAAAATGTATGCAAGAACATCTTTAATATTTGACTTGAGTTTAAATGTGAATGGGTTTTATTTCGCTGTGCTCTTGACCTGACCTCTGTCTGGATCATGTTGATGCGTCTGGAGCAGAGGGTTTTGACACAGTTGTAGATATCCACCACGCCTTCACACTCGGCCATGTCCAACATGACGTCCAGCACGATGTAGCAGCCGGTGCGGCCCGCCCCCACGCTGCACACAGGGGACATCTTTCATGAGGCACCATGTACAATCATGAAGCAATACATCAACAGACTTTTGAGTGAGTGATACTGTTGTTAGAATGTTTTTAAAAGATACAATAGCCCTCCTCAGGAGCACAACAGGATTTTAAGGAAAATGGGAACATTTAGCAAGACAGCTATAACATTTGCTAAGCTAAAACTCGCAAATGGGGCAATACCATGCTAGCTAGGTAGAAGGGGGTTTGGGGGTGATGCAATCCCTCTCGTTAGTAAAATGACCTGATCCCAGTCCCCCGTGTTAAAAATGTACCAATCATTTACAAAACGTTATGCTTTGGCTTTACTTTCTTTCACTCAGATAATGGAAGATTCGCTAGGCCAAAACTGACAATTCAGTGAAAGTAGGCCTACATCTGAATATCTCTATCCAATGTCTTAGGGTTTAATTATTTTTTACTCAGGAATACATTTGATTTCTGGAAATAAGGTATTTTAACATAAAAGATAAGATACCTCGGCCCGTATTTTAGTTTCTGTTTCAATACTTGTTTCACAGGACAACTAACCTAGCTAGCAAGGCTACCAAAGATTAGCCTGCCTAAGTTGCTGGCTGCCTCCATCAATCACGTTCCCTAATTCTGAACATCATAGCGGGCTATGAGCCTCCCAAAGAAGAATAATATCTTCTACTACTAATAGTCATATTCTGAAACATGAATTGTGATAACATTTACAACCTTTAGTTTAGTTTTATGACACCACAGGATACAGCTGCTGCTCAGCGTCACTTTACCTGCAGTGGACCACCACAGGGCCGGCGTCAGGAGGCGTAGAGGCTTTCACTCGCCGTATAAAGGCCAACAGTCCGGTGGCATGATAGGGCACTCCGTGCTCCGGCCAGGATGTGAAGTGGAACTGACGCACCTCATGCTTGGTTGAGTATCCTCTCTGTCAACAGCAGCACAGTGCACATTAGCATTACATGTAAACACCACATTTACATGGCTTGCACATTAACCATAGTAGCCTGCAGGCCCTAATTTCATCCAAGACGTGCTCCCATCAATTTAGAGACATTCTCCCTCTGAGATGGATATGTTAGAAAATGTGTTTCATTGTGAGGACAACCAGGACATTATTTACATGAGGTGTTAGGCCTCTGGGCATAACATGCTAGTAGCAGCTGCAGTGTGACAGACACGCAGAAGGAATTACTGAAGCTCTCGGAGCTCATGGAGGGCTGTGAGTTTTCTCCCCTCTACTGGGAGGCTGCTGCAGTCACACAGCAATTTATTCCGCTGTACAGAGATGACAAAGTAAAGCGGAGTAAAGCAAAGATTTGTCGAAGACAGAATTCCAAAAAAAGAAAGGAATAGAGCTATGAAAAACAAGCTGTCACCAGCTCCCCAATTCGTGCCGATTTGAATAAGCAGTAGTGTGTGCCCATGGAGAGCAAATGTGACAGTTTGATGATAATTCTGTGTTTGCGCCACTGTCAATCCAGCGTCGCTCTGAGCCCCTCCAATGATAGATCCCCCAGGAGATTGACAGGATGGAGTCCATCAGGGGCACAAAGACGGCAGGGGCATCCTCATAGCTACTGGTGTTAATTCCTCCCAATTTAATACGTGGCCCTCGAACACATCTGCAGTAAATCCTGTCAAGTACCTAATCCCCTCTATGAATGTTCTACTTCTAGGCCTACTTCTAAGAATATAACAAGTACTAATACATGGAAAGGAGGGTTACATAAACTTACCCTCTCCAAGGCAAAGGTGCGAACTGTGTATTCAGCCAGTGTCTCCGTCTTAAGAAGGGTGATTTTGATGTCACCATACATCTCACTGTCATCAGGCCAGTATTTAGAGCATTTCACCTGTTTTAAAATAGGGAAACCACAGTGTTAAATCCTAATGTTAAAATTCCTGAAAAATGCACCTGCTGAAAAAAGGTGTAACATAAATGTATCTGTTTGATCGTGTTTTTAAAAGATTGAATATCAACATTTTCTTTCTCCAGTTCAAAGCAAAAAACTATCGACTGGTTCAATCCTTTACACTGTATACAGTATACATGTCTGTGATGTTTCGCTTAGTTAGAAAAGTTTTACACGCGCTAGTTTTTTATCATAAATAATATCGTCATAGCAAATGCATGTGTACAGCTGTGTATAAGTGAACTGCATTCTGCAATTGCCAAAATACAATTTCCTGCCAATTTGAGGATAAACTGAACTGAAAAGGTCTATACAGTTGGCTGTAAAACATCCATCCTTAAGCAAAATCCACTTTTTGTTATTCATCCTTTGGGAGACAATGTGATCCAGTGCTTCCTCAATTTATCCATTTGAGTCCTAAAGTGCCCCAATTTTCCTAAACCGTCTCCCTCCCTCTTAAGGAGCAATTCCTTTGAATCTACCCTTCTCTTCGAAAAAGATGCCTCAAATACAGTGGCGGAGTATTTTTGTTGGGTAACGTATGTTAGGGCTAACCCATACAGTGGTGGGGCTCAAGTCAGTATTTTCAATGTAATTACATACACGCTATATCGCCCCCTTGACAGTGAAACGCCACACTTGAGGTTTAGATTATTTCCCTGTCTCAATCAAAATGGAACTGTATGAAATAAAACGGCACATTTGTCTTGTAGTACGTGACGTATGATAGTACACGTTGAAGATCCAATGGGGATACTGAATGGCGGTTCCGACTGATCTCATCAGTAATGCATGACGCAGACCCAACGTTTCGTTGCTCTGATTGGCTATAGGTCTGACTCTATTCAAATTGCATTCGGAGGCATTTTGATCTGACCGCGGCCGCGTTGATATTATAACACCAGAGAATTTCCACACCTTTAGTGTATAAAACTCCGCCACTACTTAGACTATTCCTTGCACCCCTCTTCTAGCATAAGCCCGAATGGTCTCAACCATATTGCATCAGTAACATGCACTTGTTGTAACAGCAGGATCAGTTTGTGTGTTGTGGACACGACCCGTATATTTTCGCAAGCCGTGTTCTCAACATTTAGCATATTATTATTTATGCCATTTATTGGTATGGCTGTAGCCTACCCCAGCCATACCCTGGCGCCGCCACTGCTCAAATATTTTCATGTATCTAAAAAGGAAGATACCAGCTGAATTTCTTCAATGATATTTGATTCCAATCCACTCTCTTAGTTAGGACAGAGCATCATGAGTGAGAACAATGGCAATTTACGTAAATAGCGTTATTATATCGTTAATATCACCACTGCAACTGCAAGGTGACGTTTGAAGAAATGGCACAAGATATCATCTTTGCTTATGAAAGTGCAAAAAGCAATAAATTACAGGTTTGAGCTTTATTTTAGAAAACTTTACTCAGTCTACTTTTTGAATTCAGGTGTCCTTACCACTATATCTGAAATGTAAGCATTGAAATAAGCATTGAGCATTCAATCGACCAAACATTTTTGTTTTATAATTTCACGGCACAAAGATAACCCGAGTCATTATAATTCTTATGTAAGTGATCATTATAATCAAATATTTTTCACTTCAATTTGTCCTTTGTTTGTGTGAAATGTATTTAGTGACATGTCAAACAGTGGCGTAACAAGGTTGTGATTGGCCCCGGTGCAAATATTGTTTTGGGCCCCCCCCATCGCCACAAACATAAGCTCACGCTGATGCGCTCACACACGCAGGGACATACACAACCACTCAGAAGCGCCACATGTATAGGCTATCAACAACAGCCTGCCCTGGCCTCAGACCACCACAGCCTGACAACGGCACAGCGAACTAAGAAGAGGATTAAACCTGTTTCCTTGATGTTTGTCTCTGGGGAATGGGCTGGTAGGCCTACATTGACCGGTTGCTATAATATAGCTTTTGATCTTGGAGTCGGGGGTCTCAATAGCGCCATAGAGTCCCCTATAGGTTGGGGCCCTTGGGGGAACTGTTGGACCACCGCCGGGCACAGCCAAATCCAGCCTCTCCTCCTGGCTGGCTGGAGAAAAAGGTTGCACAGCCACGGCCACGGATACAGCTTCACTTGTGGAGCTAGATGGCAATGATGGTGGAGAGGCAGGTGAGCTATCGTTAGCCTCCGGCTCCGGGTGCCGCTACACGTCAACATTGCTAACGTTAGCGCTCAATTTCGAGGAAGATGTATGACATAATTTCGTCAGTTTAGCAGTTACATCTCCTTGTTCTCTCTTGTCCTTTCTCCTTTGAGCACCGCTCTTGTGCTTTGGTTTGCTGTACATTATAAATGCAAGCTATTACATTTTTTCACATGACATGAAAGGGAGCAAGGTCATTGGGCAGACAAATTACAAATTACTTTAGGTTGGTTGGTTACTTGGTTACTTTGAAGACTGCGTGAACCGGTCAATGCCATTGGGGCCCCAAACAAAATAAAATTATATATATATATATATTTTGCATGGGCCCCTGGCCGGCTCTGGGCCCCGGTGCGTTGCACCGGCTGCACCGTCGATAGTTACGTCACTGACGTCAAATACTGTGGAAGAACAAGAACAGTCTGTTCCTCTGCAGGTATTTCATGTCAGAAGGCAACGGAAAGAAAAACACAATAATCACATAATGGTGGGAAGCATGATGGACAGGAGGGCAGCAATCTTTTTGTACCAACACCATGCACAAAGGAGGTATTTATGTGAGGGTAGTGAAAACAGCCCAAAAGTGAAGCCGTGAAACCTGTGTAGTCATGCAGTGTATACAAGGACAGCAGATATGTGGCTGAGACATTTTAGGCTCATAAATATTTCATAGCATATTTTATGGACTCCATTATCACTTTAGTCATCATGAAAATCATCATAATACCATGACCTTTAAAAACAGACAAATAAAAGATAATCCATGTAGCAAATTCTGTGGAATACATGTGTTCACAGAGATTTGTGTATACTTGCTTGGTTTTCGATTGCCACAAAGAGAATTTGATACAGAAAGTAAAAAAACTCCTTTGACATGTTGGTAAATATGCTTTTACACTTTCTTGCCGAGGGTTAGTCGAGAAGATTGTTACTACAGTCAGGGCATAAAGACTCTTTAGCATGAAGATTGGGAACATGGGAAAACTGCTTGCCTGGCTGTGGCCAAAGATTAAAAAAGCAGCCATTAAAATGATTTACTTGTTGTTTCTCATATCTTCACAATGTTCAATAAGGGTGCTGATAGATAGGTGGTATTGCTGTAACTTTGCACAGTCTTTGTGCTTAGCTATCTGACTGCTATTGATCTTCTCGTCTAACTTTCAGCAAAAAAAGCCAATTTCCCCAACAATGTTCAACTATTCCTGCCTGTGATTTCACATAAATGCAGGGTATCTTTGTCAAAATGAACAGCTCTCAGGCTGCACTTTGCATGCAGAGCAAGCTCCTGTGAGATCTATACTTATCACACACATAGAATAGAAACCAAGATGTTCCTTTATGGTGGATGTGGGGTGTTTCTGTGCAGAGGGTGGTGACAGGAGGGGAAGAAGGGGGGAGTGCACATCACTTACCCTGCCAACCTCCACCAGCTTAGTGATCATGACGATGCTGAAACAATTTTCCTGCCACACCATCCGCCAAAAATCATAGAGAGTCTCCTGCTTGGGTCCTGGTGGGATGTGGGAAGAAATAAGAGAGAAGAAGACAAACATGGCAGCATGAAAGCACGCTCTGCTCAATATGGGAGTTCTCGATTCTGTTGTGAAATTTCATTTTATTTCGACCTAAGTGTCCTTGCTCAGACAGCGGGGTACTGATCTCTCAAGATTGTGCTGTCAATAAAGTGATTGGGAATTCCAGACAGTAAGTGAAGGGGTGATGGGTGACAAACAACAGCAGTAGCTGATGATGGAGACCCACGGGACCATCAGTCACTCATTGTCATCTGAGGAGGAGACATTTAGGAAGGGAGATACAACTTAAAAACGAGGATCACGTAGAAAAGAAATGCTCAGAGAGACAAAAACACTGCTGACATATTTGTTTCTTTCTCACGGGTTTCATCTCTCTGTCTCTCTATCGGGGGGAAGGGGAGGTGTGTTTGCAAGATAAGCGGATGAGCAGACCTTGGGTGACTTTGTGACGGTAGCTCCCTGGAAACTGACACTCTTTGGGATTTAGAAAACGTTTGAGCGATAGAGGGTGAATGACAGGACCTCTCCTCGACAATGAACACACTGCTCCACATGTCTTAGAGATTGAGGAGCTGTTATTAATGTGTTTTATTATTCATGTCTTCTCATGCTTGATTCAGGGACATCATTAGCACAGCCTTCACAGGTCGGGAGTCACACCATCACCTTTGGACTTTCTATAGAGATGACTTAAGGCAAGATACTTTGCAAGAGTGGGCTCATTGGTTAGATCATCTCCCATTTATCCTATGGAATTGTTCTTCATCCACACAATTGCACAATAAACACACACTATAGCCTTGCCAAGAAAACTCACCCTGAGTGGCGATGAAGTGGTTGGATCGATGGTAGCCCTGAAAGAGAGAAGAGGGATGACATGCTGAGTAAGCCATCTGTGCCCCAGGCACTGCGGTACAGGAGGGTGTCTTTCTGTCTCACCCTTTCCTTTCCTCTGCATTCTGCTCTCCTTCTGACCTACTGTAACTCTGAATCCAGTTTACTGTCCAGCACTGTTCGACCTAATGCTGACCCCTGACCATGTGTTTGACCTCACAGTCTCCACAGAGAATTCGGAGTTGTTGAGTCAACACATGGGTTTTTAATACATCTTGGCTAAAAGTTGATAGATCTCTGGCACTTCAAACTAAAAGTCAGGCTAGCTGACTAAACAAAAAGTGTGTCCCTGTGACAGTTTAATAAAGATTTAATAAATAAACTTAAGGTGCACACACTTCAATTTCCGGTGTCCCGATAAAAATAAAGATGTTGTATTGAAGGTGTGATTTGTACAGTTTCTGAGATGATAAATTAAATGAATAAAAAGTTATTTTTGAATTCTTCTCACAAGACATGAGAATATCATACACAGGTTTCACATAAATGCATGATATCATCACAAACATAAACAGTTTTCAAGGCAAAAATCCAATACATACAGTGAAGTACTCTGGGATACTTTATATCAAAGGATGTGACACCCTTTGATATAGATGACAGACATTTTCATACCGTGAATATGGGGTGAATATGAATGAACATTGAGATGTCACCTGAGCGCCTTTCAAGCATTAGCACTTTAAAGGAAGTCCTAAAAATAAGCACTGCCTATCTAACCTTTCACAGTCAAGGAGACACCTGGCAATCTCAAAGAAGCAGACACCGCTTAGACAACCACGTGGATGCTGTGGTTCACTGTCTGTTGTCGTTTTAAGAGGAGCAGCTGGGAGGATAATTGACGCCCCATTTACCTTACATGACTCTGTAGTTCAAGAGCAGGTCGGGAATAATCTGAATGAACACTCAAGTCCACCGGCTCTCATCAAATCAGCATGATGGGCACGATCCTTGTTGATATCAGTTTTATTGCTGAGAGCCTCTTGCTAACATGGAGAGTTGCCCGCCTCGCTGATACATTAGCAAAACTGAATTTCATCCAGTCATGTAAGCAGGGACATGTTTGAAATGGAGATGGATGACCAGTGCTGTGAGGCCTGCTATCCACAATTCCTCTGGCCCCCCGACCGAACGCAATCAGCACAGCTACAGTACCACTCCTCCACTTAAGACGGTGGCCATGGCAAATATACTTCCAGAGTCATTGCCACTTATGAGAACTAAAAACCACAGGGTCCTCTTTCCGGAGAGGACACATCTCCTTGCGTTCATTTAAAATCATTAGCTAAAAGGGCATGTTTTTTTGGGTGGAGGTTGGGAAAGAGAGGGTTTGTCAAATGTGCACAAACCTGAACACACTGACCTTTGAGCATTTGTGGATAGAGGATAGCCGAAAGAGAAGAGGGAAGTGAGAAGAGAAGAGGGGGGAAGAGAGAGAAAAGAGAGCGATGGAAGGCAGCAGAACGAGCAGTGAAGTACTTACTTCCCTGTTAATCCGAATCTACAGGGTCCAAGGTCGAGAAGGTGGGGAAGGAGTAGAAAAAGAAGACATATAGGCTAGTTAATGAAATAAGCTTTTAGTAAGCAGGAGTTATGGTAAAAGACAGACTGGAAGAAGTGTGTGTGGTTTGTGGTATAAGTACAGCAGGAATGTGCTTAATGAATAATAGACCATTTATTTTTTTGTTAGAATTAATGAGGCCAAGTTTTTTTTTGTTCACACTAACCTATGGGTTGCTTTTTTCCCAATTGAAAACACATTTGTCCCTTTACTATGAATTTGGGTTTGGAATTTCCTATTTAGATAAACTAGAAAAAAAGACTTTAATAACAAAAATCTGGGGAGCGTCACTTTCTCAATGAAATCTACTGGGCCTGACTAATGAGTAACAATCACACTTAAAGGTGAATTCAATATTAATGGTGGCTTGCTCGAGACTATGATGAGATTTGATATAAAAAACATTGACAAACAACGATCACATTCGGGAACTTTGACAGCCGCACTGAAATGAGTGAAATCCCCTTTTATCAAAGAAATCCCACCCACTTGCCAACCAATATGAAAAGCAAGACGATAAAATACTAAATGCAGGACTGTTTATTTGTTGAAGAAGGTGATTTTGAAGCCTTTAAGTTAGTGGAAAAAGTGTCATTTTAGTATAATTTTTACTCAGTATCAGTATGACACGTGTGTGTGTGTGTGTGTGTGTGTGTGTGTGTGTGTGTGTGTGTGTGTGTGTGTGTGTGTGTGTGTGTGTGTGTGTGTGTGGGTGTGTGTGGTGTGTGTGTGTGTGTGTGTGTGTGTGTGTGTGTGTGTGTGTGTGTGTGTGTGTGTGTGTGTGTGTGTGTGTGTGTGTGTGTGTGTGTGTGTGTGTGTGTGTGTGTGTGTGTGTGTGTGTGTGTGTGTGTGTGTGTGCAAGTGTTTAATTGTGTAGACATGCTACACCTGTCAGAAAGACAGTTACTCTTGAGAAACAGACGTTATGTAAATCAGCAACAGACATGTCGCACTGGACGGCTCTACATTTGCAAAAGGTGCAGGGAGCTTATGCAAAGTACCTCTTCAAGCAAACACTCACCACAGCCAAGCAAAGGCTCGGGTATTACGTGACAGAGAAAAGAGGTGAACTCTGTTTTGGAACTGCAATTTTCGGAGGGAGGAAAAACTTTTCCATTTAACCTCTGGTGAAATAATCACAGGCTGTCCAAAATATGCTTTGCTGTGGCTAACTAGATAACATCAGCCTTGTCAGGGTGTAACATCAGTGACACTGACCCTGTAGTGGCTGCTGAGTGGTGTTTTCTCTCTAATGCCTGCACCTTTGTGCCCTAAACGCTAATGGAGACCCTCATGATAACTACAGTCCTAACAGCAGGCCACATTTTTAAAGCCCTCTCATTGTAATGAACTCTCTGAAAGCATTTCCCGACTGGTTACTCTCTACAGAGAAATTAAAGACAGAAAAAATAAGTTCCGTAGCGTCAAGCCTTTATATGATATAATTGGCCGTAAAGGATAAATCCACCTAAAATCAAGTCAAATTATGCAGTTCGTAATTGTCTCTTTCGCTAAAATAACTTTATTATATATTCTTTATAAAGATTTTGACAGAAACAGGATCTTTTCTCATCTTATCATCCTCAACCAGCACTGGGAGAACATGAGGTTGCCTCAACGTTTCACCAAGTGCCATGTTTTCTTTATTCCCAATGAGAGGCGTGCAAAATAAATCTTGCTTGATAAAGAAATCATATCAGACTCGCTTGACATGACATGACTCAAAGGAATAGCAACACCTGAGGGCTGTGACAACGAATTCACAGGGGAACCAAAATACTAGTTTCTATCTACAAGTATATCTGTACTATTGTATCACTTTTTTCAAAATCTGTGCCGATTTCTTTCCTCAATAACTCCACTAATCTGAATCTGAACGTGCACTTATGCTTTCTGAATAGACACAGCCTCCTCTAGTTTTTCATGAATGGGAACACGTATGAATGGGACTGTGCGAGACACGTTAGCAACATATACATGTTTTTCAATATGATTAGTGAGCATGTTACTATGGCACTGCATGTTTGGCAGACAGTTAAGGTGAACAGTGGAAAGGATCAACTCCTCCCGGTGGCCCATCTGGAGATTGAATAACATCAATCATGTCTATTTAATTTAGGGGGGATTTTGTGGCATCTTACAGAAAGGTTCATTTCCTCCACAAGGCATTAAATGCATTCATTTCACTCGGTTTTAATAAAAGCGATAGCCGAGTCAGGGATTCTCTGAAGCAACTCATAACCATGGCAGCTGGAAAAACATCGCTAGAAGGGCCTTTGATTGGATGAAAGCTTCCAGGTGAAAGTGGGCCAGCAGACTGGTGAGCTTACAGCAATGAGAGAGATGGACTGTGGCTTTGCAGCGTGTGAGAGATAGAGACTCAGCAGACTATTTGTATCTCATGTCGAACAGAGGCAGAAAAACAGGATTACACTTACATCAATGTAGTTAGCGTTAATATAGTCTGAGTTGGGGTCTCCCAGGAGAGGGTGGAGCTTGACTCTGTGGCGGTCATCTGAGACGGATTAGAATGAAATAGCAAAGCACATTTAAAATACAACGATTCCACAATGGCTTTTTTTTAATATACTAAATAAAATGTGTTCTGATGACTTACATCCCGACAGTGTGTCATGCCTGCCTTTGGTTTTGTCCTTCTTCTTTGTGCAGTCCCATCCATCAAAGAAGCTCTACAGAGATAAAGAAACAACATAGATGCATTTCAGGGAAAGGGCTTCTCCATATTTACAATTCATATAGTTTAGATTTAGATTTGAACGATAATCAAAGAACCAGCACTTTCTTTGTTTTATGTGTAAATATTTTCATATCAGCATCAAAAATGACAAAGAAGACCAAGAGGCATTGTATCCTACAGAGGTTTCTTGGTTTATCCAAGAAACGTGATCAAATAAATGAGCGCCTTAGTCATCAAACAGTTTTTGTCTCATCAAGTTATGGACATACATTTATTGTTGTCAGGAAAAATATAAACCCAATGGCTTTTTAATACTAGGTTAATATTTGGTGTACAACATCAGTGACAAGTGACACTTAACTGAAAACTCTTAACTCTTGCTTTTGAGTCTGAAATGTGCGATACAAATAAATTAACCTCAACCTTAAATCCATAAAAGTAACCCCAGGACTCCATTTTATCACAGAAGAGGCTCATGGAGTTAATGGAAGTTTCATAATGCATACATTGACCAAAGAGCCATCATCCAATCATGGCTTAGCTAATCGTATCTAAGTGCAGCAGGTCTGTCAAACTCTGGAAACAGGAAATAGGTTTGTTGCCATGTTGGTTTTTACATACAAGGAATTTGCCTTGATATTTTGGGATGTAATAGTCACAATATGCATAATAAGAGAAAAACGTGACGTACTGCAAAAGCCAAGAATCATAAACATATAATAGAAACGCACATAAACATGAATGTTTTTTGGCAGTATATCAACATATTTAAAACTGCTTTTATGGGGTTTTCAACAGAATAATTCAGCTATAAGGAAAAACGAATCAGATGGAGGTGGCTGGCTGGAAATGAGAAGCCTGCTTATGTCTGTCTTTATCCAAAATCACGACTTATTGAACCAGAACTCACAGACAAGAAACTGCCTCTTTAGTATAGTAAATTGCCTTTGTGGAGTATGGGAAGAGAACAATACAAAAACAGAGGTTAGCCTCTTACATTAGATATAACTTGCTGCAAAACGAGAAACATGTTGTTGAAGAATACAGCTCTTTAACTCACTGAATGTTTCTATATACAGCTTGTGAATCACTGTATGGTGAGAAGACTGCTAATTGGAGAAAAAGAAGGAAGACTGTCACTTGCTTAGTGGACGGCTGCTCAGTTATATTATAGCATATCATACTCAGCAACACCTCTCCTCATTCCCTATCATCCACCTGTCTGCATGGATGCACCAGCAAATGCTTACTCTCACACGTCATCATAAGCCACTTTTGATTGTCTGCTGTGGGCTAAATTAAGTCTGCAAACAGCCCCTTCAGATGTATGAAAAACACACACGCACACACACGCACACACACAGCCAAACCAGTCTACCCCCTGTGGTTTTCAGCCACTAGGGGAATTTGGTGAAACTCTGCCCAAGTATGCATGCTGAGCAGGGGATTACAACGCTGTTCTCCCCACAGAGAGCCAAGAACCAGCCAAAGCCTTCCTGGGATTACACCATCCTCCACACTTTTGTCTCCTCTTTCTATGCAGGAGCCCTCTCTCGGTATGTCTCTCTTTTTCTGAACCTTTCTCTACCTTTCCTGATAACTTCTCTCCACATTCCTCCCTTGCTTATTTTTTAACAGCAGACCTCTGAGCTGTCTTTGTTCTCTTTTTATGTCCATATAGGAGAGAGGAGCAGGTAGAGAAAAAAACCCAGTGAGAGTGACAGGGGAGTGAAGGGAAAACAACACAGACCCGAGGAAAATGTATTAGAAAACCCTCATTGGCAGGAATCGGTGGAGTGGGTTGGTTAAGAGGATCATAGACAGTGAGGAAAATTAGATGAAAGAAATAATTACACTCAAGTACAGACGTGAACACTTTAAAGCACTTCTTTTAACATCTTGATGTGACATCAACATCCAACTTGATTTTTTTTCATTTCACTCAATAACTGTTATGTCACCTGTAATGTTTTCACCCACAGTTTTTTAAATGCCAAAACCGGGGATGAGATTCGTAATCCCACTACATTCAGTCAAAATCCAATCAGAGATGTCGCAGATGTGATACAATTGGGATATTGGATGTCAAAAAAATAAACAAGCCTGATGCTGCCGAAATGGTATGAATGTGGAATGAGGTAACTGTTGTTTTTAAATAAGCACAGTATTATTACTGTGCTTATTTAAAAACAACAGTTACTGAGGTTACTACAGTTACCTCAGTAGTCTCTGGTGTAACTAAACTTTGAATCAATAATAATCCTTGCTAACCTCAGCCTCGGGGTATAAAGTAGAATAATGAAAGTTTCAGCTCTGCTGTTGTTTACTCGCAAGACTCTACAGTGGGAATATGGCTGTAGCTGCTGCACACACACGCCCCTTCACAACTCACTGTAAATTCTTGATCAATGTTTTACACCACATAGGTATTCTTTGGGGAAATAAAAACCTATACTGCCGGGCAGTGTAATATGATACTCCTCATCATTTTCCTTCATAATGGAGAGACACTCTATCAAAACACATACTATAGCAAAGAGATCAAAACAAAACAAAGAGGTGTGTATTGATTTTTTGAGTGGAGTGTGTTTTGGCCGTGAGGGACAGTTTAATGAATCTACAAGCAGAGTTCCAGAGGGAAAACCAAGAACCAGAGACAAAAGATGTTTTCTCTTTTCACGAGGGCCGAGGGTGACAAGGATGGATTTTCCCCAGGGGTGTGATCTCAGCTCTCATCCACAAAGTTCCACCGGGGAGAAGTATTCAGAGATACGGGCCCGTCATGATGTGCCCTAGAACATACAGCAAGAGACAGCAGCCACGGTGACAGCAGGAGGGGGATAAGCAATTCTCTGCAGGAGAAAAATGCCTGTACTTACAGTTCAACTCAGGACTTACAACCCCCCAAAAGGAAATGGTACAAAAAACGATTCACAATATGCAACGATAAGGTGCATGCAGTTTCTGAACCATCTTTGTTTGCTGGACAACGACCTGGTTGATCACAGTGTGTCTGAAATAATGGTTATTGCCTCTATTTTGAATGTAGAGCCACCAATTACTGGATCAGATGACGGGATATCTAAGTCAGTGATTCATCAGAGCAGCATCATCAGCCCTGTGCTGTGTGAGAGAGAGAAGCGTCCTCTATATCAGTCTGATGGAAATTATAGAGCATTTACGCTGCACCTTGTATTGAGGAGGGAGGTAAATACTAACATTGCTACCGTGAGGAGGATATTTTGAGGTGACAGGGCATAGAAGACAAAACTCTCTTTCCTAACATTTGCTCCTTTTTGCCTTACTGCCCAACCCTTCAGACTCCCCTTACCTCTCTTCTGTACCTCACAATCTTGCAGTTGTAGACAGAGGACTCCAACTGAGATATTTAACCTCACCAGGCCTGCAGTCATGACAGAGGGCTTCTTTTGGGGCCAAATGAGGGTGATTTATTCATATGCTCAGCGACAGTGTGATCCAGATGCCTTTTTTAACCCCCACTAATTAATTTCAGAGGGTGGTGAGAAGGGCTCATGGAGGATGTCAGAGGAGGATTGATAGCCTCCCACAGCCCCCTAGCAAGAGCCATTCCAGCTAACATGGCCTCTCTAAGCTCGGAGTTATCCACAACATGTGGTAATTGCAGGTGATCCTACTTACTACTCACTAACAGCCAGTAAATATAACCAAATGACTATTTCAAATACTTAATTTTGTCTCGATGAGTCTTGGTGGTCTTAAGATTGCCAAAGTCCAATCCCCACTTAAAGAAAATCAGCTCACAGCACTGACTTTGAGCGCATATGCTTGCAGAACTCCTCAATCTATGGGCTATCAATTGCATTTTGTGACTGTCATCATAGGACTTGCTACTTTAAATACGTTGTTGTCCCTATAATGAAAATCTGTTTATTTGGGCATAATTAATTGAAACAGTTAATCATGCAGCAATTCCAAGTGGCAATTCCCACAACATATTATATCAAATCGACAGAGAAGATAAGCAGTGAGATGTCAGCGATGCATGTTTCTGTATTCATGAGGCTAGCTGTTCTGTTACTTATTTGTGGGGCTTCAGTTTCTTCTACTAAGGTCAACTCTCAAATACTTTTAATAATAAACTTATTGAGTTTACTTTCCTGTACCAAGTATACATACTCCAACACACTCAAATTGTTCAGGCACTTCCTGCATCACAGAGGGTTTGTCTATAAGGTTTATAAGGTCCTCAATATAGTCCTTCCTCCTCCTACTGTAACAATGTGGACAACTAAGGTCGAGCACTCCTGCTGAGCAAAGCCTGGTTGACCCGTCCTCCTCCCTGGCTACACCAAGAACTGTAGTGTTACAAAACATGTTTTACTGATTACCCCTGGCTTCTTCAACTCCAGAACAATGCGTCCACTAACTTAAAACAGATTTTTTTGAACGTGCCAGATTTCTCCACTGTGTTATGGAGGAGTGCGCAGGTTAACCAGGCATGGTGTACATCAGTGTAGCCACTGTACCGGACCTTATGGTGCGGAGGGAGCTCAGCACAGCTTTGTCTTGCAACTTTAACAAATGTCCCCTATGACAACAAGCTCTGCATGCTCGGAAAATGAAATAATGGGATCATGGCTGAACTAAGTTTGTAAAGTTAAAGCCTTTTATTGTCATTATACACAGAGTATAACGAGATTCAGAGTGCAACTCTGTCCCGGTGTGCAAAAAATACAAACAAATACATAACACTAAAAAACACAGCAATAGGACAGACAACGTACAATCATACGGGGGAATAAATAGTTACAAATATTTATATAAAAATAGTATATAAAGTGCATTAAAGTGTGTGTATGTGTGAGAATGGTTACGTTATTGCATTATGTGTGGTGGTTGAGCAGCCTGACGGCCCAGGGGTAGAAACTGTTTTTGAGTCTGTTTGTCCGTGACTTGAAGCTCCTGTCTCTCCTCCCAGAAGGCAGGAGAGAGAACAGTCTGTGACCCGGGTGAGAGCTGTCCTTTATTCTTTTGTTAGCTCTGCTGCGGCAGCGGGAGGTGGAGATGTGTTCCAGAGAGGGCAGGGGGCAGCTGATGGTTTTCTCTGCCATCCTGATCACTCTCTGCAGGGCTTTCTTGTCCGCAGCTGAGCATCCTGCATACCACCCCGAGATGGAGTATGACAGCACGCTCTTGATTGTCGCCCGGTAGAAGGACACCAGCAGCTTCTTGTTCAGTCGGTTTCTCCGAAGCACCCTCAGGAAGTGTTGTCGCTGCTGGGCCTTCTTAACTGCTGCAGTGGTGTGTGCTGTCCAGCTGAGGCTCTCCGAAATGTGAACCCCCAGGAACTTAAAGATGGATACCCTCTCCACTCTCTCTCCATTGAGGTGAAGGGGGGCGGGTTCTGGATGGTGCTTTCTGAAGTCTATGATGATTTCTTTTGTTTTGCTTGTTTGTATTACACACAGTGGCCTTAACAGCAATACTAACACACTAGATCACCTCACATGATTGAGAGATAATACCTTCCCGCTGCCATGGAAGCACTAACAAAGAAGAAACCTTTTCTGTTGAGACCTTAAATCTAGGCAAAGTGAAAATAGATGGATGAAGTGCGGGTTATTATTTAAAACATAATTTGTGGATGAGATGAGATAGATAAGTAGGAAGCAGCAATGAAGGGCCTTTTATTCATATACAATAACTTGAAGTTTGAATTGAGACGATGACCTTGTGCGTCAAAGAGAAAAGCAGAAAGAGCTGCTGATGTGTTCATACCGTTGATGCTCCTGCCGCAAACAGTTACAGCGTTTCACTTTTGTCTATACAAAATAAACATATGTATTGTATTTATATTTTTTCTTTCTTCACTTTACTAAAAGCAACAGTGACCTCTTAAAGTTATAATACCATTATAAAAAGATTATAATATTGTAATATAACAACATTTGTAATGAATGCAGGCACACTTTCATCCTTGGAAAATAAATATATAATATTACGTGACCTTATAAGTTATTGTAAAATGGGTTTTATTTTAATAAAGCATTATAAATGCGTTATAGACATGGTCCTCATACAAAGTGTTACCCAATTTGCAATAAGTTTCTTAAGCATAATTAGACCACTTTTGAATTGTTGGCATGAAAATCGAAGTTAATGTAACCAAGCCTCCAACTGTAGCATTGGATTATGTATATCACCGCAGTTTGAGTGTTCTTGCCTTTAGTTATCCCACTCGATGCATGTCCGGCAAGAATAAACCAATTATACCCACGTTAAATAATAATAGTGAAGGTTGATTATTAACTAACACAATCTTCCTAAGACACTAAGCACCAGAAGCAACACTTGCTTTAACTTAACTTAGTCAGAGTGGAAGATTAATAAGCTGGCTGTGTTGTGCTGTGCTGTGTAAGACAGGAGAGTAGCAGCGCTCTCTCACCTCATACTCCTGTTTAAAGCCATAGCCCTCGGAAGTCTTCATCTGGTTGATGTGCTGCAGAAGGTCAGCCACTCTGACGGCGGGGTGGAGCTGCCCTGTGTGGTATGGGGAGCCTTTACGTCCACACTGGTGCCTCGGGGAGCCCCCCAGCAGGCTGCTGGCCTCGTTCACTGAACTACGAACGTCACCTGCAGCAGACACAGACACATGTTCAATGTCAGCACGACTCAAGCTGAATAACTCATGTACAAGATGTGATACGATGTAAAACATTAAACATTTAGTAGCATGTTTTGTTCGGAATTACAAATGCTGGTGTTACCATTACATTGTGGGAATCTGTATGCTGATACTGACACATACAGTACATTATGTTACAGGTGTGTCACTTTGATTAAGGTCTGTCTGCACACGGATGTCTTCATATTATATTTTATAGAGACGTGGACAGCAGCTCTGTCTCGCATGACGTGTGAACAAGATCAGCACTTCCTGTAAAGTAAACACATCTGTCGTTCCCTTTCTGTGAGACTGACGATATTAGAAAGGAGATGAAGATGAAACGTACTGACAAGCATCACAAAACATTTCTTTCAATACAAATATGTTACTTCACTTCTCCCTTTTTTTGCACATCTTGTGGGATTCGTCTTGTGTATCAGCTGCAGGCAGTGAATAGTTGAAGGGGAGTCGAACAACAGAACATTTCTCACACAGCGTGATAATTATCTTTCAGAATGATTCAGACATTTATGGAGTGAATGAGTGACGGTCAAAAAGATTAAAAAGTGAGGGATGATGTGTGTCAAGTTTGAAATTGCATTGTCTAGTAGTGGTAAGCTGCCAGGTTTGTGTACACTGAGTGTCTTTTGTCTTACTGCGGGTGCCGCAGGTGTGCGCATCCATGAAGGAAAGGGCCATCCTTTCATCCTCCTGCAGAGTGCTCTGGTCTGTGAAACTGCGCTCCATGGAGCCCATATGGCTCTTCTCCTGCCGGTAGGTAATGGGTGTCTTATTCATATTCACTGGTTTCCTATTCATGGAAACAATACAGGGGAGATTGTAATAGACGGAGAGAGAAAGAGAGAGGAGGAAAAAGGAAATGTTATGTTTAGTAACGATTGCTATGGAGGTAAAAATATAGAGCAACTAAGAGAAAAAAGGCTGATACAGTCCAAATAACTGCTTGATTATTTTCCCTCTCCACCTTATGATTGACAGCCAGTGCACAAGCATGTATAAGATGGATCACTGAAACGATGGGAGAGCAAGGGGTGGAGTCACTTACGGATAGTAAGAGTAGTAGTCCCTTCTGGCAAGAGTGCAGGAGAAGAAGAAAAATAATCAAGAAGAAGAAGTAGAGATGTAAGATGAAAGCAATGCCAGCTGAGGGCAGAATGCATTGATTACAGTGAAAATGAAATCCATCCTCCCGTGAGCTCGGCTGTGCAGGCGGCCGTATGACACATGCAAACGAACCAAGCAGGTGCTGGCGGAAAAACTTTTTTTCCCTTCTGTCGAATATGTCTCAGTGTTATACTTCAAGGACTAGACCGCAAGGCTTCCTGTCAGAAACATTTTAGCAATCAATTCGCTAAGAGCGGACTTCATGGTGGCTTAGCATAGGAACCCGGGCTAATGTGCAGAGTAGTCGTGACTTTCAGAATCAACATTATTCAATATTAGCCAGGAGGCTGTGTCAGCCATTTAATAATGATTGCTGGAGCCCTGAGTAACTTCCCATTTGGCAAGGCAGGTTCTTCAAATTTTCATTTATCTTATTTTAGTAAGGCAGGTTAAGCCTTATTTGAGATTTAAACTCAGGCCGCCCTACAGCTGCTGCTATATAAATGCCGAGCCAGATGTGTAGATGATGTACTGTAAACCTGCGGGATCATTGGCTAATAATCTCTTAAAGCACACCTTTTCCCTCCCAATTACCATCTCATTTAAGGGTCAGGCCTCTGCTTGGTGTGCGTAATTAAGTGGCTAATTGAATTGCATCCGCCTTAATTAGATACTCCACACTCAGATAGGCTCTACAGATGTGAGTTGTTTGGTCCCCACGGTGCACCATGAGGCAATGAAAACAATGCAGCGCTGGTTGTTGGTTTCAGACTCTATCCTAAATAAGCATGACCTTTTCAAAAGTTCAGCAAAATATGAAAACTGATGACTAAATGGTCCAAAACAAAACATAAAAGGCTAAAACAATATGGGGGTGTGCATAATGAGGCATGATGCGCGATTAACAGTTATCAGCAGACTTTTACCCTTTCTTAATGATGATAATAACGGCACCCAGCAGAAGGATGAGCACCACCAGGCCTCCAGCGCACACCCCGAGAATCAGACCCATCTCCTCCGAGTGCTGGGACACCTCCAGAGCTTTGCGGTGATCCTTGCAGGCTGCTAAAGAAGCAGAAACACAGATGCACATGAATAAAAATGGCACAATGCAAATACAGTACATACAGAAATAATGTTGAAGGTGCCAAATAAATTATTCATAGTAAGCAAAGAGAGTGAAAAATGTAATGCAGACATGGGAAAATAGAAAACCCACAGCTTCAAATAACTTTAATGAATGCACACAGAACTCAGAGTTGTGTTCTTTTCACACAACACTACAGACGTTCATAGTGCTTATCATGACGGCTGGGAGGAGATCCACTATATAGTAATAGTCTTCTCAACGTCAAGGCTACACTTCTATACCAGTAGTTATTTCCTACAGTATACTTGTTAAAGATAAAAGAGACACGTGAATAAAAGATGTCTGAAGGCAGACAGCGATTGTCCATGCTGTCCAACCTAACAAACCTGCAATCCTCAGACATACATAATGATAACTTGTGATCTGACAAGCGAAATGATTGGTTTGCATCGTGTTGTCTAAGAGGTTTTCAACCGGCTACTTAGACTGTTAAAGATTTATACTGATGTTTACAGAAAACAAACTGAGTTGAGAACATAAATAGATTGCAAAACATTGATGGAGAAGAATAAACTATTTTCGCAGGATTTGCAAATATGTCAGCCTAAAACAAGAAACTCATTAGCGAAGACCCATTAGTCATGTACAAAAAGGAGCAATTCAGCAATTGTTCTTCTGTATAATGACGCTGGAACAATAACCTGACACCTTGTGATATTACAATAGTACATTTATATGTTATTGTACATGCACTAAAGTGTATTTTTTCTCCCAGTCACAAGTCATTCTCACAGCCCTACAGTATAATCTCAAGGTGCCCGGGTGTCTGTAAACCTCTGGAAAAGTCGTTATCATAATAGCAGGTTATTCATTTCTCTGGCATAAAGCTCCATACTTATGTAAATGGTGCTGAGCACTGGGTTCTTTTTGTATTGTTGTACAGGGCCCACTGATCTAGAGTGTGTCAGCCTGTCCTCCAGGCCTTAACAACCCCGAAACTAGCCATTCTCAGCCTTTTGGAACTGGAGAGCGGCAGAAGAAATCACAGCGGGCCTGGGGATATAGCTCTATCTTGCAGCCTGCTGGGGAAGAATCAGATCTGGGGCAGGGAAAATTAAAACGACGCCATGTTTGAGCCCAACTATCTGCAGCCGGGGGCATATACTGGGGTGCTTTCGAACCCTCTTACAAAAGATGAAAGAAGCAGAATATTATTTGAGTATTTGGCAGGTTTTTTTAAATCAATGATGGATGTATGGCATGTGAGAATGGAGAACATTAGTAATTGGCTTGATATAAGAAAGGATATTTTCCTTCTATATACGCTCAGGAAGTGGATTTTTGAATTGCTAACTCCATGTTACCTGTTGTTGCAAAAAATTGAAAATGTGTTGTGCTGCTCAATCTACGGACAGCTCATTTGAAAGGTATACTTTACATTGAGTGGTAGGAAGCGGTTCAGTCAGACTGAATACCAAAAGATGTGTAGTCCCTGTTCACACACAGAGACACGCTATCACCCAAATATGGCTTTATGTCTGGGAGCTACTGTAACTGGAGATAACATAGAGTCGGTCCTAACGTGCTGCGCTAAAAAAAAAAGCCACAACTCAGCACTTGCAGTTCATTTTCTTCTGTGACTTCATTTAAAATGACACGTACACGGGAAATACAGGGAGAAATGGCGAGAAATGTAGATGAGGAGGTGAAAAATCAATTTCAGTTTTTGACATTTTGGACAGATAAGGCGGTTTTGCCACATTTAGCCTCGAAATTTCTATTAAGCCAAACACGAGCATGAAATAGATTTCCACATGAATCCCTGCACCTGCCAGCTGCCCGATGGTGGAAATTGGCACTTAGAGGAGAAATGGAAGTCTATTGTTGTGTTGAGCCTGCCAGAGGATCCTTAATTAAACTGTCACCTGGAAGTTGAAATGTAATCTCCACCTTTGTTATCCAAGCCAGAATCATTTGCCTCCACTTTGCCTGTGATGGGCTGCTTGATAATAAGGGCTTAGGACCCAATGATGCACAGGCTATGTAAATGGTGGAGGGATCACAGAGCTCACAAACAGCACCAACAAAAAACTGACCCGTCACACCTTGAAATGGGAAATCTACGTGATGATTTCATTCGTATGTCCTTTTTTTTGCAAATAAATCATCATGATGTAAATCCGCCAATCTTTTCAAAAAATTACTTTTCATTGTGCACTTTTCTCTCCTTTAACTTCTGTTTTTCTATATTGATTGTATTGTTAAAATGTTGCTTATTTATCATTTTTACTTTTAGAGCCTGTGTGCATTTCTTTCTTCCTTTCTTAGCTTAGTGTCAAAGAAAAGAGACGAGCACACTGTAAAACTGCATTGGCGTGTGAAAGCATAATTAATCAATGCCCGACCGGGTGTCTGCGTGGGGCAGATGGAGTGAGACACTGAGCTGAAATGGCTGGCCTTGCCTTTTGGCTCTATGCTTGAGGAGAGCCTCATCTCTTTTCGTTTTTCACTCTCAGACGATAAAAAGGCCTTCACCAAAGAAAAGACTCCCGCCAAGACAATTTACTTGCAAGGCTCTGCTTACTGTTGCGGTGCTATGATAACTATAAATACATGACTTTTATTCACCATGATCTGACAGTGTGCAACAGCAGAAAGGGCTCTCCTGCCAATAGGACTTAGAGTCAATTTCCCTGCCCTTTTCATGTCCCTGTGAATCCAAAAGCTGGAGGTACATTATGAGGGGGTGGGGTTTGGCTTTCTTATACTGATAGGTCAAAGTAACTCCATCTGGTAGTTTTGATCTTGAGGACCCTTCTGGACCTTTTCAAGGTCAAAGCCCTCAGATGTAGCTGTCTAGCGGGCTGCTGATGAGAACAAAGAGACTGCCTTTGATATAGTGTGTCTCGGCGTCTGCCCCCAAACAAACAGGATGAAAGCCTGACCCTTAATCCCTCCCTGCTTGTTGCCCTTTTCTCAGAGGCATGCTGCTAAACAACAAGGACCAGTCAGAGAACGCTTCTCCACATCCACACCTTTGTACTTGAGAAAGAGGTGAATAACAATGCAGTGTACACTAAACTCACCAATACCGTGACAATTACATTCTTAATTTCTTATCTTGGAACAATGAGAGAATAGACAACATTGCAATGCATAGGAAATTCATTCAAGGTCACAGTGTCTGTGGGAGGAGAAATATTCATGTTGAATTACCTTTGCGAGCAATGCGGATGCAGTTTATTCTTGATTCCTGAAAGATAAAGAAAACACAGACATCAGAGGAGGGGGGTGGGGGGATATTGCTTAGCATTTTGCATACAAGAGATGAGATAAAAGAAAATAGGATGTTGTGAGTTGCAGAGCTAAGACACACACACATACATTAAGTTGAAAATATGGCCACAGCAGATAAGAAACACACTTTGAGTGAACATTGAAACATGATGTTAGACGGTAACAGGTGAGGACCATAGCTGGATTCACACTGCTGTCAACCCTCTCTGCTGTTTCTGCCCTCTGATTTAATATTCATGTGACTAAACATGAGTGGGTTGCACTACTCCTCTAAAAAAGAAAAACGTAAAGTGTTAAGAGTCCTATTGACGACGTGAGGTTACAAAATGTTTCAAATATGAGAGCTGTGTTGAAGTGTTTGAAAAGGAGATTAAAGATTCTTGCTGAAGGAGAAAATCTGAGCGTTGAAAGGGAGAGCGCATAATTAAAGGGAGGGGATTCAGACCAGTGCACCACTATAAAAAGGAATTAATTTTATTCAAATTTCAACTGATGACATCTCAGTATTATGAAAAGGGCCTTTGTCAAACAGCACTAATGAGATCCAACACTGTAATCAAATTCTATCCAACCACCTCTTGGATGAAATGCATTATCAAATTAAGATTTACAGATGCTAATTCAGGCATTATGTGACAATTATGGAAATGTACCCATTCAGAAATGAGCAAAAAGCACTTTCCTCAAACTCCAGTTAAATAGCTTTTTTAAATTATCTATTTTATTGAAAATCCATTTCAAGGTGACACATAAAGTTCTTAAATTGATGGTTTGAATCAGAAAATACAGACTCAGAGAGTGACAGAGTATGTTTACCATTAGCAAATGCTTTTTTTGGTCGATAAAAATTGTGAGATTGAAAACAGAAAAACAGATAAATGGGCTAATATACATTATACCTGCATACAACAGCTTGAAAAACAAACGGGGTTTTTTCAGAGTACATTTTGGTAAAATCCATTGTAGTTATCATCAGCACAGTGCAACTTTCATTAAATAACTATTTGTTTAGCTATTTTAAGGTATTTGTTCTAATGTTTTGTGTACTTTAAACAATTACATTTACTCAAATACTGTAATAAAGCACAATTTTGAATTTTTTGATTATGAACCATTGAGGAACTATTAGCATAATGTGCCACTCTACTTGTAGGGGCCAAACACAGAGCAATAGTTAACATGTTAACTATGGCAATGCTAACATGCTAATACTACCATGCCATACAGTACAGGAATAATATTAGGTTGTGTTTATTTGAGCATGATAGCATATAATCACAACCTACACTAACTGAGGCTGATGGGAAAGTACTGGTGAATTCTTAAATCCTTGATGAAAATTGTTCTTCTTTTCATTGAAACTAAGCAACATTTTCTGCAGCCTGATATAGAGGCAGATCTATTTAGAGTGGGTGCAAATAAATGTTTCAATTCAAGAGGTAGTATTGCTATTTGCATGACCTAATTTGAATTGCTGCTCTACAGTTTTAGATCTCAGTGCTGCATTTGACACTGTTGGCCACAACATATTACTAGACCAACTAGAAAACTGGGTGGGACTTTCGGCAACAGTTCTAAACTGGTTTTAATCCTACCTAAAGGACAGAAACAACTTTGTTTCTATAGGTAACTACACATCTGAGTTGACAAATATGTGGGGTTCCTCAAGGCTCCATCTTGGGGCCTCTTCTCGTTTAACATCTACATGCTACCACTGGTTAAAATAAGGAAAAACAGCAAAATAAGTTACCATAGCTATGCAGATGACACACAAATTTACAATTTCACCAGGAGACTATGCTCCAATTCAAACACTGAGTAAGTGCATTGAACAAATCAATGACTGGGTGTGTCAGAACTTTCTCCAATTAAATAAAGATAAAACTTGTTTTTGGAGCCAAGGAGGAACGAATAAAAGTCAGGGCTGAGCTTCAGTCGGCAATGTTCAAAACAACAGATAAAGCCAGAAATCTAGGTGTAGTCATGGACTCTGACCTGAGTTTCAACAGTCACATTAAAACAGTCAGTCTTCTAACACCTTAAGAATATATTGAGGATTAAAAGAATAATGTCACATCAGGATTTGGAAAAACCATGCTTTTATCTTCAGTAGACTCGACTACTGTAATTGTGTCTTCACAGGTCCCACTAACCCACTAAATATATTAGAAAGCTGCAGCTAATTCAGAACGCTGCTGCTCGAGTCCTCACTAACACTAAGAAAGTGGATCACATCACTCCAGTTCTGAAGTCTTTACACTGGCTTCCTGTCTGTCAAATAACTGATTTCAAAATACACTTGCTGGTCTATAAAGCCTTGAATGGTTTAGGCCCAAAATACATTTCTGGTCTCCTGCTAAATTATAAACCATCCAGATCTCTCAGGTCTTCAGGGACTGGTCAGCTTTCTGTCCCCAGAGTCAGAACTAAACATGGAGAAGCAGCGTTCAGTTATTATGCTCCAAACAACTGGAACAAACTACCAGAAACCTGCAGGTCCGCTGCAACTCTCGCTACTTTTAAATCCAGGCTGAAGACTTTTCTTTTTACCGCTGCTTTTAATTGATATTTAAATGCCATTTTATAATATGTTTCTGCTGCACTATTTATTAATGCTCTTAATGTCTTTCATTTTTGTAAAGCACTTTGAATTGCCTTGTGTTGAAAGGTGCTATATAAATACACTTGCCTTGCCTTATAGTTTAATAACGTGTATCTCCATTGCTACTAATTATATGTTTGTTATAATTCATAATTATTAATCAAATTGCTTTAAAGTGAATTTCTTGTGTCTCCAGAAATGATGACATTTAAACTTGAGCTTTTGAAGAGACTGGCTTAATTACAGGAAAGAGCGGAAAATTAATCTGAACCTGAATTACTGAATGGAGACAGCATTTAAAATATTTCATCATAACAAGCTTTGGCCAATTAAAACAAAGTATATTGACATCAATATCTACTATAAATGATAACAGAGAAACTAAAAAGCTTTTTAATGGATAGATGCACATTTGTGAAGCATGCACATCTGAATGGTGGTGTGGCGACTCAGAAGAAGCCATAACACGTCCTGCCGTGCTGTACCAGTAAGCCTCCACAGTACACTCTCAGGGGTTTACATTCTCTCTGTGTGTGCGTGTGCGTGCGTGCGTGCGTGCGTGCGTGCGTGCGTGCGTGTGTGTGTGTGTGTGTGTGTGCACGCACTTGTGTAGTTGGAAGTGGTAAGTGTAGAGGTCATGAATGACTATTCTGTGGCCGGCAAAGCCACTGTCTCTGCCCACAAGCACCTCTTTAGATGAATCAATCAAAGCAATTAGAGCGGCTTGACATTCACTCTCCAGATAATTATCATGGGTAAATGCCAAATATTGTGCCCCATATACTGTTCAACTAGTCCCACTGCGGCAACTTTGTCAAGAGTTATGTACAATGTTGCTTCCCACAAACACAATCCAGAAAAACCGCATATGCTTTGATTTATTGCACTCTACAATTAAATGATAAACTAAGAAGGCTGACAATTTGTTTTTGTATAAGGTGTTCAGGGTACAATAACCTTGCCGTACATAAAAAACATTATCACTACTTCCACATGCAGACTCTCTTATTTGCATTTGTTTTATTAAAGTACATCTGTGACTGCTTTCAATGCCAGGAACCCTATTAGTTCAAGAGCAGAGAAGTGTTTATTCCAACTTATTCCACGATGAGTGGGCATACGGTAATTATGTTTCCCTTTTCTGTATACAATCCAAAAATATACTACAACAATACCCCAGAGTACATGAATATGCATCCCTACAAAATCACATTTAGAATGTGAAAATCCTCTATTTTTGGCCTACGTTTATGTGACAGAGAGAGCACAGTGTTTAAATGTAAAAGGACTGAAATGCATAATTGCACACGGAGGATAGGCAAGAAAAACAAAACACAAAGGAAGATACAAAATAGCCCGAAGGACATTATGCAAGTGGTACATTCCAGTCCATACAGGCTGCACGAGCCAAACCTTAACATCTGTTTTGTGGTTTACACAGACAGTCTAATTATCACTTGTGCAATCTTAATAATGTCATTAGGAGGCAAAGAAACGCATCAATGTCATACTGCTATTTGTTGGTCTGTTAGCTTAATTGCTGCTATGTTGTGCTCTTTAATGTTATCTTTCTCTATGTAATTAGCACTTTGTCATGTGTCTGTTCTTGTTGCCATAGCCCCTCAACTGTGCTCAATGGAATTGAGCCAAATCAAAAGCATTTAAGCTGACGTCCCTTTAAAAAATAAAGCAACATTGATTGCACCACATTGCACCAAGTCACATGACCTGGCATTGAGTCCGAAACACTGATCCTGACATACAGTTGCAAGAAAAAGTATGTGAACCCTTTGGAATTACCTGGATTTCTGCATAAAATGTGTTCTGATCTTCATCTAAGTCACAACAACAGACAAACACAGTCTGCTTAAACTAATACCACACAAACAATTATATGTTTTCATGTTGTTATTGAACACACCATGTAAACATTCACAGTGCAGGGTGGGAAAAGTATGTGAACCCCTAGGCTAAAGACTTCATCAAGAGCTAATTGGAGTCAGGAGTCAGCCAACCTGGAGTCCAATCAATGAGACGAGATTGGAGGTGTTGGTTAAAGCTGCCCTGCCCTATAAAAAATACACACCAGTTTTGAATTTGCTATTCTTAAGAAGCATTGCCAGATGTGAACCATGCCTCGCACAGAAGAGCTCTCAGAAGACCTACGATTAAGAATAGTTGACTTGCATAAAGCCGGAAAGGGTTACAAAAGTATCTCAAAGCCTTGATGTTCATCAGTCCACGGTAAGACAAGTTGTCTATAAATGGAGAAAGTTCAGCACTGTTGCTACTCTCCCTAGGAGTGGCCGTCCTGTAAAGATGACTGCAAGAGCACAGCGCAGAATGCTCAATGAGGTGAAGAAGAATCCTAGAGTGTCAGCTAGAGACTCAAAGAAATCTCTGGCACATGCTAACATCTCTGACGAATCTACGATACGTAAAACACTGAACAAGAATGGAGTTCATGGGAGGACACCACGGAGGAAGCCACTGCTGTCCAGAAAAAACATTGCTGCATGTTTGAAGTTTGCAAAAGAGCACCTGGAGCAAAATATTCTGTGGACAGATGAAACCAAAGTTGAGTTGTTTGGAAGGAACACACAACGCTATGTGTGGAGAATCCAAAGGGTTCACATACATTTTCTTGCAACTGTAAAGCAGAATCGGTAATTATGTGTTTGCAGGACATTTTTGGGATTGAAAACATCTTGTGCAGCCATTGAACACTTGTTCCTGCTCTCGATGTACTTAATCAAGAAGGATTGTTGCAGCACTGCAGCACAAACACAGGACTGATGCCCAGATTTCGACAGTGACTGCTACTGTATGTCCAGGCGAAGGCAGCAGTGTCTGAGAGACCGGGACAGTGCTGGCTGTGTGATTTGGCTCTGTGTCTCCACTCATTGTGGGTCATGGATGCTGGCCCCATGCCAGACAAAACAAAACCTAATCCCATCCGCTGGTAAAGCCAGGCCTCCCCTATCTAATCCCATGCTTAGTAGCCTAGTTGTGTGAAGTGCTCACACTGCACTACATCCGTGTGTTTCTCCACTGGGTTGGAAAAATATCCTACTGGTGTTCAAGGGATTTTAACCACTAACAGGACATGGAAAGCCAAACACCAGTAACCCAGCTTCCATGTTTCTATTCCCAGATGGTGTTCACACAAGGCTGCGTAACCCACGGCAACAGTTCTCAGCTCCATTGCCACTGTCTGTGGATATTAAAGCAGCAGCTTTCTACCTCTGATCATCTGCACCCGTGTCCAATTATCTTTAAGTAATTGCCTCACCCAGGTAGCATCTCTCCCTGTGATGGAATTTGGGAGGGTAATGTGGCGTCCTCTGGGTATGAATGGGGAATGTAGGGCCTTGTGCAGTGATATCAATGGAAACACAACAGGGTAAAATAACAAACTGCTTTCTAAAGGGGTTTACAACAAGGATGCACAAAGAGTTTTTGTTGTGTGGACAGAAATGCTAAGATAAAAGCTCTAAGCCTGGTTTACCTTGGTCTAAATGCACTTTCTATTCAAAAAAAATACTCAGCTGATTATGTGCATAACGAAATAGGAGAATATAAGGACATTCGAGTAAGAGCCATTGAAAGAGAACACGGTAAACAGGAGAAAAAAACAGGACAGATGAAGAGCATAGAAAATAAAACCAGCTCTACTAATGCATGCAAGTAATGTTCAGTTTAGGACATGCTTAGTTTGCATATAATCCAAGCTGTTGAATATCAACGTACATCATCTCCAGAAAGTTACACTGCCAGCTCAATGTGTTATCATATAACAACCCCATTCACAGCACAACTGCTCTTTTCAAGGGTTGTGAGCCCAGAAATACCAACTGTCCTGGAGACAACCAAAGCATTAGTAAATACAGATACTCATTAACAAGACTCATCATTATTCTGAACTCTAATGGGTACAGCTAGCTCATGAAGTCAGACCCAAAGCATTGTTGGAAATTACAATGATAGTTTGGATTTGTTTTGGGGTTGTATGAGGTACTCCATACACTGTCAGTGTATTTTCCTACTGTAGATGTCAGTTGGCACATCCCCAGATGGGCTGAAATGGGAGCAAAGCAATGTACTGCTGTAGACATTTTGTAGTCATCTGAAAGAAAGACCCACTTAAGAAAACAATATCAGTTTAAGTGCGTGTTATATTTAGAATATCTTAAGGCAGGCAGCTTTTCCATGGGGGAAGCTACACTGTTTTTATCTACAGTATAAAACATGATTTTACCTTTCAGAACATAAAGGTTTCTGTGCTACCGCTGCCTCAATCATTTCCTTTTGGTTGTATTATTGTGACTATGAATGTAAAACATAAAAAAATCAGACAATTACACAAATAAACTGACTCACCGAGCCAGCTCCTTCTGCAAGTTAAAATGACTGTTTGTCAATGGAGTTGGACTCAAACTATTAATAATGTGGCTAAAATATGTTTTGTTGTTACCCCTTTCCACTGAAGCATATTGCTTTGCTGCCATTCTGTGCCTTCTATTTACGTCTCTAAACTGGAGGTGTGCTGACCCAAATCTAGTGTGTAAACTAAACAGATTTTGGATAGTAAAGAAAACATTATACAAACCCACTTCAAAAACGTCCAAACTCACCCCTTTAAAAATCACTCACCCCTCTGAAGTTGCTCATAGCCTGGAAGTAGACAAGGTAGCTCTTGCGGGGGTCCAAAGGACTGTTCCAGTAGCCGTTGTAGGTGTGATTGTCGCCCACAGTGAAGGGACTGGCCTCTGGGATGCTGCTGGGCGGCAGCTCGGCTGTGTAGTAGTGAGGAGTGCCTCGGGCCTGCGCCTCCCCATGGGACATCGGCAGTGGAAAACACTCCTGAAGCCCCAGCTCCCTCTTTACTTTCTTCACCATTTCCTCTTCAACAACCACCTGGTATGTGCTGTAACACAGAGGGGATGTGCACCTTTAATAATCCATGTTTGGTATTAAAAAAAGATGTACTAGCTGAGAAGATGTTCCCACCTGACAGGGGCCCCTCTGCCTTGGGCTGGGCGCAGCAGGACAGTAATGGTGCTCTCTGTCTCACTCAGGGGGGACGGCATGTCTCCGTAGTCAAACGTGGGAGCTGAGAAAACAGAAACATGTTCACACACAATAACACACATATTGACTTACCCAGTTTTCATTTAATTCAATTTAAACAGAGTCTTTGCTGTCCCATAAACGTTTTCAGCCCTTCAATGCCTTGTGAAACTGTCAGACCTTCAGGAGCCCTCATTTTCTCAGTGCCTAATAAACCAAGTATTCATAATCTTATAGTCAGTACAGTGTTTCCCTTCTAGTTGTCTTGGATATAAGTCCAATTAAAAGTTATGTGTGTGACGCTGAATTAAACAGGTTGCTAATTTAAAAGGATTTGGCTAAAGTCGTGCTCCTCCCCAGAGATGTGGCTGCACATTTCTCCATAATATCAGTAGTCAATTAGTAAGGAGGAAGGAGAGCAAACTATTCATGAGGAATCAATGATTATCATATTAAAAAGCCGTTTGCAAATACTGCAGCAGAAAAGAGCTGACATCAATTAAGGTGAGGCATTAAAGGAAAACTGAATGTGCATTTGTTGACATTAAAGTTCCGTTGTGGTTGAAATAACTTAAAGAGGGTTTGATGCCTCCTGCCAGATTGAGTCTGTTTGAAGGATGATTTTGCAGCGGCTAAGGCGGCACATACGTCTAAACGCACGTAAGCCAATGAGGCAATGTGTGTGGTTGGATACTCTGCGGTGGGTATAGCTTGAAGATGCTGACAGCAGTAGCTGTTGAAGGTGTTCAGTGTTTGCTAGCTGTCAATGCAAATTTGAGAGAGGCTCAGTGTAAGTGAATGTTTTGCACCGTGGGCCAGTGGAGGAGGTTGAGGATGATCTGCAAAGACTTTTGGACTCTATCTGCGGTATGGCTTTATGCCAAAGCTCTGTCTTACATACCGCCAGTGAGCAGTGATTGTGCTCTCAATCTATAATTAAACAAAACGTGCCTCTCTGTAAAGAGACGGAACAAGTGAGTAAATGTGTGGGCGAGAAAGGGTGGGAGTGGCTGTGCGTTGATAAGAGGTGTAATGCCATTCCTTAACAAGCACAAATGCATCATTAGGAGGAAATAGAAACACTGAGGCTGGATATCTATCACCAGTAGTAAGCTGTGGGAGTCTCGGAAGTGACACTCTGGTCCCAAGAATGTACTGCATCTTTATTTTACACATAATACACAGCTGTGTCCCCACTGTGGTGTTCCTCTGCTTCCTACAAGTTAATTTATGTCTTGAGAACTGCGAAATGACAGCGAGTCACAAGTTTGGAGAGGCAATGGAAAATAGCTCCAACACTAAAGGAGCAGTAGTTTTGAGAGAAGAAAGCTGCTGAGGTCAAAAGAGAGAAAACCTGGAACCTAATTATAGCACACAGTGGGTGAAGTCTAGCGTAGTACCTGCATGGTGCATCAGTGCTGCATGTTTCCATTTCTGTTTTACAATTTTACGAAGCTTTTTCGATTACTCACAAGATGCATAGATGCTCATTCAGTTAGCGGTGCTAATACCTGAGATGTTGGTGGTGATTTCAGTGAGGGCGGTCTGCCCAAAGCCCTTGATTGTGCGGCCTCGAACTGAAATGAGGTAAGTGGTTCCCGGGTGGAGGTTGGAGAACATGTGGTAGGTCTCATTCTTCAGCTTGGACACAGTTCTTCTGGGTCCCGGGACGTTGATGCCAGGATCAGACGATTCGATGCTCTGGTAACTTATCTGTAGAAAACAAGATGATGTCAGGGTCATATCATAAAACCTCAGCACTGATGTTATGCTTCATTATCGCAGCTGCTAACACATTTCAAGTAATCGATTCATGCTGATCTAAAGAGGGCATTAACTCAAACTGCTTTGAGGTAAGAATTCATTTTAATGTTTGATTAATATGATTCACTTCACTCATAAATTAATTTAGTTTTTCAAATCAATGTGTGCTGATTAAAAATGGGTTCATAGTTTTAGATGAATAGGACTTGATTGGCATTGGCACTATTGAGTCAAAGTCATACAACCTCCTTTTTACAAAAAATTATTTGAGTGGTACACGATTTCCTGACTGAGTAATGCGTTAAAGGCCTGAGGACACGACACGGTAAAAGTCAATTAAAGTGTTTAAACCAATAGGGCTACGTATTTATGAGATTAATTAACTCGTATTTATACTTAAGTATTGCTGTTCATGAATGTCCTTAAAAATATTTTATAAAGTTTTTCCTTGAGAGGTGATTTGCCTCCACGGCACCCTTGAGAGTTTCCACTTATGCTCTTGGAAAGAGACGAGAGCTAAATGAGGTGACCTTACTCTAATCAGACAAGGGTGAACATTTTTCCTTCATTGAGGGAATGGACACACACTCACTAAATTCTGTATTATGCTCATATTCACACACAAACATGCATGCGCACCCAAGGCACCCTGAAGATGCCACTCAAAACCAAAGGCTTTACTGATTATCATAAGAAGAGCTTAATGCCTGCTCACGCCTCCGTAGTGTGAAGATAGAATTATGAGCCATACAGTGCCTAAACACAGACAGACCTCTGTGTTTCTTCGACAAAAGCAGACATAAAAGATGCCCGACAGTGCATGGACCAGTGAGGACAGCATGGCGGTCGATGAGCTCAGGCGGAGTGGTCAATGGTTTAATCTGTGAGAAATGGAGAGGCTTTCTAAAGCTCTGTAAGAAGAGTTCTATGCCAGCTGAGAGAGATCAACACATTACAGGGAGAAAAATCCGGAGCAGCCTTCACTTTATATGTCAGACCAAAAATCCTATTCAATAATATCCTTGAGGCGGCATTGCAGAGAGGCCAAGGTAAGAAGGCTCCAGGATAGGTAGGAAGCCCACTGATGTATCACCACACACTGATCCAAAATCATTATACGGCTGAACATAAGGCCCAACAGACACATGTGAGTTATCTATTAATGACATGGGGCTCTATTTTAATGGCACAAGACCAGTTTTAAGGGCTAGGCCTTGTGGACAAAGTCAGAGAGAGCGTATATGAGCTTCGTTTCTATTTTCACTCATATATGCATAGCGCAATATGCACTCACGGGTGGATTATAACACAATGGGCCCCTTGGCACAACATGCCCCACCACCTGACCTACAAAGTATCAAAAGCCAGATTTTGTAATGAGTTTGTTTTGCTTCTCTTTGTAGACATTTTGCCTTTTTTTCGGTCTATTGTTTCTTTGTGGTCATTTGATGGTGTGCTTTTGAGTGACAGGCTGTCGGTTTATGCCAGGCCCTGCTACTTTGGGACCCTGGGCCTGTGCCTGACAGACAGGTTTAGCAATCCATCCAAGCATGCACTAAATGGTTGGGTGAGGTAGAATATAAAATGGAGCAGTGGTTTGGAGATTAAACACATGTCTGTAGTGTGCCCATTGCAGTGGCACTTGAAGAAAAGAGCTCACAAATTGAGAGAACAAAAGTGTTCATCACTAAAAGAGCTTGGTACGTGCTGTTTGAATATCAACATATTATATAGTTATAGTAAATAGTTATAAGTTCCTATTGGCATAACTACTTCAATGTTAGGTATGTTTAGATTCAAATATAGTTGTCCGGCTTGTTTATTACTCACAGTAGTAAACATAGCTTAAGGGAAATACAGTAGCCAACTATTTAGTGTGGGGTAAAAGCTAAGAAAATGATGGCATAGTGAAGTATTTTCAGACTGTAAGTTGTTAGTCCTCATCCTAAAAGCGTGTCCTTTCGTAAAATTGAAACTGAAAAATACCTTTTAAACATCTGTATTGCTCTTCCAAGTATATAAACTAAGCGAACAATTAAGCTAATGCTGTATAAACAATTTTGAGAGCTACAGGACAGTGAAATTCGACAGAGCGTCTCTCTGGGCTCACCTCATATTGTGTTATAAGGCCATTGGGCTCCACAGGCTCCTCCCACTTTAGGAAGATCATGTCATCCAGCGGGGTGAAGGTGAGCGACTCTGGCGCGATTCCTCCGGGAACTATAAGAAATTGTCAGAACAAACATTTGTCTGGGAAATTGAAGTGCTAATCCCACAGTGAGCCTCTCCTGTCAATATCACAGAAGTGAAAGTCACCGTGGCTCAGAACACAACGCACCACATGAGACTCTCAGACAGCCCAAAGCAGCAGAAAAGCAGATAAGGACACAGTTAATGTATGATCTGCATCAATTATGTAACCACAACACAGACAAGAGCAAGCAAATCCAAGAAGGATTCTATCATTGTGTATGAAAGTTTAGTTGAAACACATGAATATGTCTGGTAAACATGTTTCTGAATGGCAGTGAACATTCAACAATACACTCTTTTAAACGTGTTTTAGGCCAATTGAGCTGCAGCCCCAGTCCCCATGGTGTGTGTGATGGTTGTACAGAAGAAGACTTTAATGTGAGATTCAGGCCTGGGGCTAAAACAAGAGCCAAACAGCTGAGTCGACTGTTATTGTTCAATTGAGCTAGTCTGGAGGACAGAGTTGCTTATTAAGGCTTTTGTAAAAGGGTTCATAATTGACATAGACTGTATATAAATATATATTTATCTTTAATCACTTCAGAAAAGAAAAAAACCTGTCCTCTCTCTCTCCTGATAGTTTTCTCTCTTTCTCTGCAAAGTGTACCGGTATATCTCTTTCTAGAAAATCTTGTTTGTTTTGATTTTTTTTCCAAAGCTGAATTGATTTCTCCCTCAACTGCCATGCAGACGATGTGCTGTGGCACAAAGGAATAATAGGAGATAAGAAATAAGCACAAAATCCTATCTCAGGCTTGCCAGGGACTTAGATATAATGTTTTCTCTTTTATGTTATTTTCGTCTGAAAATGAAATGGACCTTTTGTAATGCTGATTCAGCCTCAGTCAGATGGTCACACTCCCTCTATTTTGTTGAAGAAAAACAGAGGAGCTGGGGAATGTTTGAAAATGTTGATAAAATTCACCACATATAAACCAAATGTGACTCAAATATGAACCTGTATAATGTGTACACACGTGGTTCAGTTAATTTATGTAGTAGAATACTTTAAAACTTTAAAAATAACCATCAAAGAATAAACCCTATATGACAGTAGAGTTAAGGTTATGGGTAGTCCCGGGTACGTACAGTCTCTAGTCTGACATTTACTATGAGAATAGTTAAACATTTGAGGTATTCCGGTACATTTTAGACGTCAAGCTCTGACTAAAAAAGGAAGATAAAAACACTTAGTTACCAGTTTATTAAGAAAAGTAATGAATACAATAGAGCTACAATATCTCCTAACCAAAGAAGGTTATAATGTTTTGTCTGTTTTGGCGTGAAACGTTTAATGCAGGTAAGATTCAAGATGTTGTATCTGCATTAGTTTAGGCTATGTGTGGTGCAGTAACTAAGAGTTTATTATTGTTAGGGGTGATTCTTTTTCTAAAAAAGTTTACCATTTTGTAACGACATTTTCCATTTTTTGTTTTCCTGTCCTGTGCTTCCTCACTATCTTTTCTGTAACCTCCTTCAGAGACTTACTGTCCTCCTCGGTCTGGAAGGTGACCTCTCTGCCTTCTTTCTTCCCCTCTGGGTTGGCCAGTGACAGACGGACATGGATGCTGTGGTAGGGTGGCAGATCACGCAGCATGAAGCGCGAGGCATTGTGTTCCACTGCCAGGCACTCGCGCACCGTGGTGTTGTGGCCCCCTCCACCCCCCGCCGTGGTGTAGCGGTAGCACAGGGACACTGAGTATGTGTGGCAGCGTGTCAGGTTGAACGCCAAATTCTCCCACTGCAGGGACAACTGCCTGGACTGCATATCTGCGGCCGTGAGGCCCCGAAGTGCACGCATAGGCTCTGGGAGGGAGGAAGATTGAAGAAGAAGGAACAAAAGAAAATTGAATAACAAAGATAGACAAATATAATACCATTAGAAAAGTCCCGAAGACAAAACTGTATTCTTTTGAGAAAAGGACATTTGTACATTTGTTTTGTTGAGAAATATTTGATTTCAGACAGAGCAATAGACATTGCCACTTACATCTCCGACTACCCTGACAGTAGCTAACTAGTTTGTGTGGGGTTACAGTTAAAGGTGGGGTAGGTAAGTTTGAGAAACCGGCTCGAGATACACTTTTTGTTATATTCCATGGAATGCAACATCCCGATTGACAAAAAATCCACACAAAAAAAGTTCATCTGTGGAAGCCGTAGCGCTGTAAAAAGCAAAGGATGGCCTACCTGCCTGTCAGCCTTCCATCTGTGCACAAACTTATCTCGTGCCCTCATTGGTCATGTGCGCATTCGTGTGTCTTGGAGGAGGGGCTCTGTAAGGAAGTGGCAGATTTTTTCCAGTTGTGTATTTTCAAATTCTAGCACACTTGAGCTGGTTTCTCCAAAATTACATACCCCGCCACCTTAAACATAGAGAAATAAATAGTCATGATGGCATAGTGAAGTATTTTCAAACAGTAAGTTATTAGTCCTCATCATAAAAGCGTGTCTTTTCTTAAAAGTGAAACAAAAAAATACCGTTTTAACATCTGTATTGGTCTTCCAAGTATATAAACTTAGCGAGGGGAGGGAGAAAGATTGAAGTAAAAAAGAAAAAGATAGACAAAAATAAATGATACCATTAGAAAAGGCCCGAAGGCTAAACTGGATTTTTTTGGAGAAGCTGACATATGTAAATTTGTCATTGCCACTTACATCTCAGACTACCCTGGCTGTTTTTCACTAGTTCTTGTCCTACATGGTGCCATATTGCCGTGCCATAACATGGAGGTCGTCAGTTTGCTGCCAGCGCAACACACCCACAGCCCCACAGACAGAGCGGGAACTCATGCCAATTGCGCTAATTAATCGGACAGGCTGTGGGTTGCCATCCCACTCCCACTAGTTCCCGCTTCTAAGTTGCTGAGCAAATTGACTATCCAGTTGTACTTCAATGCCCTGAGGTGTAATCCGCACACAGAAATGCCAGTGCAATACAAGGGCATTCACTTCTGCTGGTCACTTTTACTGATGGGTCATCGCGATTGCCTGTTGCATATTTTTAGAAGGCACTGCCGGGTTAACCCTGACTTTCTCTGATTAAAGGAACAACAGCTCTGTCTTTGCTATCTTCATCAAATGTAATGGCTGGCTGAAATACACAGAGAGCCTCTATGCACTGAAGCACAGACCAGGCAGTGTTCAGGAGGACGTCGGAAACTGAAGGGAGGCTGAGTTAAGCCAAGGACATCCTCTGTATCAATGGAGGCATTTATCAGTGGCCATTATTAACACAGTCAATCCCTTTTTGTCAAGCAACATGCTACATAATGTATTGTAATGCTTTATCCTTTTAATAGTCTGTGTTGAGTAATGGGCCAGGGAGGCAGGGGGTGACAGCAGACATATGGGGTACAGGAAGAGATCAGTGAAGTTTGAGGTTACTGGCCAAGGTCTTAATTTCTTCGCTGACTTGCACATTTGGGATGCTTGCTGCTGCTCAGATTAGTGGAGGGAACTGAAATAAGTTAGCTAATGCATCACAGAGTACGGGCTAATGCAGTAAAACAAGAAGTATTTATAAAGATGTATCTGGAAGGTACATCTTTATACTCTGCAGCTGTGCAAGGACACATGAGCTGTACACGTCTATATTGCTCACTTTTTCCCACCTTTTATTCTTCCTTCTCTTGCTATTTGAAATGAAAACCTTCTCAAACACACATACATTTGAACACTTACCAGATTCTCATGTTCTGACTTATTACAGTGGTAGCACAGTTACTTTAAATGACACTTCCAATATATAATATATGAACCCTTCTGTAGTCACTAGCTTTCTCTTTTAATTTGCTGTCTGGCACCTCATACTAGATGGAAATATGACCAGAGCATTGATCTGACCCTCATCCTGCTAATGTGACTGCAGATGGGCACATCGCAATGGCAAAGTAGTAGACTGCACCCAGAAATAAATGGTAATTCTCCATTGTTCAGTGTGGCTGAGGATTGTCTTAATGGTGCAATTGATAGTCTGCACAGTCTGAGAGCTAAATAAAGAGAGGCATTTAACTGCTGAGTTGATGAAAGTGCCGCCAAAGAGGCCACAGTGTGCTCATTGTGGCTTTTCTCAAAGTGGACATTTGTGCCAGTCCCTTCCCCTCGCCTCGTCTTATTTTTGTGTATGCTACGGGCACTCATTCTCTGGCACCCTGTGGAGTGAAAACTGCAGCCACCCAAACATGGCAGAAGCCCAGTGCCCCATGTTGATCCTTGGAGATTGGACGTTAGAGTAGATGTGACGGCGGCAGGACAGAGCAGAGTTGCCTTAGAACAAGTGCATCTGTTGAGGAGATCTGCATTGACTGTGTCACACGGGAAAACCACATGTGTACAGACAAGCACAACATGTACCCATGTGTGAGAAAAAACAAGAGCACACATAAATCCAAACACCACAAATGTGAACGTATAGGGAATTCTGGCTCAGAATGGAAGACATGATGAACGACATGCCAAAAGAGGCAAAGCACTTGTGTTCCTAATGTGCCTAATTTTAGTGCTGGCTCCCTCTGACAGACCCAGAGCATCATGGGCAGGAGCTTTCCAGGCGGTTCAGTGACCCAGCAGCAGGTGGAAGCCCATTAAGCTGGTTTGGGGACCACCTGCAGTACAAATGCTCGCCTCTCCTCTATGATTTACTTGAGGGGCTTCAAGCTGTGCTGATGCACCGTGCTGATAATCACAGCAATGGCTCATCAAGCACACCTGGATGGCCATCAGAGCAAGGCAGAGACCATGTTCACATTCACGGCCATTAGGTTTACAGCTACTGCATGAGGACGGCTCGGCTCTGTCAGGATGTGTACGGCGAGTTTGGCTAGTTAACGTGTTTGGAGAGGAAGGGAAATATTCAACATGACCAATACATGAGTGAGATTAGTCACAGTTGCGAGACACAGCTTCTGGAGAGGAAATTCACTTTCCTCCTCAATACAGCGATGGGTTCAAATGTCCCTTCTGTTCGCTGGATAATTACTACCTCCTTGAAATCACTGCAACATGCCCACCATCTATTTTCTACCGCGTAAACCTAATCAGGCCAACAGCGAGGAGGGGCAATCAAGATTCAGCCGTGGAATGTGGGGTCAGGAGGGAGAGCGTCGACCAGATGGTTTGGAGGTTGGGTCAGAGGGAGCTCCGTGAACCAGGTGGTGATTAGGAGTCTCCTGCAGGGTCAAGAAGGTGAGATACACCAGGTGGAGGATTGCACTGTTGCAGCGTTTTAAAGAGCAACACGCTTAGGTAAGCAACACTGATAGAGCCAAGCAGGAATCAAGCAGATGTAGCTGCACCAAAAAAAACGAACTAATTCAACCAGACAGAAGGACTAACGGCGAATTCAAATTTCACCTATACTTACTATTTATTGAACTAGTACTGCATCTAAATGCCCTGTTTAACAGCTCAGCAAACACTGCAGTATTATTATCCCACACATGGTTGAACAAGCTAATGTCTCAGTGGTTGAAATGTAAATACATCATTAAAGGCTGAGTTTAGTGACTTTCACAACACCGATACGGCAACTCTGAAAGCAATTTCCCTTACGCTGTGGATCCTCTCTCGCTTCACCTCTCGCACATTCACATGCCTCATTTTTACTGTTTCACTCTCTCAATTTGAAAAACTACTACTCGTCTCCCACACACACATACTTCCACACCACAGCTTTCCTTCACCTCTTCCCTCTCCCGCTAGCGACTTTTTTCTACAATTGTATTGAGAATTTTTCATGTGTCTCTTGAGGTGGGCTGGGGTGTGCAGGAAGGCTGCGAGCTCACTGGCACCCTGATGCATGGGGGGGTGTCTCTGGGTGTTGAGAGAGGAGAGTAGCTTTAATATGTCACCGGAGAGAGGGCCAGGGAGGCTCTACTGAAGCAGGGTGGGGAGATATGTGAGGGATGGTGTGTGGCAGGAAGAGACCGTTGGGCATAGGAAAGAGTGATGACCATGGAAGACTCAAATCCACAGACTGCCTTTGGGTAACACACAGCTCTCCATTTCGTGTGCCTGAGAGCGCTACACACACATTGCAGATGCAGGCAGCGGTAATGACTGACTGCATCTCTGTTCGTGCATCTGCATCGACACAGTTCTCTTTGTGCTATATGCGTGTACGTATATTTAAAAGTGGCTGGCATCCCGCTCATCTCCCTGGGTGTTTCTGCACAGTGACAAATGACAGGGGGGCGCAGACGTGAGCAGGGAGTACAAAATGTGGAATTAAAAAAAAAAGTAGCCTGATGGGAAGAAACGCTTCACCTGAATGACAGATTAAATCATTTATATCTAAATCGGTAATACTGGAGTGTCAGCTGTAACTAAAATGTTCTTGCTGCACAGACGAGGCACAAAGCAAGGTAATTATGGCTGAAAGATTTAGTCTCTTAATTAATTAGTGAAGCGATGAAAAATCTATAAGAGACAACGGTATTATTATAATTGATTCATCACTTTTGTAGAAGTGAAATGACCAAACATAGTCACATAAGAGGATTTTTGTCATGTATGACAGTAAGCTGAATATATTATGGATTTAAACAATCGAACAAGTTCAATAAAACATGACATTTGAGATGTTACCTTGGGCTGTTTTCTACTTTCTGACATTTATAGCTAAATATGAATACATGTATTTAATAATAAATAAAAATGTACATGAAATTAAGGAAAGTAATCCTTATGTAGGACAAACCTACTATGAATATGTGAGGTCATATATTTTCTTTAATAATATGTTTATTTATTATAGCACCTTTCACAGAAATATAATTCACAAAGTGCTTCACAAGTAAGAACAACAGTTAAAATTAAGACCACAGAAACTAATTTAATTTAATTTACTAATGGGTGTCACTAATTGTTTATTTAAAAAACATTAACATTGTTATCTTTGTGTACTGTAATTGATATGTCTCCACCGCTGTCACCTACACATTCTTGTAAATGTATTGTACATGCTAAAGAAAGATATTCTATCCTCAAAAGATACCAAAAAAGCCAGCTTTAGGATGTCCAAAGAAGTCTGTTATCTATTAAATAACTGTCAAACCGATGGTGCCATGCTGGCAGCAAAAAAGGGCTCCCCCCTCAGCTCCGGAGCTCAGAGAACACGGTGATAGCAAAAGTGCTTTTTCTGTCCATCGGCTCCTCTCTGATTGAATTTGAGCAGATTATCGTGACAGATGCAGCCGCGTATAATACAACTCTCTGTAGACTTAAAGGTAGGGTAGGTAAGAATGGAGAAACCAGCTCGAGTGCGCTAGAATTTGAAACTAAAGCCGAAAAAAAGCTGCCCCTTCCTTCAGACTTCCTTACAGAGCCCCTCCTCCAACACACACGAGCGCGCACATGACCAATGAGGGCACGAGATAAGTTTGTGCACAGATGGAAGGCTGACAGGCAGGTAGGCCATCCAGTTATTTTAGCCGGGCCGGCTCAGATGATTGGTCGTGCTTTTTACAGCGCCACGGCTTCCACAGATGACATGTTTTTATGTATTTATTGTTAAAGCTTTTAATGTATTCATTGCTATCGGGATGTTAAGAGCATTCCATGGAATATAACAAAAAGTGTTTCTGAATGACCTACCCCACCTTTAATAATGCTGTTGGGCATCAGTACTTTGAGCCGTGGGTCTTCCAGAGAAATACATAATTAAAAGCAAAGAAGACATATTTATAGGTATTGCTATCATAGAACAGGGGTCTCCAACCTTTCTTCATCTGAGAGCTACTTTGAAAAAATGAAAGTGGCCAAGAGCTACTTGCATCACATCGCTTACATCTATTCACATAGCCCTCATCAGTTGAATTAAGCTACTTTTGTACAAGTGTGAAATTGCAATACCTAAAGCTTATCAAAGATCTTAACTTCACATCAAGGTCCAAGAAAACGAAAATGTCTCACTTCTTATTATGGCCCACATATTAAATACATCACCTTAATCACCACCTTACAAGCATCTTATGGCACATGTATAAAGTAAGTGCATTCACTCTTTTTTACAGTTAGTGAGATGACTGGCGCTGCATGGAGTCCACCATATGGTGTATACTGGAGTGTACCCACTTAGGTTCACTCTAATAGAGTCATTTAAATGTTCATCAGTCAGTCTTGTTCTGTATTTAGATTTCATGACATTCATGACAGAAAAAGAGGAGACTGTGATCTCGGAAGCTTTCCTCCTGCCTTCACAAACTTTACACACGTATTTATCGTCTGAAAATAGCAAGAGGACATTCATACTCTGCAATCTAAGACTTGATTAAATCCATTGATAAGGTAAATGATTGTATAATTCAGTTTAAACAAAGTAACACACAGGTGAAGCTTGGAGGTGTGTTTTCAGCTTGTAGTGTCATAGCAGATACTGACCAGTTAGTAGCAGTTTGAAGTAGCAACAGCACTTTCGTGTTTGGAGTTGTTAAAATACTCTGTTAAATGACTGAGCGTGTATGTTGATGATGATACTCGTCTGGACTTTGACTCTGAGCTCTATTATCTAACATGCCCTGCAATCAAATGATGCTGTGTGACGTCAAGCACAACCCTCTAATACATAAGGGCAGCGGTTACTGACCCGAAGGTCTGAAGATAATAAGAGGGATAACAAGGAAGAAAAAAGTGTTTCTAACTTTTTCTAATATAAATGTATACTGTATATATTTTGCCTAATATTTGATTTATCAGTTTATGTGAGAAATTGTTTGTTTGAAAACGTTTATTTACTTTTTTTTTTTTAATAAACAAGAATATTTTACTTTCAATCGCATCTGGACATTCCTTTATTTTCTCTCTCCACAACAAGCGTATATTCATCGGTCAGCCCATGAGTGAATCACAGACAAAATAATTAAAGATAAATGGATATCGTGGTTATAAATGTATATATCATGTCAATTAATAGTAGTTTAATAGTATATGTTTCTTGTTCTTGTTCTAATTTCTATGAGACTGCCTGAATAAATGAAGTGATGATCCCTTTAAATCCAAAAAGGTTGTTAATCTCCCCATTAGGAAGCCCCTCCCTGTCTAGTGGTACAGTGTGTCAGGAGCTCACCTGCACATTTGGTCCTGCTCACAAGAGGCGGTCCTGGGGGGCCGGTCCCTCCCTCCCCGGGCCGAGTCAGCAGCACACTGATGTGATACTCTGTGTCTGGCTCCAGGTGCCACAGCTTATAGGTGACCATGTTGACTCCGTGCACCTCTGACCATGGAGACTGGCTGGCGCGGTACTCAATCTCCTTCCTGATAATGGGGCCATCTCCCAGGATAGAGTTGGTGTTGAGCTGGATGATTAGGTAAGTGGAGCCGGCTCGCAGCAGCTGGGGTGGCGCAATGGGGGATGGAGGTACTGTCAGAGGAAATAAAAAGCATTGTTTTTCGTTCTCCTGTCCAAAAACAACTTTGTATTGGTGAAAGCATTTGCTGGTGGGTACTGTACATACAGTAGCACTGCTGCTAGGTAAAGTTGTAGTATTAATTATATTAAACATTTGTAAGCAAACAGATGTCTCCTCATGTTAAAGCCCACTGAGTCTCAAATGAGTCTCGAGAGACTCCTGGATGTGAGCAGGTCAAACTGTGTTCACATAGCAGATTAGTCATACCTATTAACAAGGCATTCACAGCCTTGTATACATTTCAGCAAAGCAGGGAGTGAACAAACAGCTGTGCATGCAGTCCATTGAATGTGTATGATCATTGTGGATGAAGGATTAAGTGTTGTACATCTTTTTCTCTGAGTGTTCTTTCCCTTTAGCTGGTAACCATGATGAAAGAGGAGACTCTGCATCACTGTCGAAAAAGATTGCCAAGTCCAGGATTAATTCCAGAGCCCAACGGTCAAATGTCACTTACTGGCAGATCCAAGCCACTGAACAATTACACGGGCAACAGTGTGAGGGAAGGGAATGCAAAATAAATGAGAACAAAGCATGAGAAAAAGATCAGAGTTAGATCTGTGGCTGTGACTAATCCTTCATTCCTGCAGAGGCACCTCTGTCTTTGATGGCCCTCCTGCCTGTGAGCCTTCAGCATCACCAGCGCCTCACCTCTACTCCGCACCGCTTCCCCTCCCTGCAGCAGCTCATCTTTCGGATGTCAATGACTGCATCCATAATGAAAGGCCACGTTTAGGCCTTAGGCTGAGCAGCCAGTGGGGACACATTTAAAACAACTCGCTCATCTCTTTCAAGTTCTTTGTACTATTTCTATTCTATTTTATTTGTATTTACTTGCACTATTTTAACTATTGTATTTGTTTTATTGTGTTGCACTGTTGACCTAAGATTTTCATTGATATATCTACACTGTAGCTACTGTATGTACACATGACAATAAAAGCCTTTAATCTTGAATCATTAAATTCACTGCTTTTTTTTCTCAGAATATGAATGTCTTTGTTTCCCTCCTTTTACAGAGCTATTGTCAAACGTAACATTGTTCAGTGCCAGCTTCTGTTGAATTAAGGATGTATCCAACCAGACATGTATGCGTTAACAAGGAGTAGAACACATCTTCTTAAATATTACAGCAGAATGAAATAATTCCCCCTTGGGGATTAATACAGAATATCTTCTTCTTTAAATGTAGTCAGGATTAAAATATAATATGCGGCCACCACAAAAGCCATAAAGACATAAAGTACCTTAATGATTCAATTGTTGTATTCATTATGAGGACATGTTGTTCTCCTACGGGCCAATAATAAAGATTCATCATGATTCCCGCATGCAATCTGCGGTTTAGAAATGAGTGGTTCCAACTCATTACAGGGATGATTAGGCTCTTCTTAGCAGGGCAGCAGGGAAAAAGGGATTTGTGAAAGTCTCGTTAAGAACTCGGTCTCAGCTCCTGTGACATAGATTACAGGGTTACAGGCAGTTCATTGAACGTGACTTATAGCCGGACATCTACTCATGGTGCAGAATAGGCTGGCCCATAGATAACATATGTGTCCTGATTGTATCTTAGAATTATGGCCTGGCAGTTATATTTCCCCGACAACCAGTCAAGATGCAGTTTATGTCTAAATCTCAACATATAAAAATGTAGAGATTAGGACGGGGAATGAAATAGCCATCTTGGAAAACCTTTCTCACCCTCTCTGCAACAAGCTCAATCTGGCAATCTGGGTCTTAGAATAGAGGATAAGCTTTGTTGTTATTGTTCTGCTGAATGTATATTATTGTGTGTATATAAGTTCATTAAGGGAAATAACACAAATAGTCAAATGCATGTATGTGCTCACATAATGGGTAAATAAAACTGATTCTGATAAAACACAGACAATGAATGACAATGCTTTATATTGATGTTGCCGTATAGTAGCTGCAAATGCTGAAATGTGGATGCTCCAAACATATCAACAAACCTGCAGCAAAGGAGAATCAATCACCACAGTTTCAAAGTGGAAACAGAACGTTAGTTTCACAAAGTCAATATCCAACCAAATGTGAAATATTGTCTCTTCTTCTGTTCCTGAGAATAGTGTTGAATCATAGCCATAAAGGGTTTTTGCAGTTCATCGTGTTATACTATTGGACATTTGTATGGGATTTTGTAATAATGAGCAAACTAATTCTTGACTTATGGCCAAAAACATGTTTCTTGGCCGTTACTCAAGAATTATTCCACTAATGACAAAATGCTCCACCAGAATCTAATCAGTTTATCCAAGTCGACTAGTTTGCCAAATTGAAAGAAACTCCCTCAAGGCACCCCTGAGATAATACATTCATGACAATGAGACTAAAGGTCCTTACACACCAAGCCGATTTTCGGCGTCGATAGATGTCGGGCCGTCGATGAGCGTCGTGTCGCCCTACTCAGCTTGGTGTGTCTTGGTGTGTACTGCACCGTCGTGTCTTTTCGGGCCGTGCCGACACGTTCCGCCGCCGATTCGACATGTTGAATCGGGAGGCTGTCGGCCAAAGAAATCACTCTGATTGGCTGTTCAGCTTAGGGAATCAGTGCATGAGAAGCGAAACAGAAGTGAGAGACCCAAACAAACGATTAAGGCAAATCTGAGATTTCATTTAACTCTAACACAGATTCGGGAAAGTCCCATGAGCTTCTCGCTGTAGAGTGAAAATGGAACACACACGCTAGTTGTTGTTTGTTTATATCACACAGTCTGTTCTTCTTCTCTCGGTGTATCACGCAGTCTGTCTTCCGGTTGTTGCCTCTTTTGAATGACGAATACACACTACCGATGCCAGCTGGTAAGGAGAGTTATTGCCACTCACGCATGCGCAGTTCGTACGTGCTACTTGGCCGTCGGCTGAAGTCTCGGTGTGTTCCAGTGCGAAACATGGCCAAGACGCAGGAGACGTGAGGCAACGTGAGGCGACGTGAGGCGACGTTCTGTCGGGACGTGTTCTTTGGTGTCAGTTTGGTGTGTAAGGACCACATGCAACTTAAAAACATAACGTCCGCCGGCCACAGCTGGCTTCAAAGCAGAGGCATAAAAAAAGCAAGGAAAGCAATAAAGGCATGAATACAATAATACTTATTTGCTGAGAATCTGATTACACTGAAAGGGGTTTTCTGGGCTTCTATGAGCACTGATTCCTCGGTCTGTGGTGACAGTGTTTTGTTTAAATATGTTGGCTAAATAGCTTCAGTTTGTACTGTTGCAAGTGATATGACTTACAATAAACCAAATCTGTGCTTCAAAATCAATCAACCCATATCTATCTCAGGCTCTAACCATTGAATAGCTGATAAGACATTCCACAAACAAACACAAATGTCAGCCTGTTTATGGCATAGGAGGTACATTAAAGGTCACCTATTATGCAAAATCCACGTTATCATGTCTTTCATACATCAACATGTGTCCCCTCTGTGGAAAGAGATTCAGAAGGTTTCAGGAAAAAAGATTCGCTCACCTTTTGTCCTGATCCATTTCTATAAAAACCTGTCTGAAAATGAGCTGATCATATTTTGGCCACTTTATGATGTCATAACAATTTGGCTTGTGCAACCATTATCCAATAACCAACCAAGATAAACCCCCCCCCCCCCTCACCTTATCACCTGAATCTCCTCCTAGAGCACCATTGTGGTTTTTTTAACCAAATATCTCTCAGAGGGGCGTGGGGAGGGGCTCCTTATTTTCATCTGAAGTAACAGACCGAGAATCAGCACTTTTGAAACAGGGCTGAAACAGAGGGGATTATGGGATGCTACAATGTATGATCTGTTTGGTATTTGGAGCCAAACACTTCAGAGACATGTTTTGTATATATCCGAGACCTGTAATATATTGATGAAAAAGAGTATAATAGGAGACCTTTAAGTTATGACCAAATGTTTTCTATACATCATCTGGGGATCATACATGTTCCAACACATTTTCATGGCAATCTTTCCGACAGATGTTTCAGTAATTCAGCCTGCAACAAAGGGATTGACAGACCAACTAAGAGAGACCAATAATGCCGTCAGCGTATTCTGCACTCTCTCTAACTCTCTCCTACCCTCACAACAGTCTTTTAAAAAATACCTTATACCAGGAGGAGCATATAGTAGAGGGCTGGGAGATCGGGAATCTTTCACATTTCTCCTTCCTTTGCTGAGGGCGGGAGTTTGTTATGCCTTCAAACCATCCCACAGCCATGTCATTACTATGCTGTCAAAGTGGTGTCAGGCTGTGGAGCTGAAGTGAGTAATGGGAGTGAGGTCACCATCTGCGGTACATGATATGACAGCGGCGGCAGGAGTCCAAGTCAAGTGAACAGCTCTTTGACAGAGAGCTGAAAAGCTGAGCATGGCAGCATATTTAACAACTCCAGCTCAGAGAACAACACATGTCAAGTAAAGTGCATTTGAAATGCAGAGAGCCTTCATGCGTGTCGAGCAATATACAATTTGTATTTTTTTAGCGTTCAGTATGAAAAAGGTGTCTTTGTTTTCGATCACTTATAAGCTAAATGTTTTAAATTACCTTTTGAATCCCACGCAGAACATCATGTTTCATATAAAAACAGCAGAGATTAACTCATGTTTGGGATGAAAGAAACAGGAGGGGGGGGGGAAGACCAAAAAGAGGAACCATAAGAGACAAAAATAAGAGAAAGCGTTTACCTTTAACAACAAGTTCAGCAAAGTTTGACACCCCAGAGCCCCTGGGAGACTGGGTGACGCAGCGGTAAAGGTCTTGATCTGTTTGCTGGACGTTGTCTAGCTGGAAGGACACCACAAAGCGCCGGTGACTCAGGTGCTTGACTGATGCTGTTGTTAAAATGTCCCCATTGTGTCTCTGGAAGGCAAGAAAGGACAAGGTCAGAGAAAACACGACGGGTCATCATGTCCCTCTCCCACACACACGCACGCACACGCACACACACACACACACACACACGCACACAGGTACATGTCATCTCATAGTGTTTCATGTGCAATAGCTATACACACAGACACAGTTAGAAAAAGAAGAATGATTCAAGCTCCACAACCAACCCTTCGCAGAAGACTGCCTTGAAGGCTTCCTGCCATGACATTTCTATAAGTTTATGTTGCAACAAAACTACATTCTTAGGCTTAGGAAATGAACATGGTTTGGTTTGGAATAGACCTGATGTGGAAGAAACTCTCGAATAACTTGTCCTATCTGAACCCAAACTATCTATCCTACAGTCCCCATGATGCACCTCTGTATACCCTCTGTTTATTACACCCACAACTTATAAATGAGAAAAGAAAATTGAGCTGGTTTGTAAAATGTTCTGTTTACACCAAGAATACGGATGTTGCTGATAGTAGCCTGTAGCCATCAGGCTGCACAACAAGGGGTTAAATAGGAGAAAGAAATCAAATTAAATCACTGGTCATAAATATATACTGTTTTCACAACCCATGTTAAACTTGTCACTTTAACTTGTTATGCACTTTATAATTTAGATGATGACGAAATATGTATATATGCTGACAGTTATTTTACTCTTATTTATTTATTTTTTATATCTCCTATTTTTATAGTCTTTTATTATTATTATTATCATTATTTCCTTGATTTTATGTTATTTATTTTAGATTTTAGATTTTATTGATCTGTGTGAATCTTTGCTGTACTATTTTTCACGCTTACCCTGTTGCTGCTTTTGTACAACTGAATTTCCCCTCGGGGATTAATAAAGGTTCATCTTATCTTATCTTATCTTATCTTAGTATGGATCAGTTTTTTAAGTAGAGTAATAAAGATTTAGAAATGTATTTTTTCTGAACTTGTCCCCAGACAATTTATGATGTATTTTCTTTCATGTTATAGTGAAAATCCTAAGTTTCATTTGTGTCCTTCTTTACATTTTTCTAGTCCTGCTCTCCTTTTAGTTTACCCTTATTCCTTTCCTCGCTACCTGTCTTGTTTTCATACTTTGACGATATTCCAAATAGTAATTATGTATGCCATGAATATTGATGAATCTTCTATTAAAATGACCCAGGTGCACACACGATCCAACCTCCTCTGTTGACATACACACCTTCACACACACACAAACACTCATTCCCTATTAGGTAACCCTTGTATGCAGTTATTGCTCAGTGAACTCCTGGGACACAAAGCTAATAATCTAACAACAATAACAATAAAACAAGCTTAATTTATTGCTATCCAGGTCACTTCTTATTACGGCTATGTGATTAAAAAGAAGGATTGTCCATTTGTATGCAATTTAATTAGGATGGCAGGAGAATCTCTCTGATTTAATCAGACAATATGACAATCAGACATGCTTTAACAAAGACAATTGAAATCTAGTTAAAATAATAGTGGTTATGGGGGTTATACATGTCATGAGTGTTGTCCCTTAATGAAGCCCATCTACAACCTCAGTTGTCCTTGGTGTGCAATGTTATTGAACTAAAACATTTAACTGCTCAGCAGTTAGAATTGGGAGACAGATGGGCTTTGCTGCATTAAGGTTTAATCAGTTTAGTAAATAGGCTAACGGAGGAATAGCAGCATGTAGACTGTGTTTTGGTATAAACAAAAAAAAAAGATACATTAGAAATGGCTGTGAGACAATTGTTGTTTTCAGCGTCACAAAGCAAAAACACAACATGAAAGAGATAGTTGGGGCAGAAAGTGGGAAACAATAGGAAAAAATGGCATGTGATTCAAATGAATGTTGTATGATGCACCTTGCTGTTGCAGCGTGAGAGGCATTTCTCACATTGTTCCACACCATTAAAACTACAAGCATCCGTCAAGTCCACGTAGCCTCAAAGACAAACATGAACTCTTTTTTTCACATGTTTTCAGGCCATTCTCTTTGTGTGAAATAGCCGCCATGAATTTTGATACTTTTGATCTGCCAGTTTTTTACAGAACCCAAAGTGTGTGAGCGTGCTGGGATTAACAAGGAGATCTTCGGGTTATGCTAGGCCATCCCAGCTTCTGTTTTGCTTCTGATTTGGGCCTTCGAAAAGCCACAGACCACACAAACCTCGGGCCGAGCCTTCAAAAACAAACACATAAACAACGCCTACCGATTTGGGTTAAGCGGGCAATTAATCTTGCGACCACAAGGAAAGACTGAAAGAAATCCTAATCCCGCATCCTTCCTGTATCTTTTACATTTCCTTTTTTCCTACTAAGCATGTGGATTACAGAAAGGAGGCAGGGGAAATTAGGATAAATCTAATAAGTATGAGATCACTTCATGTTACGTAAACAATCTGGCTGTAGCTAATTGGCGAGGAAACGACAAAACGATCTGTTAATCTGGCAGGCGTGTGCACTCAAGACTGTGCTGCAGCTGGTGCGGCAGACACAATGAATACCAAAGGGCACAACAACAGTAAACAACAGTATTGGGAGTTCATATGAAGAAAACCGCTCTAACAGACGTTACGCAGGCAGGAGGACGGTGAGGAGGACAGGAAAAGGCAGGGGAGAGCCAGGGAAGCAGCATTTCAGTGGCCTGGAGATCTCATTACAGCAGACGCCTGTATGGTTATGCCAGCTAATTACCCAAAGCATTTGTCTTCATCCTTGTGCTGTGACTAAATGGCTGTTTTGATAAAGAGGTGGGAAGGAGGACGCATCAATTACATAAATCACACACCTACAAGTTTTAAAACAATAAAGTAGGTTTGCCTGAGGTCAACCGTGATCAACACTTGCTGTAGTGGGGGGTAAGATGTTTGCGAAAGCGGTGGATGTGTGGCTGTGCATTAATTGCAGCATGAGATGAAAAACTGAAGAGCCCTACAACCCAATGACGTTTGGTCCTTTAATCAGGGCTACAGAAAGAGGAGAATTTTAAGACCACAGAGAAATTCCCACAAGAGCTAAGGACTGCATGGCCCGTCTGACCTTCTCAGAGCAAAACACTCTAGATGAAAAGACAGAAATCTAAAACACAGCGCATGATTTGAATAAAAACAGGAGGCAGTGAAGAAAGCAGAGAACACTATGATCTTATAAGTAATGCTAATTTTCAGAGGCAGTGAAATGAGGAGGCTTCAAGGCCTTCATGGCCTTCACATCATTAGAGCTCTGCTTCTACCATCTTTATTTAAGAACTCACGTCAGGGACTCATCATTATTACAGAAATAGAGAAAACCTTATTGCGATGGTTATTTAGGGGAACAGCCTATTTAAACATGCTGCATGCGGTATGTGAAACCTCAGTTATACAATTATGAATATGTCTTTAACTGAATGATTTACATGGCATCGGGTTAATAAAGTATCAATAAACAAACAACTACAAAAAGACAACAAAGAAATCTCTGAGGACTACAAAGAGATGCAAACAAAACTTAACAGAGAAGTTTAAAAAAAGAAAAAAGCTAAAGACCACAATGACTATAGAGAAAGAAAATTACACAATACAACGATATGCAAAACAACCACAAAGACACTCAAAAGGACAACAAGGAGACCCAAAATGACTACAGAGCGCTGTGTTGTGCTTCCTACGGTCTGGGTGATTTACTGCATAACATGCAGCACCTCCAAATTATACAGGATTTACTCTCCGACGGCTTCGGGCCTCGTAACTCAGCACTTTAGTGAACAGTTTTGCACTTTATTAGCGTGATTGCACAGTACCGTTTGGCATGGCATATTTGCACATTTTATGTAATTTATAATAATTATTGAGATAGTATTTATTAAAGGATTAAACCGTATTGATTGAAATGTCGTCTGGCAGGTGCTGGTCGGGTCCTCGGCTCCGCCTGACAAGATAGGAGAGTTAAGCCCCTGTCACACTGTCCCGAAATGTACACACGATGGACACACGAATATTGAATTGTGAATTTCGCACGAAGAACCACACACGAAGGCAACATTTACATTACATTTAAGACATACAACTGCAACGAAAGTAACACAAACAATTATGTTACAGTACTATGATACTGTACTGATATTTTCAGACGTTGTTCTTTACTTTCTCCGTCTTTATATGTAGAAGATATTACGTTTTCTCCGTCATGTTGTTTCCATAGCAACAACAACTTCCTGTCAACTCGCCTTCAAAATAATATATTATATCCTTTTCAGTTTCACAGAACACAAATTGGGTTATTTACATAATATGTTTACATGATTTTGTTGTGCAATAAAACAACCAGATGGACACACGATAAAGGAAATGTTCAAATTCGGCTGTGATCGTAGCAACATCGTGCCATTCGTGAGGGCATCTTAAGCCATCGTATGACCGCCGGTGGAGTTTCTCAGGGTCCAGCAGCAACTTCGTGAGTGGTGGCAAAATCTTTGGCATTCCAAAAAATTGCCGAAGGACCTTGCGAAGGTTCATTTTCGTGTTGAATTCATGTGTCAATTTTGCCCTTCGTAAGGCCATCGTGAGGGCATCTTATTATCCTCGGTGCCATCGGGCATTCGCCCCGATCAGAGTGAGGGCGAATGCCGATGATAACACGAAGATGACACGACTTGACAAGATGCCCTCACGAGTGCCTTACGAAGTTGCTGCGCACGAAGTTGCTGCCGGAGCCTGAGAAACTCCACCGGCGGTCATACGATGGCTGAGATGCCCTCACGAATGGCCCGATGTTGTTACGATCAGAGCCGAATTTGAACATTTCCTTTATCGTGTGTCCATCGGGTGTCAATTTCGGGACAGTGTGACAGGGGCTTTAGCGAGAGCGCCGAAAGTGCTTAGGCTGGGGTAGAATGACAGCGGTTAAGAATAATCCGGGTGCAAATAATATGTGGGGGTGTAGACATCATAGCGTTAAGTGGCAGTAATTGTTCAAGTGCTGACTGCGTTTAGTTGGGTGTGTACTTTTGTTCAGTTATAAGTTTGTGTTTGAAAGGTGTTCCCCCTCCCGTTATGTCTGTTGCTGATTGTGTGCACCTGGTGCCCTATGTTGTCTCCTCTCCCCTCACCTCACCTGTGTCTTGTTGTGCTGATTAGAGTGTGTGTATTTAGGCTCTGTTTCCCTGTCCGTTAAGGAGGCAGGGAGTGTGGGTGAGATCCTGGTGGCTGCAGGCTGTGCTCACGTGAACAGCAGCAGCAGGATTGAGGCTGTGTGTGTAATGTGTTCATGTTTTAATAAATGCCCACACCGGGTTGTATTTTTGGACGTTCTGCCTCTGCCTCCTTGCTTGGTCGGGCAGCTCAATTGTCAGCTTCACATCTTTAAAGTGTGACAAGTGCCCAAACCAGTTTTCTGTTTGTACTGTTGACTTTTTGGGATGTAAAAATACTAAAAACTAACAAACTCCAGCGTTAAACTACTGACCTCCAGTAGGAACTTCTCAGCCTCAGCTGCTCTTCCAGAAGCAACACACTGGAAAGTAGCGTTTTGCCCAGCATTGACCTCCTCATCTCCTAGCCTGGAGAAGTGCGGCGCCTTATCTAAAGAGACAGACAGAGAAAGAAACACAGTGAGATCAAAAGACTCCATTACCTTTCAGCTATTCACAATGTCAGTCAGCTACACAAGATAACATTTGATCAAGGCTTTTCTGTTTTTTCAAATCGCATTAATAGGAATTTTAGACATTTCTGTTTGAAAAAACAATTAGCTTTATCCAATGTTTACCCATCGTGGATTTAATATCACAAATGTTCTTCATTCATTTGGGATTAAATTAATTGTGCTTTATTTGCTTGAATTGTTCTGATGCACTTGATATTAACAGTTTTTTCTTTAACTTATTATATAATTGTTAAGTATTTTTGTTCGATTTCTAAGCATATTACTTACATATAAAGCAAAAACCTGAAATATTAGAAATACTGCCACAATCTGTGCAGGGAAAAAAAATAAGCAAAAATACCAAACACTGGAAAAGAAATATAGCAAAAAGAAATCTTTCTTTAGCTTTTTTTGCATTTGTTTGTTTATTTGTGTTGACAGTGGAGGATAGAAGTTGTTGCATTTCCTTCCACTCCCAGATTCTGCTCAGCACAACAGAACTTTGAATACAACTCAACATTAGAATAAATCAAGAATAAAAATATAGGATAAGATCAAAAGCAAACAGTGTGTATACTGTAGGTTGAGAGGGGGACTTAGTGTATGTTTTCATATAACTTGCCATCAAACAGCAATATCTGATAAGAGGCCATTTATAACGAGCAGAATGTGGGAGTGAATTTGCAGAAGAAAACCGTAAGTATGCATCAGCCCTCCACATTTCGAATAATAATGTCCCTGCATGCTGTGCGGAGCTGCAAATGAGTCAGTGTGTGGGTGAAGCCCTCTCACCCAACTCTATGGTTAACAATAGTGGAGTGAGAAGCAGACTCCCGCAGAGCCAAATCACTGGGTAAACGCCGGGAGCACTGCCTGCCTTCTCTGAGAAATAGGGTCGGACAAGTTGACTTGTCACTCTGGATGATTGACAGGGAGAAATGGCAGAGCAACAGTGAAGCTGAAGCAGTGGGGAGAAGCAAATATTTGGGTCTAACAAATCTCCTGCTTGGCTTTGCACAACTCTGTGTTGATATCTAGTGGGATGGGGGGGAGTTGACAACAAATTGTTGATCGTGTTTTTTGTGCAGAAAGTAGCAAGGAAAGAGTGCTCACATCTGTACCCTGCAGGTGGCCATGTTTCTTTTCAGAGACACTTAATTCATAATTCATGCCTAAACTAACACTGACAAAAAACAGGCCCTAAAGTTAGCAAGGACTGCGGTGTTATACAGCTAAATGTGTCAGATCTTATCCTCGGGACACTTAAGCGTGTCTGATCATCAGTATCAGAATCAAAGACCAAGACTCACGAGAAAAATAAACCAGAAATGTCAACTTGTTCATCCAGAATTCATATAAAAGGAACTTGTAGAGCTTTTTATTCTTTTCCTATTTAATAGATTTTTTACTATGCGACACTTCCCTTCGATTTCTCACTCCTTGTTCTCTCCTCGCTGCCAAATATGCGGGCTGGCCATGTGCCACATCATAACGGCATGCTCAGGTCTTGATTAGAGTCTTAATTATTTAATGGCCACAGTGGGAGCATTCAGAAGATGCCATCTGCTGTCTCAGGGAGAAACAGGGTGACTGACAGGGCGGTACGCATACAGGGGGGGTATGGAACAAGCTCACAGCCGGTGTTCGTCTGACAAAATCACTGGTGGTCTCCTCTGTGACACGACATGCCTGAAAAGTCTTCAAACATCATTGTGATAACAGCATGGGATATATAAATATGTACAGGGGGATACAGCTGAATCGCCATGAGAGAAAAATATCAATCAAGAATCAGTCACTAAGAAGAAGTAGGGGCAATGGATGTTCAAATTGAGCCCTCGTGTTCAGTAGTGGGTTGTACGTGGAGTGTGACACAAGGAGACTTTGTTCAGGTATTAAGCTCAGGGGATTCAGGAATATGTTTTACACTAACAACAAACTGAACCGCTAGCCTCGCTGACACAAAAAGTGAGTTGGTTACAAAATAAATCACCCTGACGTAGGGGTGGGCGATATGACGATATATATCGTCGTGACGATATTAGGTCTCCACGATATGCTTTTTCAGAGATATCGTCCTATCGTGATAAAAAAAAAAAAAAAAAAAAAAAAAATGGCGGAGGGGAAGAGGCTCTCCGTGCGCGGCGCAGGGGGCTATGACAGCGGACGGAGAGCCTCTTCCCCTCCCGCTCCCCCAGCCTCACCTACTGATTTTAATTGTACCATATATCAAGCCCGATCGATTTCACAATGTCAGCGCACCTCTGCTTTCGTTCAGTCCGAGTTGTTTGACACGCTCCCAAAGTCCCCGCCCCCTTTCTTTGCAGCGAGCAACCATAGGGCAGGCATTTCATAAAGGGGCTCCTTATGAAAAGACTAGCAAACGGTGGAAATACATAACTGACGCTGTGGCGTTTTATGTTTTTCCCTTCAGTTATGCTAAAGTCTTTTATTACACTTCAAGTCTACTCTAAAGTTTACATTTTAATTGTTTGGCACTGACTTTTCCTCATTGATGTTTTATGTTTTACTTAGTTATGTTTTACCCTCCTTTTCATGTTTATTGATGTTCACTGCTCACTTGTTCATTCAGGGATTCATTTCTGAAATAAAACCAGCTTGAAATGCTATTTTGGTCTGTTACTCCTTTTTGTTTTAGTTTCTGTTACCTTGTCGGTGCTTGTACTGTTAAGTAACTTGAAAAATAACCATAATAACCGACATGAAAAAATATCGTGATATATATCGTCTATCGTGATACTGCCTGAAAATATCGTGATAACATATTTTTCAATATCGCCCACCCCTACCCTGAAGACTCTCATAAAGCTTTGAAATGTTATGCTTGATAGTGGACAAAACACTTGACACAGTGACTTGTGACCAAAAGCTACACGGCATTTCCAGTCAGGCCAGAAGAGTCTACAGAGAGAGGATTCAAGATTTGATTGATTAACACATATAGTTGGCTGTCGAACAAAGGCAGGAGAGGCAGGTGTGTCGTCAGGTGGATGGGAGTGTTGCATTTGGGTGTCACACTGTTTTAATAGCATCGCTATTGTCGCAGTGCGCCTCGGGAGAACCTGCAGTTCTCATATAACAGTTCGATCATCAGCCACCACTGTGGTTTTCATCCTTTGTTTGTTTCATACTGTTTGTAAATACATATTTTGCCTAAAACCACTACATTTGTTCCCCCTTCAGCAGCTTGTGTAATTGCAATTCATTGTCAGAAGTGGCACTTACAGCAGGGGTAGTTGAGCACCATGATGTCATCTATGGCAATGTAGCCTCGCCGCTCTCTGGAAACGGTTGCCTCAATCAGCACCTGCAAAAGAGAAGTGAGTGTGAATACATAATGAACAGATTTAACTTATGAGCAGAACAGTTAAAGCTTACACTTATGACTATCCTAATGCTCTCAAAGCTGAAGTGTAACAGCAATGTTCTAAAGCACATTGAGGGCTGTGTGAGGTCCACAGCTCTCGCCACTCTTTAAGTGACAGACACATTCATTACAAACATGCCCATCACCACATGGTTGCACATCTGCTGACCCAAAACAAAACGCTACATAATGAAACAAATAAGACAGAATCATAAAAATAGAAAGATGGATACGTTTGCCTTTGTCCGCAGGGCCAAAACAAATAATGTCTTTATCGAGAAGGCACACAACGTGGCGCCTGAGTCATGAGCGCTATTCTGCATTCAGGGCGCAGGCTGCTGCGGAGCCATAACAGCAGATAATACAGCTAGCACAGGGTCACGACGAGACTCAAGGGAGGACAAAGCTCCATGCCGTCCTATGGAACAATAAGCTGGATGAGCAGCGGGCTCTCGTGAAACCTAATCAATATCAAATCACCATCCTCAGTAATACTGAGAGAGTTATGAGACACAGGGGTGAAGTTTGTTTTCACAGAACCAAGGACAGTCTCCCATCCGTACGTTTGATCGAAGGCCGGCTTTGAGTTATTGTTTCTCATAATCCTCTGACCAACTGATTACAACATGGTTCCTATCAAAAGGTCCACGCACGCACACACACACACACACACACACACACACACTCTCTCAAACGATCTTATATCCTCCAAGCTACTTTAAATGTGTGTTCACACCCAGGCGTAGCTTAAATGGGTTATGCAAGATTGGAGCTCGTTCTTTTCAAAGTCATAACTGAATCAAGTCACCGCGGCGACTTCTTGTGTTGTAGAGTTATTACACCAAGCAGGGGTACCTGAAATCTTATAACTTTATTTCAGTGATATTGTGGAAAGCTGTGGAAAAGGGTAGTTAAGTAAAAACAGAATTATATAGTTTCCACGGATACTTTTTTTTAACCCTTAAATTACACATTTTAAACACAACCATATGATCTTGATTTTCAAGATCCATCCACTGATGAAAACTTATGAGATGCAGAGATGCTTGAATAAAAACTGAAAATGGACCGTGAGTTCAAGGCCTTTGTCACAATATGTTTTTGATACCTCACTTTAGGGGAATATGCAAAGTAAATTCTACAAATTCCTTTTTCTTTTTCACAAAATAAGTACAAATTCTGAAATACACAATTCTTAAAACTAAATGACATCATGACAATGTAGTGTATGGTACTTCCAACCGAAGATGTTCTGCGTTCTAGAGCAAAAGTCTGACATGTTTGACGGTATGAGTACTAGCCATTTATTGCCAATTTTTGTAAATGATCATGTTGCTGAAAGAAACATTTCTGATGATTTGTTTGATATCCAGACCAATAAGACACCCATATTTTCTCCCCATCACAATCCGATGCGTTGGCACCCCAAATGAAAGGTTCGCCACAAACTTTCCAAGACCTGTTGCCCAAATCCCAGACTTCCACAGTTAGTGGCACAGAGACAGCCCACCTCCCTTAACTTGGAAAATAAGACGTGTGATTACAGCAACTATTCATTACAGCAACCCTGGCCGTGAACGACCCCTGAAGGAAGGTGCACCAACACAACGTGATGGGATGTGAGGAGATTGGGCTCAGCGAGGAGACTCCTGGCCGAATGAGACACAGAAAGCCAGGCGTGCAGAGAGAGGAGAGGCAAGGCTGAGGTTGACAGGGGGGGAGGTGAGAGGGAGAGGAAAGGTCCTGGCTGCTGGGTCTCAGTGTTGGAGAGTGACCTGCTCTAAAGCTGGCTGCTCTCCTCAGGCTCAGGGAGGAACATTCAGGCTAATCTCCTTCTGCTGGAGTCCATTTTCATATTTGTTCCCAGACACAGCTGGAACCTGAGTCTGACCATCTTACTGCCTTAAAAAATGGATATCAACATGTTCCGTTTTCATGATTTGCCACTTTTCCCCTTATCTCTAATGATATATCTTCTTCAAAAGCCTTTTATCAGAATCCTCATTTCACTCTTTATTTCCATCACTTTATCATTGCCTTCCTTTATTTCCTTTGATGTCCATCTTCCTTTACTCTTAATGTGCGCCTGCCTAAACATTCAACATTTACAGCAATGATTAAAGGCCTTTTTCTTTGAATATGTTGGCCTGAATTAGCTGTGCACGCACACACCGCCCTGCCATTAGACTAACATCAAAATGAGCCAGAAACACTGATTAGGCTTAATGGTATCCAAGAAAGAGAAAAAAAATGTCTTGCAAGTCTAATTGAAGGTGTTATTACTCTCTGCTGAGCTAAAACACTCAATAAGAGATTGATTACTGGTTAATCCTCAGTCTTCTAAGCCATTAGGGTAGAAGGTTATTGGGAGGGAGACATTCTGAGCATTTGTTTCAATAAACAACCTTCCCAGAATTGTATTGAAAGCCACTTTCCCAATGAGACTTTTGTACGTCTGTGCTTTATTCTAATGAACGACTACTTTCCTTCTAAAAGATATGAAATGCAGGAACCATCTTCTGAAGATAAAAAACAAATAACAGTGTGACAAGCAGTGATTTATGACTGATATAAAATGCACATTAGGAGAAAATATATTACATTACCTTGCAATATTGGCTTTTAGGAGCAATTTGTTATGTATACAAATCAAGAAATGATTTATCTACCTATTTTTATTTTATTTAACCAGATAAAAGCATTGAGATAGAATCTCATTTGCAATGCTGACCTGGCCAAGAAGGCAGCAACGTTACACATAACACAAACATATAAAATACAGAGAACATAACTAAGAAAACAAAAGATAAAAAAGCAGTCACTACATTGTGCACATTAGGACAGTAAGAAAGGTGCACTACTTATTACTGCAAGAGCAGCTGGTGGTAAGGACCTCAGAAAACTTCAACTTAAAACATGCTATTGAGACAAGTGCCGTCAGTTTGAGGCTTGATTGAAGGTCATTCCAAGACCAAGGACCATAATAAAAAAGACTCCTTTTTCCAGCCTCAGTCCGCACGGCAGGAACCTGGAACCGTATCCAGGCACTGGATCTGAGGTTGTAAGAGTCACAAACTGGAGCAAATCTGGCACATATGTACAGTGGAAGCTTTCCTAAAATGGCTTTATCCATTAATAAAAACCAATGCTGCATCCTAAGTGAGGGCCATCCCGTTAGGCTATAAAAACCAGCTTCTTCTACTTTTCCCACTTTATTCAGAAGACACCATTAGACAAGGGGGGCTTTCACTCACCATTAGATGCCGTCATAGATAAATGACTTCTTAGATATTCAGACAAAAGGTCACGTGCTGAAGTAAATCTGTTCAGGTGGAAAATGCCAAAGGATAACAGTCTGTGTCTGAGGAGACGGTTTAGATCTGAGGAATCTCAATGTGCTCACCACAGTATTTCACAAAAGCCTTTTCATTCAGCTAGCAGAAGTCTCTGCAGCAAGAGATATTATCAGACAAAGCTGAGACATGAGGACTTTCATTTAGACGTCTTTGATGTGCTAACCACTATCTACTACTATCTAGCTTGCTGTTTATTTGGAAGAAATTAGTCTTATAAGTAAACATGATGGTGTCCACGGAAACAGTGTAAAAATACTATTTTATACAATCACGCAGCCCCAATTGCTTCAAAACAACTCCGAACATTGCAACAATAAGACGTTAAAAAAGAAGTTAAAGTCACTAGAAGACACTAGCCTCATCCCAATACCCCTCCTCGACTCCTCCTTTCCCTCACTCGCTTCCCTTCCTTGCGTCTTAGCTCCGCCTTCGTAAGATGCGAGCGAGAGACACGAGGAGGTGACGCGAGGACAGAGGAGTCATCAGGTATTAATTGGGATGTCCTCGTTCACTCAAACGTCACTCTTAAACGACGTCTGTTAATGATGACATGTGCACAGCTGTATCCCCTCTCATCGGGCTTAACTGAATAGGCCTATAGAACCGGCCCATTTGTTGTTAAATATTTATTTAAACGAATTAATCTTTCTCTGGTTAGTCAAGGAATTCAATGTATGATGGTTGGTCCTGCTTTTGTGTTCCGTTTTGGTGTAAAATGTAGCCTACATTTAAATAAAAATATAATTATAGTAATGTGAAAGCCTTTTAGAAATGAATTGCACATAATAATTCCCACGGAGCTGTGAGCACTAATACATTTATGTGACGCTTTTCCACTCATCTTCCAGTTGTCGGTTTTCCTCGATAGCTGTGAAGGTGGGGGCGGGGCTTTTATACGTGAGTAGTGAAAACACTTCCGCATAGTCTGCTCTCGTGTATCCTCCCTTTCGTCTCCTCCCGCACCCTTCCTCCCGCACCCTTCCTCCCGCACCCCTCCTCGACTCCTCCGTGTGCATTTCAGCTATTGGGACGTCCTTCAAAATGGCGTGTCTTGATCGATTTCCAGGTCAAGTCCCGGAGGAGTCGAGGAGGGGTATTGGGATGAGGCTACAGAGTAAATATTAAGGCAAGACATGATGTGGCACCTTAAGTAAAACCCATGCTAAAAAAATATGTCGTATAGGTTATTAATAAAAATGTCCAAAGAGTTGGAGTCCCTCCGATCCTCAGGCATATTCTTCCAGAAACTAGGGCCACAGCGAATAATCGCTGACTCAACATGCATGACTAAAGGTAGCGGAAAGAGTTAGCCTTAAAAAGCATGCGTTATCCCTCATCCCTTACTTCTTCAGCACATTAACCCCTGTAAGCATGAACATGTCCTTTTTACACAATAGACAAACAACATACATAGAAATTATTTTGGGATAAAAATTGTTTTTTTGTTTTTTTTAAACCTAAAGTTCTGGACAATTTCTCCACAGGTTGCAATGATTACCTACTGACTTGTTCTAAATTAGGGTTCCCAGGTATTGTTTTTTGTATGTGTGCATTTGACATGTGAGCATAGTATGAAGAACATCTATAACAGGGGGTAGGCAGTCAAAGATGGAATTAATAATATATGCAATATAAACATGAGAAAGTAAAGCTAGAAAGGAGAAAAGCACGTCCAAATAAGATGTTGACATTTGGAAGGAGCCCGTGTTGAGAGAAGAAAGTGAGAGACGGTAAAGAGAAGATGGGGACATGTCTCCTGCTCTAGTTGGCAGTCTTCGAGGGCTGGATAACATCTTTAATATTTGATAACAAGATTGTCCAGGTATTGCAAACACTTTTACCAATAAGAGGCAGAGAGAGAAATATAGCAATGTACACCAGACCCACAGACATATTAAATCGAGACATCTCAAGGTGATTGTGCTCTCTTACATTTTCAACCCCAAAATCCATTGTACTCCAAATCCCAATTTCACATCCGTGATAGGAAACAGATCTCATGTCATTGGTCACGTGATCAGAGAATAAGAAGAGTGGGTTTCGGCATATACATTATTTAAGTTTTGGTGATTATCAGCTAAATCATTTGAGTGTTTTTACTTACATTCCAAAATGACATTACTAAGACATGAACATTGATAGTGTGCGCTGTAAAAAACATATTTCATTACACTATCAACCTTGAGTGTAATCTCCCATCTGTACTGTGCAGTGCAAAAGGTTACGCTGACATTTACTATCCCTGTGCTGTAGGCAAAGAGCAGGGAGCTTTAATATGACTTCAAATCTAATAAGGTAGAAAAACCTTCAGATTTGAAAACCCTCTCCGAAATAATGTGTGTTCTCCTGGGATTTATTTTACCAGCAGAAAAGTGCCTATTTTCCCCCTTTGCTTCAAAAGAGTTATATGATAGCTTAATGACAGAGTTAATCTGCCTGACTATCACTTAAAATCCAAAGTGATTGTACAAGACTTAGTATTTAAAGTCGCACAAGCTGCATCTAACGTGCTTCAGAGCTAAAAGAAAACCGGGTGAATTTCAAGAGACCTGTGTTGAAACCGACAAAGCTATAACACCCCTGCTCTTCTTATTTTGTTTTCTTTTTATTGCACTGATGCTGGTTAACGACAGACGATAGCCAGCATTAAAAGGATATTAAAGAAAACATTCAGCCTTCCACCTCCACATTTACCCTTTTCTGTTTTGTCTCTGAAACAGAGAGCGCTGACGAGCTGCAAGGCTGTGTCATTCCACAGTGATGAGCTTTTTCACTGCAGAGGGATTAGCAATGTAAGCTGTGGTATATGTGACTTTGAGGGGGCAGTTTGTTTTGCTCTCTTTGTACTGCGAGGCGAGCTGAGCTGAGTTAAAGTCAAATGTGAAAATGAGAGCGGAAGCAAAGAAGGATAGCTTTGATTCCTTACTGTTAGACAGAATTGCTCTAACGGTGCAGAAACCTTTGACTCAATCCCTAATATTAACAAATGTAATATAATACATTTGAACATAGTGTTTTCCTCCACAGGAGGTAAAAGAAATAATAATAATAATAATAATTCCTTACATTTATTATAGTGCTTTTCCAGTGCTCAAAGCGCTTAAAGGAAAGAAAGAAAGAAAGGTAGCTAGCAGATAAGGATTGTCTATTTAAGGCTACACTGTCAATCATTTTTGTGAGTCCCATCAGAGATCACACCTCACCTCAGAGCATCCATCAGCAGCAAAAACACTGTTTTCATCTCAATTTAAAAAAAATTATCATAAGAGAATCATATAAAATAAAAGAAGTTTAATAAAGTTATTATAGAAATAATGATTCATACTGAAAATGCCTCATTATTTGTAACAGATTTGAGCTAATGAAGAGCTTTACTGGTGGGGATCCTCACTACCCGGTTTATGAGGGCAGAGCTCAAAAGAAGTGTGGCTGGCAGGAGCACTGATTAGTAGAGCAAGGCCTCTTGTTTACTCATTTGTCGCTGCTCAGCTGAGACCTCAAAACACAGAATATAAAGAACCAAGGTCTGTAGCCTCAGCTCCACTAGAGTCTGTAACTTAGTTTTTTACACATTGAGAGTTTATTTCAAAGCTAATTCTAATAGCTGATTTGACTTACTGTCAGTTTTTTCATTTTAAATACACGTATCAATGCTTTCAAAATAACACAGAGGATTATTTTGTCCGCAAATATTTGAACATTTCGGGAAATACACTTATTTGCTTTCTCGCAAAGACTTAGAAGACAAGATTAATAGCACTCTCATGTCTGTATGCTGGATATAGAGAGCCAGGAGGTAGTTAACTTAGCTTAGCATAGCATAAAGACTGGAAACAGGGCAAAACAGATAGCCTTGCTCTCCAAAGCTTAAGATAAATAAATAAAGATCCCCTACCAGCACCTCGAAAGCTCAATTATTAACATGTTTGTCAAGTGTATATATATTGTTACATTGTCCAGAAAGCGCTGACTCTGCATGGACGACATAGGCAAAATTGTTTGCGTGTCAGTATTTCTGTATACTCTTGATTTGATAGTTTACCTTATTTTTAGATCATGCAATGTTGGGAGAACAGTGTCAGCCTGTATCTATCTTTTACATAGTGAAGGTCAGATCCTGCAGAGCCAGATAGATTTTAATTAAGTCGGGGGGGATTGACAGTTCTTGATGAAATGCACGCGAGTCAACTTAATTGTTTTTTGACAGCTCTGCAGAAAAAATAAATTGGATTAATAGATGTATATGTGCTCACCTGACTGTGCCATCTACAGGCCACAGCACATCAGGCACCAACAGTAGATGCCAGTCAATGTCTGTCTACTGTAAGAAGGCAATGACATGTCATACAAAATGTATTAGTCAGGTGAATACACAGAACACAAGCCTCAGTGGGTGAAATCTCCACAGGGCATGGCCACAAGAGACCTAGTTAGGGCCCTTCGAGCACTAATGCTGGCTCCATTCACAGGGGAATCAATGCTAATTAAATTGCAAATGCAAGTAATTAACACCAGATATGCCTCGAGGCTAAAAATGAGTGGTGATCAACAGAGTCTAACTGTGTGCTGTTTTTCAACTGCACAAGATGTGGGTCTGCAAATCTGATTCACCAATCCTCTCTCAACTGTTCAGCTTCTCATAAAATCACAGATAAATTAGTCATCACTGTTATGATTATGAGTTTGTACCTGGTATTCATTCGGCCAGAAGGTGCTGACAGCCAGCTCCACCTGGTGCCACTGCTTAGCGTGAGACCCCGACGTGTTCCACACCGAACTGCCGAGCGGACCCCCGTTCACTCGGACATACGCCCGCATGCCCCCTGGACTGTGGCCATCGCGGCTGTACAGGAAGTAGCTGAACTGGACGCAGTGCGTGTCATTTTCACTCAGCGTCTGCAGCATCAGCTGAGCACGATGACCCACGGCATGCTGGGAGGAGTTCACCAGCATGTAGGATCCTGGAAGGAGCAGAAGAAATGCGGCAGATATTTTTAGTTTTCCATTATTATGGGAGATAATGCAACAGTTTATCACTTCTGCCATATGTTAACATTGGCATGCATGTTGACATTTCTTTTTCTTTGCATACTTAGCCAGCTTCAGAAAAAAAAGGAATTATCTGAAAAATGAAGGTCAGGGAGATTGGTTTTGAAACATTTCCTCTGTATGTTTATTTTAACTGGGAGGTGTCAGCTAATATAGGGCGATATTTTAACATCTTAAATCATTAAATTAAATAATAGGCTTTTACACTGACTGTCATAAAAGCGTCAAAAACAGAAGTTGTGAAAGGAAAGTAAAAAGTTACAAAGCAGCTGAATTGCCAGAAGTATTATATCAAGACAGATTGAATACTGAATCAAGAATTCCTTTTCTACCAAACATCAGAAAGCAAGTTCCGTCTCTCTAAATAAAGTTTTGCCTAAAGCCTTTTAAACCACATTATCAGCATGAAAATGTCTAATGCAAAGGTTTTTCAACTGTTACTAGATTTAAAGATAAGTTGTGGAGGTTTGTACACGAGCCACTGAGGGATTTGTGTTAAGCAGACTTATAAGAACAAGTAAAACATCTCACAAAGGAACAAATCCGCTTTTAACATCTCTAAGCAGTGTGAATCCACAAGGAGAAAAAATGAAAATGTTCTCCTGCAACTCATTGTTATATGTGTAGGCGGTTGATAACAGGAAAATAAATGTGTGTGACTCAAAACACACAATCTGTGCTGGCTACGACACTACTAAAGAGTGACACACCTGAGAGATGGAAGGAAAAGCAGACTAAGGGACAAAAAAGACCTGATAGCAGTTTTCCCTCCGCAAGGTGACGCTGAGGTAGGAAATGAGATTCGCCAAACCCCCCAAAGCCCCTCTAATCAGGACAAGATAACCCTATTGCCCTTTGTCTAGCATCTGTCCCGCCTTGAGTCTGTGCCCGCTAACGTGATTAGCACAACAATGTTGGGAGACCTTCCTGTGTACTCACATAACCAAGCCAGTTGTCTATGTAGTCCAAGGTCTTTCTGTTCTCAGTCAGAAACAAGCCCGAGAAACAAGACACAGGTGTCCTGAAGACATTTATTCTCCACTCAAATGGAATAGCATGCCCATGCTGAGTTGCCAGACAGATACATTATTTACTTCCACATCCAAATCCATGAGGAGTTACTGTATAAGAACTTTTGTTTGCTCTTCAGGCACAGAGAAAAATAGCCTTTTTTCTTCCACTCCATTGACTTGGTGTAGAACAAGACACCTGATTGAGTTATCTTAGTTTTCACCATCTCTACTACTTAGAAAACACTAATTACCTCTTTAAGAGCAAACAAGACAAAACGCGTACATTCACAGGCTAATGTTTACCATGAGAGAGAGATTCACACCCCTTAACCCCGGGCTATAAAGAAAGTTAAGCTGAGGAGCAGGGTGAGGTAGAGGCAGTCATTATCTGGAGGCTAGAGTAGCCGCCTCAACGCCCCATTGCCCTGCGGCACAATGTCAACTGCACCTGATTTGTGTCCTGTCCAGGGCTGAGGATCTCGACTCTAATTTGGCTTTGCTTAATTAGATCTTTCAGAATCCGTCTCCTCTCCTGCACCTTCCAGGGCCACAGGGGACTCGTAAAATAATAGCAAAGGGCTGAAGGTCTTCGGCAGTACTGTCCTTACCGCTGGTTATATCCTGGATGGGTGCCCCTTCCTTTATAAATAGACATCATTAGCTTTCTGTTGACTTGGCAAGTTACTATAATGTAGGGACACATGAAACAGCCATTACGCCACCTCGAACCTCTTCTGAGATTCACATGGGAGATTGGGGAAGTCACACACTTAATAAGGCTCTGCAAGTGAATGCTTACGATGTATATAAATTAAAATGTCAATGAATTAAACATTGTGGCAAATGTAATAAGGTCCTGAATACATTCTTTGTAGTAGTCCTGATCTACTGTGAGAAAACCCATGGCAGCCCATTCAATATTCAATCCGTGTCTCAGTACTGTACGATACCAGTCACCTCTGTGGAAACATTTGTATAACTGCCTTTTTTTATTTATATTTGAATGTTGTATGTCTTTTAAAAATTGACCTAGATTCTCTTCCAATAAAGCTGATGAGGAATATAGAAAATATGCATCATTTTTGCAGGTCATTTGGCAAAGTCTGGCCTCTCGAGCCAACAAATTGATCTATCAGGTGAAATGCGTAATAAATACATAACAAACACGTGAGTGTTGATCATCATTTATTTGATTTATTCCTATAGAGCAATTATTCACTCAATTTCTTGAATGAGGTTATAATTAAGATGCCTTTTAATTCTTCATTTCAAGGAATTGTTTGGATTTGTTTCCATATACACTGTATGTTGCAGCAACTATTTTTGATTGATTGAACAATTGTTTAGTACAATGAAAGACAATAAGGAAATATTCCCATAGTCCAAGTTTACATCTTAATACAATTTACGTTTAGTTTGACGAATAGTAAAAAAAAAAAAAAACACTAGTTATAACTAGAGAATGCAATTCCTGAAGAAATTGCTAGTGGGAATGCTTTATGCTGAAAAGCTGACGCTAAACTGCTATGCTGAAATGTAATGTGTAAGAAGAAAGTGAAGAATTTAGATCTTCTGAACTAACTTGATGGCGAATGATATGTCGCCATGGCAATGACATTTGATGACACCCCATAATACGCTTAGATGCGTTCATGGCTGCATCGTTACCAAACCTGTGACATTTTGGGGCGTTTGGAGCAGTTTCACTGAAGTTATGAGAAAACCGTGTTTCATGGCGAGCATTGTGTTGCCATGGTAACGGCATTTGAAGAAATCTCAAAACTGTCCCGTAGATGTCTTCACGGCTGGACTGTTAGCACAAATGTGAAGTTTGAGCACTTTTTAAACATTTTCATAGGAGTTATAGCGACATCACGTTTTATGGCGAGGGATTCCATGGAAACGGCATATGGTGAGATCTCAGATTTGGCGTAGAGCAGTTGAGGCATGGACCGGTGATATACAAGTGAAGATTGTGGGACGATTGGACCGTGTCGATTGGACTTACAGCCACATCGTGTTTCATGGCGAGTGGTCTGTCGCCATGGCAACGGCATTTGATGACACCCCATAATACGCTTAGATGCGTTGATGGCTGCATTGTTACCAAACCTGTGAAGTTTTGGGCTGTTTGGAGAATTCTCTCTCTCTCTCTTCTCTCTCTCTTCTCTCTCTCTTCTCTCTCTCTTCTCTCTCTCTTCGGCATATGATGATGACACCCCATAATTGACGAAGAGCTGTTGAGGGCAGTACCATTAGCCGCGTTCACACTGCGGTACTTTTCATGCGAACTTAGTTCATATCGCGTTCACACCAGAAAAAGTCCCTGGGGGTGGATTAGGCAAATGAAGCCGCTGACGTCACTTCTTCTTCTTCTGCTTTGGGTTTACTGGCAGGCCGAAAACCACTTCACGGCGTATACTGCCGCCCAAAGTCCCCGGCCGGAAGTCCCCGGAGTTGGGGACTGGCTTCAGTAGAAGCTGCTGGGAGTCCCAGCAGCTTCTACTGAAGCCTTCCGAGTAAATCGCCAGAACGCCGACACCTCATCTCCACCGCTCCCATGTTTTATTTTGTGTTGCCATAAGTTAGTCTCTCTGCGTTTCTGCGCTGGGCTAATGCTAATGCTAATAATGCTAATGCGAGGATAATAAAATGGCGTCTTCACAAAACTTTTTGGGAGTTTTACGGGGCGTGGTTTGCAATTCGCCCAGCCAATCAGAAATATAGCTCTTTTCTCAAAAAAGAGCCGCTCGAAAGTCCCTGCTCTCTAGCAGGGACTTTCGAGGGGGTAAAAAGGTTCGCATGAACTACTTTTAGTACCGGCTCTTTTTGGTGTGAACGCGATCATGAACTAAGTTCGCATGAACCTTTGTGGGAAAAGTACCGCAGTGTGAACGCGGCTATTAACCTTTATCTGAAGTCTGCTGCTCTGAGCATGTCAGTTGGAGTGATGACATCATCGTGTTCCATGACACAGGTGTTTATATTTGAACTAACGAGGTGTCCAGAGATCAAAGGTTTCCATTGTTCTGAATGAGAGATAAACCTCTTACATGTGAATGTTTTGTGGAAGAACCGTAGCAGATATCTGTGAAATTTCAAAACGTGAAGCATGTCAAGGAAGTTGAGTATCTGAAGTGTAATATTTGTGTAGTTTCGGGTTAATAATGTGGCCTTTTTGGCAGTTTAACTAAAGGTGTGCGGCTGCTGCCGTGAGGAAATATCAGCCTGAAATTACAATGGGCTTCAATGGAGGAATGTTGAACGTTTGTGTCACTTCATGCCCTCAAGAGGCATTTTGTTTAATTATTTTTGCTTAATTATTTGTCATTTTTCAAGCTACGAGATGTTTTCCTACGTTTGTCATGATAAATTATGTCTCAGGAATGTAGGGTTTGGGAATTATGGCAGTTTAAAATATATATATGAAGGTACATTTCAAGATGTTCTACCCTCTAGCTGTGACATCACGCACTCTAGTTAATGTTAAAATCTGAAGAAAACCTCTAAAACAAGGTCTGAACAATGTTAAATATCTCTAAAAGTAAGGATCAGATTTAAAAGTTGTTTTAGACGAATAATGTCAGAAAGATGTGTAACATTTTAAAGTTATAATGACGTTTCTGAGTGAAAGTATGAATGAACAGTTAGCAGTTGAAGTTGCATGAAGATTTGTTGAAGTTGAAGATTTTCTCCATTGATTTCAATGGTTAAAAATGTGATGTATTATGGGATGTATCTGTGGAATTATGAAAGTTATGAATGAGAAAAGTAATAGCCATCGATTCTCGACCGAGCTGAACGTTTTGATGTTTGAACGGAGTTTCTGCGATGTTCAATGCGGGAGGAGAAGAGGGCCAAAATACCGGCGGAATAATAAACTTTTCGTGCGTAGAATAACAGTTAGTGGGAATGCTGTTAACAGCATTCCCACTAAATAATATATATTTCTCAGGACATTTCTTTTCAATGATATAAAACAGATATAAGCAGAAAAAGCTCACAATCTAGAGCATGGACTCTTCTTCAGTGATAGACTAGTTAACCTAAGGGTCAGTCAGTTTATCTCTACCTTGAGATGGGGACATTCTGAAAAACATCTTCAGAAGAAGCCGGGCAGTCGGACAACTTGCTAAAGTGAAGACTCAGAGTGACTGATGTGAACTTCCCTACAGTAAGTAATGCGCCTCACTGCCAATTATGAATCCTTAGCTTTATCTGAAAAGTACCCCGCAACTGGAAGTTGTCCGCCTTTATAATTCTTAGGTGCAAGAATGTATACTTGGGCTGTAGCTGTCAGTATGTCATCAGCACTTAAGCCTTATTTCTGTGAGTTGTTTCCAGGGTTGGGTTGTAACGGAATACATGTAACGGCGTTACATAATCAGAATACAAAGTAACTGTATTCAGCTCGCGTTACATTTGAAAAACGAGTAATCTGATTACAGTTACTTTTGTACACCTGAAGTGAATACATTTTGGATTACTTATTGGAGTTATTGGCGGAAAGATTCCCTCACAACATTTAATATTCATTACTAAAGGTACAGCCGAATCATCACAGCACACAAAACCTATTACTGCCGCAGATGGACCAAAAAAGGGAGCGTTTGAAAAAAAAGGGGCGGGTCCGCTCAGTGAAACGATAACAACGAAACATGGAGGAACAAAAGTCTGCGTTTAAGTCGTGTGTGTGTAGAGGTGTGTGTGGAAGGCGGTGCGTGAAAGGCGGTGCGTGAAAGGCACTGCACACTCGTCTTCTCAGAGGCTGAGTTAACCCTCCCGCTGCCTCCTGGTGCTGCAGAGATTTCATGAAGTGAAGGAGGTGTTCCTTCCACAGACATGAATTCATAGATCAAGGCAGACTGGTGCACACACTCTCCTGTTTTGCCGATCCGGTGCTTAAACAAATATAGCTCTAAACCCCTGGCCGAAATGTCCTTAAAATGAGTTCGACATTTTAATTCATGTCCTGCCAACACAGGACAGAAGGCGACACGCCCGTTCTAAGCCGTGTCCCTCACTCCTCACATCCCAAGCTGCATCCCCAACAAGTGTATTATGTTGCTACATCGTTTCAGATGTTATGTTTCAGTTGTGCTCTTGATAAGCCATTAAAACAGTAAAACACGTTCAGTTTCCTTTTGCTTTTTGTGTCTCCTGTTCACCAAAACATACCCATCTGTGATGGAAAAATAAAGTAATCCAAAAGTAATCTAAAAGTAATCCGATTACGTTACTTTTTTAAGACGCGTAACTGTAACTGTATTCGGATTACTTTCAGAGCCATGTAATCAGTAATCAGTAACTGATTACATTTACAAAGTAACCCTCCCAACTCTGGTTGTTTCACAGGAGAGTTCTGACACTGTTTTTTTACATAAAGACGTCTGTCGATTAAGTTGTAAATGCATTATGTTCAATTCATCTATTGTGTAAGAAGATCATCAGAGTTCATTTAAAAAATGCACTGTCATTGATATAAATACTTTGCTGTTACTGTAGGCCATATATATTTAACAATTTTAAAGCATATCGCTAATTAAATTGTATTCACGTTTTTGCCTCACTAAGTATGTTTTGGCTTTTTTGTGATTAAAGTTTTTTTGCTGTAAACGGACAGTAGATAATCTATCTCTGGTTTATTCATCACTGCCACTCTTGCTTCTTTTTTGTCTGTAAGTTTTAGAATTTATTTTAAGATTTGTCTGATACCTTTTAACACTCCATATGGTCAGACTCCCCGTTACATTATAGATATGTCAATCCAACAAGAGTCTTGGGGCAGTCTAAGATAAAGGTCTCTTGGTTGTTCCAACAAATTGCCTGATTGCCAATGGTCGGCTTTTCAATCACAGACCCTAAGGTTTTAAACTCCATCTCAGCCCTCAGACAAACCAAGCTCACTTCTATCTGATGGCTCTCCTGGTTGTATTAGGTCACCTTTCAATGCACAGATCAAATCGTTCGCTGTGCACCTAGCTTTTATTTGTCATATTTATTCCCCTTGTCCTTGTTCTACTGTGCCACCTATTTGTTTTTTCATGTTCATTTATTCTCTAGTTTACATTTTTATTCAAATGTAAATGCTGGATTAGAACTAATCAGATCAAACGTAAGTGTTTAGTGCTCCCATGAAGGCCCCAACAAATCAAGACAGCCGCTTTCATAAATTATACTCCAAGGCACTGTGAAATCTGATAAAGGTCCATCCATCCATTGGTGCCTCTCCCAAGGGCGAAAGAACATCCATAACAAGATTAGGACTGATCCAGCACATCATAATTCATAAAGAGCACCACTGGACTACACCCTGGTCACAGCCTTTAGGTGACACTATCTGTGGCAAGCCACAACAGACCGAGCAGGGAAAGGAGGGTGATAAACAACAGAAGGTGGGGTACGCAGAATTGATACATTAAGTAAGGTCACAAATAGGGAACTGGGAATGAAGAGATGTTAATAAGGATGGGGAAAAAAAGGTGAAACAGAATGTATATTTTTTTTCGACTTTTTTCTGTATGACCTATCCAATAAAACGTTGTTCCTCTGACATTATAGGCCAGAGTAATCAAATACACAAGAAACTAGAGGGAGCAGAGGTCTGAACTTAATAGAATCAATGGCTGTGTTAGGGTTTAAAATGCGTCCCTGATGCTGCTTGCTGTATCGTTACTGGCCAGCTATCCTTGGCCTTGATGCCTATCTTTTCACCAGGTGTTCTCATTCTGCCCTGTACCACTGACTGCTCTGAAAAGGTCATGTGGGATTTCAGACGCTATCTTTGATGGTCTGCTGTCCCCAAACGGTCTGTTTATTTAGCGGTGTCCGCAATAACCTTCAGAACAAATAAATAAGTAGAGAAAAAAAGATGTGGAGCTCGAGCAATTTCCCTGAAAGGCACATTAGTGTTGTCAATCCCCTGATGTTTTGCCTCCCTCTGAGAGAAGCAAATGTAAAATGGCCTCATAATGTAGTGAAATTGTTCACAGCACAGTAAGAGCTCTCAGTGGAAGACGCCACACTAACAGACATAAGCACCTTGTTGCTAACACCAGACGTTAATGTGTTTGGTGCCCATCGCTGTACAAAGTAAATGACTAATAAAGTTATTATTTGATGTGTTTTTTTCACTGTCCGACCTTATGAATAATTCCAGACAAGCCTGGAGTTATGTAAAAAACAAAACATAAATGGAGGCTTTGATAAAAGGAAAACCCGTTGGGAGGACGGACGAGTTCCCATGCTAATGGAACATCTCACAGAGGGACAGTGCAATAATAACACATCACACAGACTTAATCGACTTATCACAATGACACGCAGTGACAGGGTTCCTGCTGGGAATCTGAGGCTAAAAAGCAAAAAGAAAAGCAGCACAACAATGTCCTCTAAACTTACAGCAGACATTTTCTAATAACTGATCTCATTTCATTTAGATTTTTTAAAATACAGTTGATACACCTGCATACATTATAAACGTTTATTTAGGATCTAACAATAAACTCAAATGACTTATTTCCATTGTGATTCTTAAGTGTAGGCTCGGACGCCGGCAGGCAAAATGGATGACAAGTGTATAGTAATACCAATTGTTTACGCTAATAAAAGTATGAAAATGTGTTACAAATATGCCATGAAATGCCAACTGATATGTTTTGGTCTAAGAAAGGTTGGAGAAATCTATAAGTAGTCAGACCCGCCTTGTCTATGGACGGTTGCTAAGCCATTATCAATCACTGTTCAGAGGCGGGGTTTAGCGAAGGGTCAATTTTGTGATGCTACAAAAGCACTCATAAATGAAATATAAATGGCATATCTTTATTTTCAGAATATAAAATGTGGCATTTAATGTAACAGATCAAATGACTGATCACTCACACACACCCACACACACGTATCATAATGTTAGACAAGTGAGAACATCAGTGTTGGCTGTATAGGAGTCTTCTCCATTGCAGCTGGATCAATAGAGAAGCCAAGCAGCTTTGCATGAGGGCACGAAGGACTGACAGGTTTCCTATTCCCAAGGCTGACACACCACCTGAAGTGCAAAACCTAGTCTCATTATCAACACCCACCCCCACCCCCACACTATCATTCCCAGCTCCACCTCTGTCATACTTCTTCTCGCTCATTCATATCATTTTTCATTACTATAACCCTCATCCATCAAGCATTTTGAATCTCTTGTAACTTTGAAATATTCTAAGCAGACTAAAATAGGTATCGACATTTTCTGTTCTTTGAAACTTTCCACCCCCTCTGGCTGCGGTGTTTCTCATTGACCAGAGATCCATTTTAAATGACATCTCCTCTGTCATTTATTTCTAAATATAAATAATGGAAAAGCATTCACTTCATACTCTTATCATTTTTCATGGACTTCATTCTTAATCATTTTTTAGTCATCTACTGGATACCAAGCTCCTCATCTTTCTGACTTCTGTTCTCCAAAGATCTCATTTAAAATGCAAAAAAGGCCAAGAGGTGACTGAAAGGAAAGTATTGAATTATACTGTGCGGCGCCCACGGGGAACTCTTAACCTTTTACAAGTGATTTCTCCATTGTCTACACTCCGAACAAGCAATACTCTTCACTTGTTCCTATTATTTTAAGCAAGAGCTGTGACTGGTTTCTCTGCAGGTCTTTATCACCTGTAGACCATTTTGCACACTGCAAAAGGTAGAAATGAAGCGTGAGAGAGAGAGTAGGGGTGCCAGCCAAGGAGTGATGCTCGAGCAGAAAATAAATGAAATACAAGTGGTGCTATTGTTAAAGTAGACTGTGCCTTTCAGCATTTAAGAGAGATGAGGCCACGTCAGCAAGTATTGTTGTCTTCTTTCCAAGGAGAGAGGAGAAAGTGGAAAAGAGCATTTTCTCAACAGTCTGCTTGACCTTTTGAATTTTCCTCCAGGCAGTTCAGGATCAACTGCCCGATTTGCCCATGAGAGAAGCGGATGAGTGGACACAAGAAAAGAGAGGAGGGAAGGGAAGTAGGATGTTCACATGTGTATTCGCCAGTGTGTATGTAATCACATAATGCAAGTTCCAAACACATTATTTAATGCCGTGTCAGAAACAGCAATTGTTTTATTGGCAGAAAGTAGTTTACATGGAATATACACTGCCTTTCTGTCCCATATTGGGAATGTTTGAGCGATATTTACAGTAAATGTGGTTACATAAATTGCTGCGAACAAAAAGTGTTCATATCATAGATAAATGCTGTTACCACAATATTGATATCAGGCGCCATCCTAGTGACTGGGGTTAAGGCTGAAACTGTGATCCGCAATGTCTTCAGTTTAATATATTCCAACACTGTTCTTTTATTGTTGGAACAAAGTATTTCTGATATTTCAGGAGTACTGAAATCCTTAGTCAGTCATCATTCTGAGTGTGTAAATTACATTTTAAAACTTTCAAAGAGCACTTGATGGAAACTGATCTTCCAAATGCTGCACCAAGTTGTTCACTGATTAGGTCCTCCTTAGGCAAGGCAAGGCAAGTTTATTTATATAGCACCTTTCAACACAAGGCAATTCAAAGTGCTTTACAAAAAACGAAAGACATTAAGAAAATGGCATTTAAAATCAGTCATTAAAAAGAAAAGATAGAAATCTAAAGATAGATAGAAGAAGATCCTTAGTGTTTTAAAGTGCGCTGATCAGTAAAATCACCCACTATAGTTCTGCCCAGTCTGCGCACAGCATGGGTGACTGCTGCCTAAAAGAAGGATTTTCGAAATAGTGAAACTTCTTATTTATATGCATGCTTCAAGCCAAATCAACACAGTAGTCACTCAAGATTAAAAAAAAATGTAACTTCCTGTTCCAGCGTAGGCGATTCTGTCGCACCAGCTGTCCATCTGAACCACAGACAGACAGACAGAGGTTCTGCTTCAGGCCAAAAATAAAATCTTCACATAATTGCCCAGATCTTAACCATACAGTATGACTGTAATTAGTAACTCACCTAAATATATTGTTTCAGCTTTAAATGCCAGAAATGCAAATGAACAGGATAATTGCAAAAGTGTCTTTTAATGCATTCACTGTTAAAATTCATGAGACTCCCTCAAAACTGCATTTTTTCTGTTCGTCCAATAAGTGATTCATTAGCATGAACTGTATGGCAAAATATCCACACGTAACATTTGGTTTAATTTGAAATATTTCGGAGTCAATATAAAATGAGACCTAGACAAAACATTTTCAATGGTTACATTTTGTGTGAAATGCACAGGAGCATGCTACATTTTGTTGAACAGTGTGCTCTGACAGCGTGTGTGAACACATACAGTAAAAACCAGGATAAGACCACCTGTGGGGCTTAAAGGTTTCTCAGGAATGTAATCAACCGTGTCGTCAGGCTATAACCTCTGCCGCAGACAGACAAACTAGATAACCAAGACGCCTTGATTAATTTTGTCTCCATTCGGTCTGTGAAAAAAAAAAGTTGCTCACCAATGAGCCATGCATCTCCATTAGCAGTCTGGTCAAAGTGCAAACCCATACTTCTGTTCTGCAGAATGAACATGTTATAGGGCCCTCCAGGCCAGCAATAAACTCTGTTAAGCCGATTGAGACTGGCATCATAAATTAACTGCAGGATAATCAAAAGGGAAGTGTTTATAATTGACATATTGAAAGACCATGGAGATAGCATTATACTGCTCATGTTTATTGCCCCAGTCACCTGCAAACACCTTTCTGATTTGCATCTGTTCCACTCTATAATAATTTGTTGCGTCTTGGTTCTCATTTGGTAGCGTGCAGCTGATGGATGGCTGTGACATTACACATCGTTTAGTTGCCACGTACAAGAACATTCTGAAGGACAGGAAGACAGAGAAAATACACTCTCTGAACATGTGGAGAAAGAGGCTAGGACCTTGTTGTTGTCCTGCTGAGCTGTGGCTCCAGGGTGTTAGAAATCCATATAACTCGCCCTTTAGCACTCAGAAGCACTTTATCAGCCAGTCATCACCCCCGGAGAACACATCACACATCACGGAAAGACATGCTTTCTTCCAATAGCCAATTTGCCAAGAGCTTCTATAACAGCAAATACAATATTGATAAGTGCCAAGCCTCAATATGGGTGAATAGGTCTTCTTTTATCCCCATCCATTATGATCATTAGGGTATTTTCTCCATTAGGTCAGGGATATAAGCTGCCGTTCAAAAGTTTTGAAAAGCATGCTACTAAAGCTCGATTAACTACTCTTTATTTCTGAATTATTTGTTATTATTTTAGGTTGAAGAACATTTTTCAACAAATAGGCGTTATATTGTGTATTTATAGGGTTAGCAAAAATGTGATGTTTTTTTACATCAACATGGAGATATGGAGAAGGTTGGTGCGTTATTGCATGTAGTCTTTAGCTTTTAAATAGGACATGAGTAAGATTATATTTTCTATTTTGCTAATTTGTTGACGTGAATATAGTATTCCTCTAAAAAGACAATGTGATTTATAACGTAACGTTTCTTTACAGGCATTCCATTATTTCTAACTAACTAACGGGAGAGCTAAGCAACAAAACGCTGAGCAATCAACTAAATGCAGCCGAGAACAAGAATATAAAGAAAAGGTACATTTCTTTTTTGATGTGAAAATAATTCAGTTTTTCTATATTTCCATCCATCCATCCATCTTCTCCCGCTTATCCGTGGTCGGGTCGCGGGGGTAGCAGTTCCAGCAGAGAGCCCCAAACTTTCTTTTCCCTGGCGACATCAACCAGCTCTGACTGGGGGATCCCAAGGCGCTCCCAGGCCAGCGAAGAGATATAATCCCTCCACCTGGTCCTAGGTCTACCCCTTGGTCTCTTCCCAGCTGGACGTGCCTGGAACACCTCCCTAGGGAGGCGCCCAGGTGGCATCCTAACTAGGTGCCCGAACCACCTCAACTGGCTTCTTTCGACGCGAAGGAGGAGCGGCTCAACTCCGAGTCCCTCCCTGATGACCGAACTTCTCACCTTATCTCTAAGGGAGACACCAGCCACCCGGCGGAGGAAACCCATCTCGGCCGCTTGTATCCGCGATCTCGTTCTTTCGGTCATGACCCATCCTTCATGACCATAGGTGAGGGTAGGAACGAAAATGGCCCGGTAGACAGAGAGCTTTGCCTTCTGACTCAGCTCCCTTTTCGTCACAACGGTGCGGTAAAGCGACTGCAATACCGCTCCCGCTGCTCCGATTCTCCGGCCCATCTCACGCTCCATTGTTCCCTCACTCGAGAACAAGACCCCGAGATACTTGAACTCCTTCACTTGGGGTAAGGACTCATTCCCTACTTGGAGTGGACAGTCCATCGGTTTCCTGCTGAGAACCATGGCCTCAGATTTGGAGGTGCTGATCCTCATCCCAGCCGCTTCACACTCGGTTGCGAACCGATCCAGTGAGTGCTGAAGGTCGCAGACCGATGAAGCCATCAGAACCACATCATCTGCAAAAAGCAGTGGTGCAATCCTTAGTCCACCGAACTGCAGACCCCCCCCCCCACGACTACGCCTCGAAATCCGATCCATGTATATTACAAACAGGATTGGTGACAAAGCGCAGCCCTGGCGGAGGCCAACCCTCACCGGAAATGGGTCCGACTTACTGCCGAGGACCCGGACACAGCTCTCGCTTTGGGAGTACAGAGATTGGATGGCCCTGAGTAGAGACCCCCTCACCCCATACTCCCGCAGCACCTCCCACAGTAACTCCCTGGGAACCCGGTCATACGCCTTCTCCAAGTCTACAAAACACATGTAGACCGGATAAGCGTACTCCCAGGCCCCCTCCAGGATCCTTGCGAGAGTAAAAAGCTGATCCGTCGTTCCACGACCAGGACGGAATCCGCATTGTTCCTCCTCAATCTGAGGTTCGACAATCGGCCTGACCCTCCTTTCAAGTACCTTGGAGTAAACTTTCCCGGGGAGGCTGAGTAGTGTGATGCCTCTGTAATTGGCACACACCCTCTGATCCCCCTTTTTGAAAAGGGGGACCACCACCCCGGTCTGCCACTCCTTCGGCACTGTTTCCGACTTCCACGCAACGTTGATGAGACGTGTCAACCATGACAGTCCCTCAACACCCAGAGCCTTCAGCATTTCCGGGCGGATCTCATCCACCCCCGGGGCTTTGCCACTGTGGAGTTGTTTAACGACCTCAGTGACCTCCCACCGGGAGATTGGTGTTGATCCCCCGTCATACTCCAGCTCTGCCTCTAACATAGAGGGCGGAGTTGTCGGGTTCAGGAGTTCCTCAAAGTGTTCCTTCCAACGCCCCAACACTCCATCAGTTGAGGTCAACAACGTCCCATCCTTACTGTACACAGCTTGGATGGTTCCCTGCTTCCCCCTCCTGAGGTGTCGGACAGTTTTCCAGAACAACTTTGGTGCCGCCCGAAAGTCCTTCTCCATGTCTTCTCCGAACTTCTCCCACACCCGCTGCTTTGCCTCGGCCACGGATGAGGCTGCTGCCCTTCGGGCCTGTCGGTACCTTGCAACTGCCTCGGGAGTCCCCCGGGATAACAAATCCCTGAAGGCCTCCTTCTTCAGTCGGACGGCTTCCCTGACCACCGGTGTCCACCAGGAGGTTCGAGGGTTACCGCCCCTTGAGGCACCTAGGACCTTGAGACCACAGCTCCCCACCGCGGCTTCGGCAATAGAGGCTTTGAACACCGACCACTCTGGTTCAATGTCCCCAACCTCCACAGGAATGCCCGAAAAGCTCCGCCGGAGGTGTGAGTTGAAGGCCTCCTGAACTTGGGCCTCCTCCAGACGTTCCCAGTTCACCCGAACTACACGTTTGGGCTTACCAGGTCTATCCAGAGGCTTCCCCCGCCACTCGACCCAACTCACCACCAGATGGTGATCAGTTGACAACTCCGCCCCTCTCTTTACCCGAGTGTCCAAAACATACGGCCTCAGGTCCGATGATACGATAACGAAATCGATCATGGACCTTCTGCCTAGGGTGCTCTGGTACCACGTACACTTATGAGCATCCTTATGTTCGAACATGGTGTTTGTTATGGCCAATCCATGACTAGCACAGAAGTCCAGTAACAAACCACCACTCCGGTTCAGATCAGGGGGGCCGTTCCTCCCAATCACGCCCCTCCAAGTGTCTCCATCATTGCCCACATGTGCGTTGAAGTCTCCCAGCAAGACTAAGGAGTCCCCTTCAGGAGCCCCATACAGGACTCTTTCCAGGGTCTCCAAGAAGGCCGAATACTCTGAACTGCTGTTGGGTGCATAAGCACACACAACAGTCAGAGTTTTCCCCCCCATAACCCGCAGGCGTAGGGAGGCGACCCTCTCGTCCACTGGGGTAAACTCCAACAACGAAGCACCTAACCGGGGACTTGTGAGTATCCCCACACCCGCCCGGCGCCTCACACCTTGAGCAACTCCGGAGAAGAATAGAGTCCAACCCCTATCCAGAAGTAAGGTTCCAGAGCCGACGCTGTGCGTAGAGGTGAGCCCAACCAGATCCAACTGGTACCGCTCCACCTCCCGCACAAGCTCCGGCTCCTTCCCCCCCAGAGAGGTGACGTTCCACGTCCCCAAAGCCAGCTTCTGCCGCCCGGGTCTGGTCCGTCGAGACCCTCCGCTTTCACTGCCACCCTTCTGGCAGCGCACCCGACCCCATCGATGTTTCCCGTAGGTGGTGGGCCCGCGGGACGGAGAAGCGGAGGTGTTGCCCACGTTGCCTTTTCGGGCTGGGCCCGGCCGGGCTCCGTGGCAAGCCCGGCCACCAGACGCTCGCCGACGAGTCCTCCTTCTGGGCCTGGCTCCAGAAGGGGACCCCGGGCTTCCTCCGGGCCGGGTATCCTCACTTCTTGTTGTTTCTTTCATGAGGTCTTTTGAACCAATCTTAGTCTGGCCCCTTGCCTGAGACCAATTTGCCATGGGAGACCCTACCAGGAACACAAGGTTCCAGACAACACAGCCCCCAGGTTCATCAGGGCACACAAACCTCTCTACCACGGTAAGGTGCTGGTTCTTCAGAGAGGTTTTCTATATTTATGAATGATTATTACATTGACCAAATTACAACAAGGGATTCCAAACTACTACAATGTGGTGTAAGGCTACTCAAGTTACTGACAGCCTTTTAAAGCCTCAAACTGCATCTGTGCACAATTTGCACCTAATCAATTATGTAGATGTTTGCATTAAATTGTGTTTGTGGACACAGTCATGAATTAACATTTACATAATATCTAATTGTATTCATGTTGGATTAACCGCTGAGCATATGTTAGATCTCAGGAGCACCTCAACATTGCGGCTCTAGACAATACACATATGGCTCTCCATCGCTGCCCTACATTTAACGCCTACAGGGCTTTCACACATTCCTCTGTAAAAGCTGCCCATTTAGTTTCGCTGCAGCATCCATACAGTACCTTGAGGGCTTCATCCCAGTTGGAGGCTCCCCTGAGCACTACTGCCATGGATAGAGAAGAGGAAACTGACTGTCTCCCATTGTGACAGTGCAGCTTTTATGCAAATTTAAATGTTCTGTTTTTCATCAAGTGCTGAAACATAAATTAGTAGAGGTTTAACGCTCCTTGTACAGATCCATGTGACCTTCTCTGCTTGCAAACATTATCTTGGCCTTAGCCTTGACCTACTCTTTGTCCTGCCTCTCAGCACCCCAGGAGAAAAAAAATAATGGGGCTCCATTAATTCATTTCCTTTATGCCCCTTCTAACAGCTAAATGTAACACTGCTGCGATGGGAAAAAAACCTGTTCAAAGTGTTTCCCCGTCTCATTCTGATACAGTCGGGGACAATTGTCCGGCCCCGTCAGCAGTGAAGAAAAAATTGATTGAATAGGTAGAGAACATTACTGAGTGAATAAATAAATAAATGAATATTACATTTCTCAAGGGTGACACTGCGAATTAGCTGGCAGATACCAGCTAATGAGTCCTGAGATAGAAGTTTGTCTCACTGGACACAGGGGAGAGGCAGAGTGACTTTGTGTCTGTGACATTCAGAGAAGGAGAAGACAATCCAGCGACAGGCTCTTCTGATTAGATTTTCATTACCTCCTTGTTATCAATGACTGATCCCATTAACAAGTCAGCATGGCGACATGCCCCTGTGGTAAACTGAGAGGCGCCCAGGGATAGAGGGTGCAGCCGCATAATAACGCACGCCATGGTTTGGTCATCTGCTTTGACACGGAGCTAATGAGATGGTCACAAGAGAAAATGTATGGCAGTTGGCAATTGGTGACATGCTAGCAAATATTTTCCAAAGTACTTCCTGAGAAAAAGATAATTGTCATACTTTAAAGATATTTATAGTATCTAACGCACTACTCAAAGTCAGCATTGTAGTGATTAAATTGTATTGCTTGAGGCACACTATAGCCAGGATATTAGACTCAACAGTGATAAATCGGCATAATAAGCCATTCAAGCAAAACAACCCTATACCCAATCTGCTCGTTCTCTCTCTGCACGAACATGCAAACACACAAGTTTGCACACAGACATAAACACCTAATCCTGAAATGTGTGTCTGATACCTCATTCACACCAACGCAACTCCGGTTCAAGCCTCGTGCTAGAGCTTTTCAGGTTCAGAACCGGCTCTTCGGTTTAGCTCCGGCTCTTTTCACACCGCCCAGAGTCCGACTGGTGCTGCGTCATTGCGTCATTGTTTGCGTCATGACGTAACCGTTTGCGTGTCTGCTTCATAAAGCCAAAGCGCACGGAAACCCCTCACAGCTCACACCGACAACAACAACAACAACAACAATGGCCGATTGTGCTCCAGCTTCCTCTGTGCCTCTTCGGAAGACCAGATTCCCAGTAGGTAGCTGGTCTCTTCAGTGGACCACTGCTGTTTGTTAAAGGTCACATGTCATGGTCCTTTCTACTGATCATAATACCATTGTTGAGGGATATTACAATAGAAAAATACTGTGCAATTTTCCAAACTCACATTGTTTCGCATACAGCATCTCTGTAAACTACGTGTATTCACTCTCTCCACTAAACGGCTCGTTGGAGCTCTTGCCCCCCTCCCTGTGAGCCCAGTGTGCTCCGATTGACCAATCCACAGACTTCCTCACACACACACGCAGCTCAGCTGATGTCTCCTCCGGGCTGCTGCTGATAACAGACAGTTGCGAACGCGGCGAAATTCTCTCTGCAGATCCATTCTCACAGCGTTCATCAACCTTTTTCTTCTCAATATCAAGCCACACTTATTGTTTTTACTTCGGCTGAGACTTTGTGTGTGCTCGGGGTGATTCACAACGTCCGATTGTTTCACGTCGCGCTTGTTTAGCGATACACAGCGAAACACAGCCAAACTCACCCCGAGCACACACACAGTCTCAGCCGAAGTAAAAACAATAAGTGTGGCTTGATATTGAGAAGAAAAAGGTTGATAAACGCTGTGAGAATGGGTCTGCAAAGAGAATTTCGCCGCGATCCCAACTGTCTGTTATCAGCAGCAGCCCGGAGGAGACATCAGCTGAGCTGCGTGTGTGTGAGGAAGTCCGTGGATTGGTCAATTTGGACCAATCGTAACGGCTCCGCGGACTTAACGTAACGGCTCCACGGATTGGTCCATTTCGTTCCGGTTACAACATGACGTCCTGATGTACCCGGAAGAATCAAATGGATGATGACGTTTCACCAACGAGGCGTTTTGGGGAGTTCTTCTCTGTGTTAGAGTTTTACTCGCTACAGGGTGTACTTTGAGGGTTTTGACTCTGCACACCGTTTACATGCATAAAAACCGTCATAACACACAAGGGGACGGGTAATAACCGGAAAAGCATGACATGTCACCTTTAAGTTTCTCCATCGTTGTCTACAAACTGGATAAAACGCAGGCTTTTTGTTGTTGTTCAGGAGTTGATATGTATTTTTGATCCACATATTTGTTTTCCGTTGAAATCCCCTGAACCTGCAAACACAAACCGCTTTCTGTGCACGGATCGCTGTGCATTCGTGTGTGGGTTTTTTGAGACTCCCCTGACGGTCAGCCGATTCGTACTTGTAATTGTTTCTATCTATAGCCAATCAGATGTCTCCTCAATTCTAAGCCAATCACATGAGTGCGCCCCCACGAGGGTAGATTTCTTGCGTTCATGACGTAGCGCTTCATGTATGCATTTTGCGCAGTCCGGATCTGACAGGTCCATGGAGGCTGCCTGCAGGCGCTAATGTCAGGACACCTCCACTCTCAGTACAGCGCCACTTTCCGAACAGGAAATGTACGCAAATACAAGCCTGTATATTATTAAGGCACCGCGCCACTTTCCGAACCATTGATGAATGCTTGTGTACACAAAAACGGCAGGCAAAACCGTTTTAAATGTGTGTTTCCTGTGTGGCGAATACAGCTGCTTTATTTATGTCTGTATGAAGTTGTTGTGAGTGTGGAGGGAGCAGCTACAGGTTAGCTTAGCCTAATCGATCAGTGCACTACGAAGCCAGTGCTAGACAGTGAACTGTCAACGGGGGGAGCCCTGCCGGTCATTATCGGCTCTTAATAGTTTGATCGGTGCTCTCTCTAAAGGCCAATCAGGAGAGCTGGATCTGATCGATATGGACATAATCGCGAGTGAAGTATAATCGGACGCGAGAGAGATCAGATCAGCTGCTGAGTCTGGCGGAGACACGCTGCTCTGCATGATCACCTGATGCTCCGCCCTCTGTTTAGCGAGCTGACCGGACAGCGCAAAATGCGTATATGAAGCGCGACGTCATGAACGCAAGAAATCATACCCTCGTGGGGGGCACGCTCTGATTGGCTATAGATAGAAAAAATTACAAGTACGAATCGGCTGACCGTCAGGGGAGTCTCAAAAAACCCACACACGAATGCACAGCGATCCGTGCACAGGAAGCTGTTTGTGTTTGCAGGTGCAGAGGTTTTAAATGGAAAACAAATATGTAGATCAAAAATACATATGTAAAACTTTTTTCTGTATTTGGATTTTATTTACATGTATATGAAACGGAACACATTTGTGTGTGCTTTGAAAAACACAAGTGTGGATCCGGAAATACAAGTGTGAATCCTTCTGTGTGCATGTGTGTATTATGAGACTGTTCTGAGCCCATAGAATTGTTTAAAAGAGCCTTCACCAGTGCCATCAGCAGAGTTGTCCACCCACTCTATCCCTCCCAAAACACTTAAGTCCCAATAAACTCTGCCAGCTTTTTCCCTGGTGGATTTCAACACAGTTACAGTGTTCCCACAAAGGGTCTCTGATTCGTATTGTGGAAACACGTCGCCAGGTCGGCAAACACTGTGGAGCATTTATTTAGTTGTTCCCATTGAATGAACGATGTGAACAATGGCATTGCCATGCGGTGGTATGGAGCTGTATAGAAAGAGAGATTGTGTCTGAGGCGTCACAGGAGGAGTTTAGAGGCTGATGGATGGACAGGTGCCAGGCTCAGCTCAACACGAGGCCACAGTATAGTGCCGGGTAGATAAATCTGAGGCCGACACTGATAGGCCGCAGAGTCATCATAATGACAGGCAGGCTGCAGCCAACGGCAGGAGGCTGCAGTTCCGCCCATCCCAGAGGTGTAATGTGCTTGTGATTAACTGTCAATCCCCCCCTGTTTGTTGGGCAGACGTTCTATCTCAGTAAGAACCACTCATCATCGTGACAGCTACTGTAGCCCTGACCTTGGCCTCCATCAAGAGGGCTGCATACATTTCCAGAAGGGATTTCCAGAGATGTAAACAATAATACAGAATCTTAAGAGATGAGTTTCTTTCTTTTCATCACATATGAGTCACATATATGTTTTAACTCCGGGTGATAGAAGTGCAGGTTGGGTGAAGTCAGGTGAAGCACCCTGGAAGAGGTACGACTGTGGTCTTTTTGATGAACACATTTTGACTTGTCAATGTAGGAAAAGCACGGTGTCAACAATTTGCAGTGAATTTGGGGTAAATTACAGGTTAAAAAGCATTTCAAACACGATAAAACGTCTGGCTGAGCAACGCCGTCAAACAGATCAGAAGAGAAAACAAATCTTCTGCTTGTAGTGCATGCTGACACTGTCACAATGTCATGGCTTACTGAACTGAACAGTATAACCTGTGCATTTTTTATCAGGTCAAATTGTCTTTTCTGACGAAAAATGTCTGTAGCTCAAGGATTCTTTCTTACGAATCAGTCCCTTACAACCTCTCATCCCACAGGTTACATATCTGATTTCAGCTCTTAAAGGGGAAAGGAAACACCAATTACAGTTATAATATTCCGGTAGTTTATTCATTTTACAATGGATATTGATCGTAATATTTATTGTATATGATATTACTCGCCAAAAGAAAATTAATTATCCGCCGGCCGGGTGGGGAATTCCGGGACCAGGCCGCCGCCATTAGGGGAGTCCCAAATGGTGACGTCACTGGCTGTGTTTTCGCTCCACCAAAAGTCAACACAACGTAGCAGATATGGCAGCGATGGAGGAATTTTGCAATGAGATCGACGTTTTGAACGATGAATTTGACTATTCGTCGGGAGATGACATTGATGTGGAAGCATCTACAGTTACCAGGCATCCCATGGCCTATGCTTATGAACCGATTCGGTCGAATAGAGTGGCATACGATCCGGAATAAAAAAATTAAAAAAACACAATGCTAACAGTGAGCCTCTGAATTAGCCCCGAGCGAAAATGCTAACCTATTACTGCACCGATAGCTCCCTTATTACTTATCCTAGCCGCACATCCAACACATGGTTTATGATCGCAAGGAGACACAGAATCTAACGGTGCCCACCTCAACACTGAAAGATACAAACTCGCGAGGTTATCCACAAAAACGTACATCAAAACAAGTGGCGCTAGGTACTAACATACGCCAGGCTAACGGCTTACCTTCCTCATTGTCTGGTCTAAACTGGTCTTCAATGGCATTACAACGATAAAAACGATGATGTAGTTAATCCATAGGTTAAAATACAATGGGGCTGTTACCCCTTTGAAATGTTCTGATAATCTATAAGCAATACAACTGCAATTCCGTTATCTGCTGTCCGCTCCGTGCTCCGTGCGCTCTGGGTCCTGCAATACCATCCATCAATAGCAATACTAGCCTTTTTAGGGCTGTTTTCGACAGATGAGCGTGTGTATGCCAGTTTAATTAGTTGAGCTATAGAACACCCCCAATTCTCTATTGTACGTCATAATAATAGCTACCATTTAGTTTGGACGCGATTGCGTTAATTAATAAGGTCACACTGTGTCAGTAAATACATGTGTGAGCTAGTAATCTGGTAGTGCTGCAATATTTACCTCTCTCTCGGCAGCTGAAGCAACTCGTTTGGTGGCTCGAACTTCACGTTTGTTGACACTGTCATTGTCTTGCGCGGCCGACGTGCTGGGACGGCCGGTGTTCCCGACTGCATACGTTGAGAAATCGAATATTGTGGGAACAGATCCTGGCTTCAAATCCAATGTTTTGTATTGAACCAGGCATCCAGACTGGACTTTGAGCAGCTTCTCATCCTTTAGTGGCAGCCTATGGAAATGTACTTCTTCCTTCTTTGTATAAAATCCATTTGTGCAGCCTGGGGCAATACAATAAACTCCTGACGACGGCCGTTTTCTTGTAATGTAAACTACTGGTGCATTGCACGCCATGTTGTTTGTTATTGAGCTTTGGCCCAGGAAGCCGCACCCAATCAGTGACGTCACTGGAAAAGTCCCGGAGCAATGGAAGCGCCCATGGTCATTAGGCACGTATTTCAAAAAGTAAATTTGCGTATCTCGATCGTTTACATTGGAAATAGACTAGATAAATACATTTCCTAATGGTAATATTGTCGCATGGAAAGCAGTTTGAAAAGTGTTTCCATTTCCCTTTAATATAAACAATGCCAAACATAATTGAGGAACATTTTAATTGAACTATTAACTACTTAAGATGTCGTCCCTAAAAATGTTATATTGCTTTTCAATGCTGAAAGCTCGATTCATCTCTTATTGATGGAAGAAACAGAACTCTTCAGCAGCAGACCATTTGACCTGTTAAAGAAGGAAAGGCAGAAAAGCAGAGCTCTGAACCTGGCTCAGCTAAGTGGCATGCAGCCGACATTAACGTTACTAATTCCACCTGTGCTTTACTGCTTTGACAAATCAACATGTCTGCTGTGAAAAGAGATTTTCAGTTTTAAAACAATTTGTCCAAATACTCTCGAATGACTGATCAGTTGATTTTGGCCAAAATCATTGTCACGTATCCAACCCAAAGCAACAACAAAAACTGTGAATGTCTTGATGCTTCCAAAGGTAAGGTTTTTTTTACAATTAGAGCGAACATCAACCTTTTTTTTATTAATTAGGAGCTACAAATGTTGAGAGAAAGGAAAAGTTGGAAGGAGAGGGGGTATGACATGCAACTTAAGTCCCTGATGTACAATGGGTTATGTGGTATGAACCTTAACCATTATATAAAGGCACCCAACCAAATCTTTGTACACATTGACTCGTTGTATTGAAGTCTGCCTATGCCATGACAGTGGGCCCACGAGCACAACAGCAGCGGCTTTTTAACTGAATTAACAAGCATTAGTCACCTTTGACATGTCCCAATATCTGCTTAAAGGCTTATTAAATTATATTTGATCGACCCTTAAAGGGAAATTTGTACAATGCTGTAACTCCAACAACTCAGACTCTTACTGTTAAAAACAATGCTAGCCACTGGAGCCACAGTGCTGCAGTTAACACCAGCTGAGGAGAAAATATGTCCCTGCATATGCACATAGTTAGAAATGCAATATTTATAGTGTAGTATTCTCCAGATAAAGACTGCTCAGTGACTGTTGTTGTCACTTGATGTGAAATGCCTTTTGTTCAGGGAACAGACACCTGCTGTTTGTCTGAATGGTTATGTGGCAAACAATGAAATACTATGGAAACTGTGACCACTAATTACAGCTCCATCTTCAAAACAACAGATGCTACATTTGTGCTCATCAATACAAGCAGTAAAGAATCTTGACACGCATCTATGGACATAAATGACCATCATCTGTTCTTACCTATCATTATACTCCACTGTCGAAAAATCACATCTGTATACAACAGAGAAGCATAGCCATTTGAGAAGCACTTTTTTTTGCCATGAAAGTGGTTTCTGTTTTCAAAAGAAAGTGTGCTTTTCTTCCTCTGTTTTTGTTTAACGTCTCATCGATTACTACCTCAGCCGGCTGAAAGCAGAGAGATTTTTTTTTCTGGCCCTCTTTGTGGTGCCTGGCTGTGGTGTGACACCCTTGTCCTGACAACTAGACAATGTGCGAGGTAGAAAAACGTTGAGAGGAAAAGAAACTGAATAAAAGACAGAAATGCAGGAAGGCAGCAAAGCAGCACTCACTGAGCCTTTGTTTTCAACACACTGCCTTCGGTACGCAAATATGCACTCTAAATACAATGAACGATGATTAAAACAGACAGAGAAAACACATTTGGACCCCCTTTTTGCTCCTCCTTTTGCTGCATGTTATCTGTTGCCCTTCCGCTTTCCTTCCAGTTTTCATCTTTTAATATTCATAGGCCAAGATTAATTCTGTTTTGCAGTCTAATTCTCTTTTCATTATCCGTGTACCGTGAGAGAATTCATTAGAGCTGGTCACAGATGATGGACTAGGCAGGGTCCAGTGTTGGGAAGTCTGTCCTGAAGCATGGCTCGAGCGTCTCGGGCTGGACAAACATTCACTGCATGGTGAAACAAACACGTATTTACTCAACCTGCATGTTGATTCTACACTGTGTCCTTGTAAATGGCCCATAGAGAAATAACAAAACAATCATTTATAATACCTTCATGATCATATTGCTATACTCTGTCAGTATCTGTGGAGCTGTTTCCTGTCGGCAGCAAGCCATAAAGGCATGTCATGCAGATTTCTGACACATTTTAAAAATGTCGTAGTATAAATCTCTACAGTGGTAGTTTTTACAAAGCTCATTCTAAAATAATCAATAAATCACACCACACAAAACCTTTTATTTTGTCTCCCTAACTCGCCTAGTTTTGAAATCTATGTGGACATCTCTGACTACTTCTCCTTGTTGTCTGCCAGGGCTTTATCTCTTGCTTAAAAAGGATCAGAAACTGTCAACTGCCAAACTCTGAAGAGTAGCAGCATGGCCATTAGGCACTCGTGGAGACGGCTGTGCTCGCTTCCAACCCTGCCAAGCCCCGGCCTAAGGGAGCAGCTCAGTGGCCTACTTCTGCCACTGCATCTAGGCTGCACTCATCAGCCAGTCTGTCTGCAATCAACAATGGGGCCAGATGGACAGAGACCGAAGCATCTACCGGCTGACTCGACGCAACAAGCAGCCCAGAAGTTAAAGGCTTAGAAATAACTTTGTTAAGCCAAGAAGACCTTAGATTCACAGGTTTAAACAGAAGCGTCGGTAGAGAGCTACCTGGTGATTTCACAGTTTTTAACCTATTTCAATCCGCGGAGTAAAGTGCACTCTCTGATTTACTTTCACACCTTGACAGTGCTCACACTTGAATGACGCAATTCCCTGATTCAGAGGCAGTCTGAGGATGTCTTCGCCACAACAACATTTAAAGGACTTCACCAAGAGATGCTGAAGATACAGTATCCAGGTGAGACAGTATTTATAAATCAGAAAAAGTCGTATAGACATACATTTTTTTTTAATGTTTTTAGAGGTTACAAAATCTTAATCTAGTAAAAAATGTATTTTGAGAATAGGGCTGGGCAATAGGAAAAAAAATAGATCATAATATTTGGAAGAATACTAGATATCCATAAGGTAACCATTGTCGGGTTTACCATTACCATTGATTCTTTCACAAAGTATTAACACATTTAGTCATTAAATCCAAATTACTGACAAATATTTATAAATATTTTATTGTGTAATAAAAGAAACGTAGAACAGTCTGGTAAATTCGGAAATTAAATCACTTGTCTGGTCTCATACGACAACATTGATATAATATCAATGTACTCTCCAGCCCTATATTGGAATGGTCTTGAGGAATTTGACATCAGCCAATGCATGTTTAGAGAGATTCTGCAGGGACCATGATTGTTTGTAGAGCAACACTAGTTCATTTTGCAATTATCGTACCAGAGAGAGACAGAGCTGAGGCTTTTCCCACTCATGTCACACAAGTTTACTAAAAGTGGTAATTTTGAAGAGAGTGGAATAAGGCAGATATCTGGCACACATGCCTATGATTTGCCCTTCATTTTTGTGTGGATTACAATGACAGCAGATTCACATTCGCTTATGGGTTTAGTACCATATGTTCAGGTCACTTTACTTCCACTCAGTGCGTTATGAGCAATGACTATACAATAAAATAGTCCTGACAAAATGTCCCTCAATCAAACTGCTACAGTATCTGAAATGAATCAACCACACATTCTGTCCAATTGCATTACTGATCCCTCAGCCAGGCTTTGGCTTCACTCTTTAATAATAAATAATAATATCACCAGACCCGGAAAAGATGGCTTACTAACAACCAAAACAAAGCTCCTCAGCCATCTGCCTGACTGGTGTGTTTTGCCTTTAAAAGCCGGAGGTCTTGTGAGACCAAATGCCAAGTGCGCCCCGAACAAAGAGAGCAGACTGTACGCAACCTGCCAAGCCTCCCAGGGCGTGAGGCCTCCACGAGATGAAGTGCAGCAGAGCCGCGGGGTACAAAAAAGAAGGACGAGTCTGAAAGCCCGCAGCATTAGAGAGCAGCCTTTGAACTGGGGAGTGGGCTAAACCTTCATGCTTAAGATGTCAGAGGAAGGATTTACAGCTGCAACCCGGCAACTGTAAACAATCGTAGGCATGGGCCATGTGTCCATCCACATATAATCATTAATTATATCTCCTTTAGGGTTTCATTTCAACATACATCAAATATACAGACACACGCACGCATGCAGTAGGGCGACACGACGCTCATCGACGGCCCGACATCTATCGACATCTATCGACGCCGATAATCGGCTCGGTGTGTAAGAGGCTTAATAAATATTGGTTATCTGGTCCTCTAAAGTAGCAGGAAAAGCACGACTCCGATCGAGCCGCTGGAATTCTGCTCTTTCTGTAATCAAGCTTCGAGAAATGTGGAGGGAATTCTTTATTTGTGCTCCCCTCCTAATTCAATTTGAAAAAAGATTGGCCAGTGCATTGCGGATATTGTTGTGCATCGTTAGATTCTAATTGGCTGGGTGTATTCTGCAGTAACTTTTGATGTGTGTGTTTTTTTCACACCCTGAAGCGTACATGCGTGCAGCGATCACAGGTTTGGGTAGCGGTAGCTGGTGTTCTGCTGCTCCTGCACTGCCTCAGACAGCTTGCCTCCCTGGAGAGTTTGAGACGAGATCTAGCACTCGAGTTATTTTACAGCATGTCTGTGTGACATTTATTATGCACCAAAGAGAGCTCATGAACAGAAACACCATGTCATCCCATTCTCAAGATCATGCAACAGCTGGGTGTGGAATACAACTTCAGGGGAGGTGAGCAAATGAGTGCGAGATAAGCTGTTGAAGAGTAAGAAAACTAGTCCAAATGTGCAGTTTGAAGATGGGAATCTGAATGTATTTCAAATGAGTTGCATGTGATCCGACTCCTCCGCTCCCGTAGAGACCTCAAATAAATTAGGTTAAGCGATGTGCAAATCCTGCAGCTGTTTGTGGGAGTGCTTTGCAGACGAGTAAGGGGCATCCAGCTGAGCGTCGCAGACCGTCCCTGCCACCTCAAAGAGAGAACATCAGAAGACGAGAGGAGCGGCTTCGCCTCCGTTCATTCAGGACTTTCAAATGTTATGTTTCCCACAAGTTGGATACTAAATTCTCTGTTTTCTCTGCAATGAAAAAACATTACAAGCATCGCTTATAAAAGAATATGAGATTCCAGTGAAGTTATGATTATGGCTTTTTCTATTGCTCCCTTTAGAGAGTGTGGCCCTCAGCAAGGTGACATGAAAGCCGCCCACAGAGCAGTGGGAGCAGGAACTTCATAATTGTATTGTCACAATAAAACTGATGCAGAGCTTCCAGATTTCACTTTATGGCATTGCCTCAAATCTCACATAAACTGGCACGGAAGCAAAGCAGCTGATTATCTGGGCATGGTCGCCTCATGTTTCCTTAAATAAATCAATACTGTATAAAACGCCGTGATTGTATGCATCTGAGCGCATGCCAAGTCTATTAATACATACGTTGCGTTTGTGTGGCAACAATCTACAGCGCGTGCCATCGTCCTCGCTCCCATCGTCCGATATTAATATCTGAGCAAATGCTGTCAGACAGCTCCTTGTGGAGAACCCCCAGCAGTCATTAGCTGTAACAACCTGGAAATGTTCCTCCGAGGGACATGCTCTTCGCTGCAATTACAAACATAACCACGATTACGCGATCGAGACAACTCTCCAGCGCCTTTGTTTTTTTTGCTTTATGCTACAAATATTGATAGGTTTGTTTTTTTTCCTTCTCCAGAGCAATTTTGAGCTTTCAATTGTGGCCAGCACGGGCATCTGCGGCCACATTTTGATCATCATTGCAAAAGACAATCCCGGTTTTATGCCATTCTCGCTGGAGAATTGCAGTCAATATTTCTGAAGGTAGGAGGTACTGAACAGATTTGATGGAGGCAGTAACAATAGTAATAACTGGGAATGTGAAAGGGGAATCAAATGTAGTAATAATCATACAGATACCATAAAAGCAATCCTCAGAACGAATATCTCTCATTTCAGGGGCTGCTGAATCACCCGTTGGTGTACTCATAATAGGAAGATCATACATTTTTTAACTCATTTCAGTATGATAAGGTTTTGAACAAAAATATGTATTACCATTTTTAAAAAGGCATAACTTCACTGCAGCTAACTCATCTTTGTTTCAGTGTCCCGTCTTCATCCATGTCCTTCATTCAGTAATAACTCATTTAAAAGGCAATAAGCGTTTCATATGTGGAGAATAATAAAGAGATGGACAGCACTGAAAATATTGGCTTTTGAGGGTCAGGCTTTATCATTTAGATCACTTTCAGATAGCGCGGTTAACATGAAGCCTAACCATCTCAGAATATGATTAATTTACTCTCACTTCCACCATCTATCATCACATATTTCTAGCTCCCTCCTCATCAGATATTAAGGCTAGTGAGGAAAATGAGGACGTCAGGAAGATAAAGAAGGAGATGCCAGATGTGATAAAGACTATTTAAATCCAGGCGGCCGGGACGATCCCCGTAGAAGACAGGCAACAAATGCAGATGGAGCCTGAGGACCCCTGAGACCTGATTTAATATATTACTTATTGTGTATAATTCGAATAGCCATTCATCTCCAGATAGTCATTCTGCTTGCATCAGGCCTTTCACATTCATTATCATATCAGTTAAAACGATTCATGCAAATGGCTCCACCCAGAAGCAGCACTCACATATCAATTACTGAGTGCACAACAAGACTTATTATAGTGACACTGCTGAATTAAATTGCACCTGAGAGGACGTATGTGAATGAGAATGGCAGGATTGGACGAGAGATTAAGAGGCAACATGAAGAATGGGAATGAAGTGTTTCATCCCACACTCCTTTATTCCCTGAAGGACCCTCCCTAAAGGCACTTCATGATTCCCCTAACCAGATGCCTACTCCAGAGGATCCTACGTCTCAAATCAATGTTATTTCAACAAATGGAGATGAAATAGCATACACTCAGAACCCCTCCTGTCAACTGGATTGCCACCACCACGGGGAAAATACACTGAAATCATTAAGACTCACAGCAGAGGATCACTGACTGCATTCAGCTCTTTCGTTTTGTTCGGATGTTTACCTTTGTCATTATAGCACTTTTCATGCCGATTATGATGTGGATTCTTAAAGCATTTGCTGAAGTTTCAGTCCTAAATGATGTACCCATCTCATACTGAGCCACAGCTGATACACACTTACCTTGTAGAGGGTTAGGTGATGTGTGTTTTAACAGAAAGCTTGTAAATATGTTGTATATGTCAGAGAGAATTGTCATTAAATGCTTTATGGTTTTATGTGTAACAGTGCATGTTTATGCTTTGCAGGAGCTGTTGCACAGATGAAGCCACTTTGTGAATCCTTCAAGGCGCAACCAGTTCTCCCAGTGGGACCTCTGAGGTATGAGTCAGGGTCCCACAGGGGCACAGGGCTCTGCATTTATAAGCAGACGGTGGTAGCTTCATACTTCCACAGGAGACAACAACATTGTATTTCCCCTTAGAAAAGCAGTCAACCTAACAATGCAAATAAAGTAAAGTGCTGGAAAATAATGCCACTCATATAGCAAGTCAACAAGTTTGAAATAATAATAAGTTCGATGTTCTGATCCCAGAGGAAGTTAGATTGTTTTTGAAGGGCCTTCTTCCGACTAGATTTTTAATAAACCAGGATGACTCAGGTTTTCCACCTTTTTATTTTTGTTCATTTATTGATGCCATAAAGTCATAATTGTCACATTATGCCACACAACAGTCCTGAAACAAGTTATTATATTTAGCTAAATCAACCTGCTAAATATGTTGTTGATGAGAGGCAATGACGCAATAAGGTCCATTCATTTCTATTTATTTTTCCAACTAAAACTACTCGGTTGCGGTTAGAAGAAGATTGTAAATATTGCTTAGACATTGTTAAATGTCAACATTATTTATGATCCAGAATCCCAGTCCCTGACATTTACGTTGAACATGCCCATCCCCCATCTCTTCAGTCATTCCATCACGCTACATAAACGGCACATACTACATCCTGCATTAGTATTGTTGTCATGTACAACCATGCAATATGAAAATAATTACTATGAGTGCCCTAAGCCCTGGAAGCCATCTATTAATTTGGTCATTTTTGTTTATTGAAGCTTTATTTACTTTCCTTAAGCACCCTGTGGCTAATCTTTCATTGCAATTTGCTATATTTGCTGCATGCAAAAGGTATGTGTAATGATTATTATATAGTATATATTTGTATTTAATCTCATACCATCAATTTAAAGTAATGTGCAGTGATAAAATAACACATTACACTGACTCAACAACAGTACATTGTCAGGAATAGGATATGACCAATACACAATGCACTGCTTTATCCTGTATTCATAATTTACTTTGACCACAAATCAGTAGTGATAGCCTGAGGATATATTATCCTGCCAACAAGAAAAAGACCACCAAATTAACTGAGTGGAAAAAACTTTTTTACAAAGTTACAAATAGGTCCTTAACAGTTCTGCATTGGGCAAAGATGAGCCACAAGACGTGTCCAAATATGAACATCTTTTGAATTCATGAAACGTTATCAAAGTAACAGTCTCCATACATTTTGTTCAGACGTCCTATATCTGTTCAAGTTCTCACAAAAGACCACAGAGGCTTTTCCCACTGTTACAACTTATGTATCCCAATGGGTTATGAATGACCTGTTTGATATATGAATGCAGAACTTGTTCTCCCCCATTTGTAATTCATGTGTAATGAGAAAGCTTAAAGTGGGACTATACAAACTGAATTTTAAGAAACACATGAAATATATCTGTTTTTAAACAACTTACCCAAGCCCAAGAGTTTGTGATCTACTTCCATTCAGAGAGAGCTGGAGCAAAGTGTGGCCACAGAGGAGCAGAGGAGCTTGGGAAATATCCAAACACACATACTAAAACTATCCACAGCATTCACGCATACAGGGCTAACTCTAATCTCAAGATAATCAAAGAGGGAATGCGTGACAAGCAGAAAGAAGAGGATAGCAAAAGAAAAAAGTAGACTTTAAATACTTAAAGAACACATTCAAAGTAGAAATGTCTTTAAAGTTGATGTGTAATATTTTGCTTACTAAGAAGTAACAGTTTGAAAAAGTGATAAACAATTCAGGTCAGTTTTGCAAAGTCCCCTGTAACTAAAGCTCTGTCCTTACATTAACCTTGCAGATCAATATTAGCTATACATACAAGAAGCTATTAGAAATATTGATCGTTAAATATGGTGGAACTGTGATTGAATGTTCTGCGCACAGTGTAGTGCTGGACAGTACATGTTGATGTATTCATGTTCCCCAGTGGATACATCTCAATGATTTTGGTGACTAACTATGCTGAATATGTTAAAAGAGCAATATAAACATTTCTCAATACTCAAGCTTGTCATATAAGGCCAATTATGTGTGAGCAAAACTCCCAATTCAAGCAGCAAAGATTCTCCAACGTAATTGTAGCCGTCAACCACATGGCCTCTTTCATGAGCTAAGCCATTATGCTTTAAGTGACCGTCCACTTCATCTCACCTGAGTTAAGGTGAATCACCTGGGAAGTCTATTTGGCTACAATCCTGAGTGTGCTTTCCGAGCCTCAATTATGTTGTTAAACCTGCAACCTTACACATAAAAGTCCTCTAGCTGTGCCTCTAAAGCGACACTAATTAGAAGGGAACTAGAGGCAAAAGGGGGCTGTATTACCATACCTCCATTTCACCTGGGTGTCTGAGTGTGTAAGCAGAAAACAGAGAGTAAAAGAAGCGGGCGCAGAGCAGATAGACTGCAGCAGCTGGCACAAAGTCTGCTCTCAAAGCCAAATAAGTCATTCACAAGCCTCTCGACCTTGTTGAGAAGGTGTAAACGGAGCTTTCCTGAATAACATTTTAATTAACTTGGTATATTTCTAAAAGCTTCTGTGTGGTGACGGGCATTTATATAACACATCAGTGATCAATAAATATAATCTTCTTTGCCTTGAGGTAATGAGTCGTAAGCAATTATCCCGGTAAGCCACGGGCGTCCCGTCCTGAGCCACAGAAGCCTCTGCAGGTTTTCATTCACACCAAATACCACAGCTGTCGATTTCACTAATTAGTTCCTCCCTCTCTGACTGAAGGTGTGTTGATCACTGAAATCAGCTGGTGGAACGTTTGGCTGAAACAAAAGCGCGCAGACTCTTCTACCTCCGTCCTCTGCAACCAAAGTTAAATGATAAATAAAGCACTCGAGCAAGAGGATGTTATAAAGTTCCTCCTCTTGATCTGAACAGAAGATGCCATATCATTCCTGAGAGTGCACAACAGAGCGCTTTATCTCATCCCTAATTTCATTCATCATCGCACAGTGCTAGCCTTGAAGCCGAGCTTTACCTGGGAAGCTGATACATTGCTTAAGCCACTACATGACTTCTTCTTTTTTATTAAGGTTTACTCAACCGTACCTTCATCTGTTCTCCCTCCTTTTCCAAACATGAACAGAAATATACTTCATCAGTCCAGAGAGAAAGAGTTATTTCTCCCCAACCAGGTTAGGAGATTTGCAGAACGTGGTTATTGTCCTTTGACATGTAAAAAATAATGTTTTGAATTTGCAATTCGAAAAAGCTTGACTTAATAATTGCAGGAGCTTTGATTACATTTTTCATCATCAACAGCATCTTAAAGGGACATTTTAGGCCAGCGACGGTTGATTTCCTGGTTAAAAACAACAACTGTTGCCGATTAACTTACCCTATTGTAGCAAATAAGGCTAAATATGTGAATCTTGTGACTGGTTAATATGTCTTGTGTATTATTTGGTCTCTATGCGTTGACCAACGATTTCATATTTTACATAAATGATATAAACAAATGCAAATACAAGTAGACAAAACAGCACATTTCCTCTACTCCTAAATAAAAAAACGATCTGAAGGACGTCTATGGCCGCTATATCCCCCTCGCTATAAGCGTTATAAGAGAAAACCAACTGAGTTTGGAGTCCACGATAAATGGAGACCTTTAAATGAGATGATATATTTAGGCTGCATATATATGGTAAATGCACGCTGCTGGAGGAGAGATGTGTAATAGAGTATTAAAGCAGCGAGGATGGCTGGTCAGCTCTGATAACAAGTACAACGCCCTCTCCTACAGTGGAGGTATCTCTGTCTCCTCGCTCTGCCTAATCCTTTCTCAGACGCAGATGAATCTCGGGTCGCTGTCAATGACACGTGCGCACTCGTGTGCAGCTGGTCTGTGGCGCGCCCGTGGCCAGGCAGGGGTGAGAGGTGACAGATAATAAAGGGCAGAATATATGACTTTGCCCTCCATCGCCGACTGGTAGAGGATGCCAGAGATACAGATGGAGGTCTGCGTGTTTTACTGTATGAATTGGCTCTTTTGAGGTCATCACATGACACGATTGACCAGGCTCTAACCCCAGGACAACGCTCAGAGCCATGCTTCATTTAAGTCTTAACCTTCCCCAGAGCTGAGGCCGCATCAAACTTTAGAGCCTATTCAGAATGTCTCTGGGTATTTATGTAAGGATGTATTGTGCAAGTGGCTCATAAAACAACCGATCAATTGACTTTGTAGCTTGTTGCAATGCGATGTACAAATACAGATGGAGCTAGATCACAGCCTGCAGCAAAACCCAGTTTTAGAAGTTACACTGAATGGTGAAGCTGGACAGCATGGGAGACATTACAAAAAGAAAGAAGATTAGCAGCAACACGTGGTAATAAATAAGAAACATAATTCAGCTCTATTTCAGTATCATCATAGAATTGCTGTATGACTCAGCTGGAAAGAAAAGCCCTGATTTGTGTACATCCAAGAGACAGTGTCTGTATCCCTGCTGAGATGGACTACCAGGCAGATTCTTGTGCTCAGTGGCACTTCAACAAGAACGAACACCTTGCACAGCGTTTAATAGAGAGCCTTTCTGTAGCGCTCACATATTCCAATGACTGAACTCAAAGGGGAACCTAACAAATCTTACATATCAAAGTTTGTTTGCAGGTGTTGGGGAGAATGACTGGAAACCAATGTGTAAAGCCTTTGGTGACTCCAGAGGTAGCTTCGAAAAGTCTGATAACTACCCCAAGTGATGTCACCTGAGTCAGTAGCCCACTACCTCTCTCTGCTTGGCTGTTCGAGGCTACATTACCCTTCAATACATAATTGTAGAATTTAAGAATTCTGTATAACCTCTTTAACTTCCTAAGTAATGTTCAAAAATGTGTCATTGAATTGCAATGTTAAATGGGTGTAGTCTTGTAAAATTAAACATCAAGCCTCCGATAGACTGTTGCTCACAAGATATTTTACTATTTAGGATCACAAATGTTTTCTCAGCCGTGTCTCCTGAGCCTGAAAAAAAATAGAGGTGGAACTTTCCAATTCCTTAGCAGATTATCCCTATTTTGTCGACAAGTGCTCTGGAGTCAACAGTCCCCTTTCCCACCTCTACCTGTCTCCTTCAAACTATTGCATCCCCGTTGCATCTATTCAAAGAATCACAATAAATAAAGAAAAAGGCAGCTCCAGGCTGTTGTTTCTTTGTGTGTGAAAATTGCAGCAGTCTAAAAACGATGCTGTTGTTTTTGGCAGGCTATTTGCTTCTGGCAGGCTGACAAAAACTTTATGTTGGCTGATGATTTTGTAGCCATGAAAAAGTTATTCTTTTAATCACCTTAGTTCTGCTGGGAAAATATAGACATCATAACTGTTGACCCGTTAAGAGAAATCCGATCTAACAAGGTGGTCAAATAAAACAACAATGAGCTGATTTTGAGGCTTCTAAAGTCTTTAATGGATCTTTCCTTGAAGATACCCTGGCTATTGCAGCAGAGACATAACGTTTCAAGCTAATGAATCTGCCTTTCAGAAAACGAGGTATACTTGACATGCAGACGCCTTCTTCTTTACAAGGTCATCATACTGCAAGCCTGACTTGTTCATTAAAACTGTGAGAGATTTCAAGAATTTCAATAGCAACACTGGCACCTCCGATCTTATTCAAAATAGCAGGGAACGTGATAAAAAAAATGGTTCATCCCTATTAAGACCTCCTCGCATTGTATCTCTTTTTTTCCCCAAGACTATTTTATCTTTCATGGGAATGCTATTTTCTAATTTCTCCTGGGAGCCACAAGCAGCAGCTTTCCCAGCTGTGTTTACTAATCTTCCCTCGACACCAGTTTCTCAGCCCCACAAAGTTAATACTGGTCCAATGTAAATAGACTTATCTCATAAACTTGTGTTATCCCCCCACCTTGGCTGCCCAATGTGATACACGGTAACAAGTCTACACAGGGGATTAAGCCAGAGAGGAGGGAGAGAAACAAATCCTGTACCGGCTTCTGCAGTACGATTATCAAACTAAAATACAGCAGTTGAAATGTCAAGGTTGGCCTAACGAAGGGACAGTGTCACCGTGACACCAATCATGTGAAGAACATGAGTAATAGACTGCCTCTGGTGCGGGGCTAAAGGATGAGCAGATAATAAATGAAACTGTATTTGTCTCCTGGTTCTGAGAAGTCGTAGATCGAGAGTTGATGCTCAAAGCCTCTCCTGCCCTCTCGCCATGTGCAGATTACAGTACCTGCCTCATTCCACCTGTGCATGTCTGTTCTACTGAAGGCACCCAATCACTATAAATGCCATGGCAGTACGTTTTAATTACACCCAAAGGGAATAGTATTAATTATCCCATAGCCTGCTGTGAATTGGCTAGTGGCTGCAGGCAGATTTTTAGCTCGAATGCTGATGATGTGGAGGTGAATGAGGTTCAGTTTAATAGTTTAGGATACATTTGGGAATTATCAAGTTCCAAAAAATACCGCCATTTATCCCTGCAGGACGTTTTTGACCGACCATTTTCACAGGCTACTTCAGTTGTTTTTTTCCAAAAGGATGGCGTGTTCTTTCAATTATTACTTCTTCATATATCCATATCTGATTGTGTCTTATCTTGTCATCTTTACATCTGTTCCTCTTAGCTTATCCATCTGTATTTATCCCTCATTAACTGTCAGTCCTTTCTTCCACTGATCATGCAAGTTCGTTCTCTCTTGCTCTCATGTACAGTTAAGTACATGTTTTTTAGTCAAATTGCCAATATTATCTCACAGATTGATTGATTTGTTATACCCAAGGGAGGCCAGGCTCCGAATCATACTGCAAGTATCCACAGTCTAAGTATTTTTAGCACTGCTGCCATTGATATTTCTGCTGAGAAGCTGAAACAGCACTCTTCTCTTTGTCAGATGCGTGTAGGTATTTGTTAATGCAGCTATAGAGTAGTGCCTTATAAACTATGCATACCATCTCCCTCTGGCAAACACCAGGAGAGAGCGTGATTGCAGGAAAATGCTGGTTTCCATTAGTCCTGTGAGGCTGGTTAACATAAAATTATCCTTAGGGTTAGCGGGAAGCAGACAAAACTGGGGTGAGTGCTTCATTAAAGCTGCAGCATAATGGACACTGGACATCTCTAAAGGCTGAATTGCAGTCCTACTTTTCCGATATGCCAGCCTCACAAACAAAAGTCCATTTATTTTTCTGATAATTTAAAAAGAAACAGAAGCACAGAACAAATGCTGCAATGTCTCAAGAATTAGCCTCTGGTCCTTTGCCCCATGAACTCTTACTTGCGGGGGTTCAGATTAATGGCAGGCCAAACTCCTTCTCAGCTCCTTTCTAATCTGCACACCAACAGACTTTAAACTACACAAAACGGAACAACTGAAGCAGAGGGTAGCACTCACCTCGCAGGAGGTCAGGGCTGGCATAAGGTGAACTGTACGTCCGAAACAGCAGCCAATCAAAGTCGTCCTCCTCCCCCTGGGTGAAGTCGCACAGACTGGGGTCTGAGTCCTCTTCGAACGTGCAGCCGGCCGCTGAAAGAAGAAAATGAAAACAATGGCCATTAGTCAAAGAAACATTGTTAAAACAAGAGTTCGATCGACCTCACTGATGAGACAGTGCTGCAACTAACAATTATTTTCATTTTTGATTCATTTGTGAATTGTTTGCTTCTTTTAAATTGGACAAATTGCACATCAATCAGTCACAAACCCTCATTTGAGAAGCTAGAATCAGAGGATGTTGAAATGAATGCTTAAAAATGTTTGTTTTCACAACTCAACATTTCTTAATATAACAGAGCTTTGGTGTTGTTTCTGTTTAATTTCTCTGAACCTCTTAAGAGGCTTTACCATTAGACTAAAGCATTAGTTTGAATGGTAAATATCGTCCTGAATTCAAGTCCACTATCCTATGTCAAACACACAGTTTGTTGTGCATCAAAGTTATTTTAAATATAATTTGTTCACATGTGCACAAATGCTCTCAGGCAAACAACAAATCAAGCAATGAGCTGTAATTACTCCAGACTCGCACAAAGGAACACAATCCCAGGCGGAAGCGATAATTGCCCCTGCATCAGAGGAGAATTACCCCTCCCATAAAGCATCCACAAACAGAACTATATATCCCAAAGACTATTCACAAAGGCATTCAAATAGTATAATAAACATTTGGTGAAAGTGGTTACCCTGGGGAATATAGTGATTATCATAATACCCCACAACCTGCTATTCCATGCGCCAAAAGAGCTAATTTTTTCAAATTATATTTAATAGCTATGGCTTTAATGGCCCTTGGGTCCTGAATAATGTGTTTCAGTTCTGCATCTGTTGCCATATTTCACATTAGACCATTGGTGTGAGAATTACAGGGTAACAGTGGGCAGTTTAAACAGCCCAGTCATAATACCAAAGCCTGTTTCAGGAATAATTGGAGCAGGACAGCACGAGACATGACATGCTAATGATGGGAATAACCATGAGCAGCTCCTGAAGGTGACTCCTTTGGTGTGTTGCTTTATGGCTGCCCATTCTTTTCCCTAATCCACCATTAAACAAATGGTCTCAATATAACAGGCTGCTGAGTAAAACGCCATATTCACTGTAGTGAGGATTTATAATTCTCTTTTTTTACTACCAATTTATAATAGCGTCCAGTCATTAACAGGTTACTGCGATTGATGGACTGGTGTAGTTGTATTACAGTCCAATGGAAACCAGGGCACAAGAAAAATATATAGGGTTACCAATGCAATTCATCCAATAGGTTGGCACAATTGGTTCTGACAAAAACATTATGCATGTACTTTTTGCTATACACACATTTCTGCTGGTAGTGATTGACACAGGCGGTGCAATTCGATGAGTGAATTAGTAATAATACGAGAATAAAATGGCAGAAGAAACTGGGACATTGAGCTGGTTATAAAAATAGTCTGGCTGTGTGAAACCAGCAAACCTCCAGCAGTCATTGGTAATTAAAAAACCCTTTACCTTACAGTGCTGTATATATATCTATATAAACCTATGTTCCCCTTGCCAGAAAGCAGCATGAGATACCAAAGAAGTTGTTGCTGCCTGTTTAAAAGGGTAACAGTTTGTCCGAGGTGCTGAACTTTCCCCAGACGGTGTGTTCACTGCAGCACAAACACTAGGGATGCCCTTGCATAAAGCCAACACATTACATCGCTCTTGCTCCTCCAGTGATTATACGATAACATCGGAGCATATCTCCCATCGTGTAAGCTCGGTCTATAGGGTGATAGTGAGAGCCATCCAGCAGAGTGTGGGAGTGTGGGTTTATCCCTCTGGGTTTGATTTATTGCCCCGTGCAGGGCTGTTACTGCACAGATCTGCTGCTAAGGCCAGAGGTTAATTGTCCCGCATCAGGGTCTATCTCTAATAGAACAGCCAGAGATATGGGACCTGACACATCCAAACGCTGGCACTATATTATTCCCCGCTGCTTCAGTAAATGAAGCCTGCAGACTCCTCCCTACAAGAGTCTCATCATCCGGAAGAAGGAAGCCGGGGCCAGCGCTGCCCAAGAATGTCATCTCCTCCCAACACACCCCGGGAGGGATCCAGCTCATCTATCAAGACAAAACACACTCCCTCCTCAGGACCGACGGGAGTGTGGGGTGTCAGTGACCATTTTTTACCTGAATAATTATCGCATCATTTAGTGCAATGACCAGTGCAAAGTCAGACACTGCCAAGATGTTATGGCTGAGGTGAAGACATGTTTCATAGTTTGGTGGTGCTGATCTAAATCAACCTGCGCTTTAAATCTAAAGCTTTGTATATATCATAACAATAAAGATTGTTATTTTACAGTAAATATAGTTATCTAATGTCACTATTTCATACTTGGAGAAACACTTTCCGGAGAACAAATTAATGAAAATCATTGGGCCTGTATCATTACAGTGTTTATGAGACTGTAGATGGATGTGTCTGATCTACTTGCCAGGCTTGTGAGGTAGGCCTATTGAAATATCATGCAGTGTATCTTCTGGGCAGTGAAATAGAAGAACAGATTAATAAAAAAATGTAAGAACAAGCCAGGAAAAACTTGTTTTGAAGATTGCAGCATCAGAAGAAAACATTATCGAAACAGCTCCGCAGTGTGCTCAGCCTGCTGTGCCCTGTGTGCAGTACAGCCCTGCACTGTACGAGGGAAACAAGCAGGGAGGGAGGGACATAACAAGAGTCTGGAGATAATGAGGGGGGGGGGACAATTTATAGCCTAATATGAAAGAGATATGTGTCACTTTTTAGATGTGTCACTCTGTTTGAACACTATTGCCTGTGTTTACTGTGAACCCACACAGATAACTCCATAAATTAATTAATACAACCTCTTCGACTTTATAGCAAACCAAAATAAACTTCACATTTACTCTGTGCGAGTGATGGAGCACACAGTCAGAGGATGGATGCAGTAGCTTCTTTCCATTTCATAAGGACATAAAAGAAGGTGGCAACTTGTTTACCAGACATTCCAATTTGCCACCACATTTGTGCAGATCTGTTAAAATATTCCCTCACTTGTGCGGTTAATCAAATCTGGGAGACTCTCTCTGAAAGTATCACTTGTTAGTGTCACATATAGCCCTTCATGTTGGATTGGGTATCTCTCTGTCTCTGTTTACTTGTATAATCCCTTGCCTTGTTATCTAATTAGCTATGCACAGTGAGTTTCAGAATCAGAGGCTCTGCTTATCCCTTTTATTTGCATATGTTTTGAGCATAAGGAAGCTGGCCTAAGCTTATTTAAGGTGTTACTTTTCCAACCACTTTCCACTTGAATAAATCAAACACAGCAAAATTGTAAGCGTATGAAAACAAAAGGGGCTGAGCCCTACCTCACAGTATGAACAACAGTTGCTGATATTTTAAATTAGAGCCACATTAATAAAGCAACTAAATCAACAGTGTTCTGTCGTCAAAGTGCAAATCACAAAATGTTCATATTTTCTTTTCTAAAGTTTCCAAGAAAAGAATGATCGGTCATTAAATACAGAAAGCAATCATTTGATCTGAACAATGCATTTCATCTTTTCACTGCCGTCCTAAAGATCTAGTGAGGTGAGTCAGCAGAATAAGAGTCCAACAAAACAGGGCAATTACGTACACATTGTATACTGTAAGTAGTATATGATAGAGCAGTGGTTCTCAACTGGTCAGGCCTCGGGACCCACTTTTTACTTGGTCAATACATCGCGACCCAACATTTTGAAGCACTCAAATCTATTCAACAAAAAATGGTGCTGTAATATATACGCTTTTCAGCATACACTATTAATAAAAGTGAAGTACAGTGCAAATATCCCTTCACAGAACTAAAGTATGCTTTTAAAAAAGGTTTAATGAGTTGATGGAATCAAAGCTGAACTGTATAAAAAGGCACACATGCTGAAAACCCAACCCCAGCAGGGGGGTCTGGGGGGATTCTCCCCCAGGAGATTTTTAGAAATACTAACATAAACTACGCATTCTGGTACACTGAGAAGAAAATAAATAAATCTATTACTACCCGACATATTAATAATATGTTATGCCATTGTTTGTTTTTCACTTTATTCTGACATCTTGCTGCGAGAAGAGTAAAGAGGAGATAGTTTGTGTGACTTACTTTAAATTGTGGGTAAGGGTAGATAGCTCCCATTGTTCTGTGACCTGTCAGTCATCAGACCGGGGGTCATATTTCATTATGTGTTCATTTGTATCTGAAGTTGTAACCATGGATGTATAAAGAAGAGTTCTACCGCAAAGTTATTCTCCGTGGGGACTTCCGGCAACAATCTTGATTCTGATTGGCCAGAAGACTCGAAAAAACATCAGCAAAGATATTTTATTGAGAAGATGATCACTATGTGACAGAAGTTTTCAAAACCGTTTATGGTCTCCGGTACTTCCATTCCAACGCCGACTGCATGCACAGCGTTAGAAAATCGGGCCTTCAAAATAAAAGTTTGACTTTCCCCCCCAAAAAAAAAAAACAATTCTAATTTTTTTTTCCCCAATTTCTTTTTCTTCACTCACATCTGCGACCCACTCGAAACGGGTCCGCGACCCACCAGTTGAGAACCACTGTGATAGAGTACCACATTTAAAGATATTAAAAAGATAAAATAATGACGAGGATTGTGTCAAAAAGCTCAAGTTATACAATAATAACACAATGCTGGGCCCTTCTATCTTAATACTTTGCATGTGACAGGAGCTATCCCGATCTCACTCAGTTCTCCTGTGGCACAGGCCTATAAAATGTTATATTATGTCAATATATAACAATTGAAAAAATGTGAAATGATAAATTAAACCAGATGGGAATGCCTGTTTTTGGCTAATCCAACAAGTTTAACACCTGACAACTACTAATGCAATAAAACTATGCACAGCAATGTATTACATCTATAACAATCCAATAAATCCATTCAATACAGTTATTGCCGACAAGGGAAAGCTAGAGATATTAAAGCAAATAAATTGCTGACATTGAACACATTTCATAGTCTCACACTGTATATAAAATGGCCTTCGTACTTGCAGTATTAAATAAGTGTAAAGTAAATGTGGTAACCATAAAAGAATACACACAGAACAATATTCTGCTCTATCTCCACTTTAGAAAGTCTACAAATTGCTGAAGTAACCCACATATTGACCGTTGTCAGCAGAGCCCTTCATATAAAGTAACATGATCAGTGAAGTCCTGATATTTCCTCTAAATGGGGCAATCAATGATTGTGTTTCTGCACATAGCCGTGTCTCTGGCTGTTCTCAAACAACACCTTATGTACCTTGGCTTGAATGTAGAGTTTAATATTAAGTGTAGAGCATGCTTTAAATAACCACAGTGCAAACCAGCTGAGAGCAGAATGTCAAGCAAACATATAGTTTGACGCATTGGGATAATATTGCTCTTTTTGTCCAGTGTTAAATGATTAGATTGGTATCATCTACATATTCATCAATTAAATATAAAGCGACCGTAAAAAACTGTATTTTTAGCCTATAGCACATAGACTGGAAGCAGCTAGCAAACAAACTGTGCAGGCCATGAAAAGGAAGCCTACAATTATTACATGTCATTTGTTAGACGCTTTTATCCAATGCGACTTACATACATTCAGTACTGTGGACAATCCCCACAGGAGCAATTTGAGGTGAAGTGTCTTGCCCAGGGACACAACGACATGCTGACTGCAGTGGGACTCGAACTATCTATCCCCTGATTAGAAGTCCAGCACACTATCCACTAAGCAAAAAGATATAACATGTCAGTTTGTGAGCTGTTGAGGTGCCAGCAGGCAAATGTTACCTGTGGACAGAACCAGGCAAGCTGTTTCCCATCTTTCCAACAGGCTGTTTTTTTTAACATAATGGATAAGCAAATATGGATAAACAAATAAACAAATATGGCTCCAAGATTCAAGTTGAAAAACGTACATGACTGGTTCAAAGAAAAAAGAAAATTCAGACAAAGTAAGTGTGATGACCCAGCTGCATACTCCTGTGTCCTTGGATATAAAACCCTCCAGACGTATTGTCTGAAACAATGTCCTAAAGACGGAAAACCAACCAGTCAAATTTCAATCCACAGACCAAAACACTTGAAACCCAGCCTCTCATTTATAACAAAAATAGTAAAAGCTGATGTGTGGGCTCCGGGAACCCATTTGCAACCTTTGCTTTAATATCAATTCCAGCCTTTGCCCTTAATTATCTGGCAGTCAGGATAGGTAATGAACACTAGAACCTGTGAAGTCGCCTGGGAACTGCGGCGTGATGATGAGGTACGGATGCTCATCGTATCATCCTCAACTAATTACAACTAGACCATGCTGGAAAGTACCCGAGAGCTCTGCCACTCCACGCAGAAAACCCCATCGGAGGCTGGTGTGACGGAGTGTGTTGCTGGTGGGGATCCAGGTAGGAGCGGGTGAGTAATACTGGAGAGAGTTACAGGGAAGAGAGTAGCTGATTTGCATTGCACTGAGTGTGGCCCGATTCATCAGCAGGAGACAGGTATATTTATTCTCTACAGAGGCTCTCCTCCCCAGCACTCCTCTGCCTGCCTCTGAAAGCCATCCATCCCCACACCTGAAAACGCAATGAAATCCTCCTGCTACCTCCCCGGGCATTAATAGGTGGCTGCATGGGCCCGGGCTCACACAGAGGGACGGGGAAGAGATTGAGAAAAATAAAGGGTTGGAGAAGGTGAACAGGTACAGTAGAGGTGCTGCCGAGCATCAGGGTAGACTCCACTGAAATACACTGTAAGAAAATATTGAACCTTAAATGACTAATCTTGTGGTTCACTTTTTTAAAGAAGGATTAACCTCCCACCACTGTTAATATGTTCTTATACTCTCCTTGTATTTTGGAAAAAAAACAACAGCCTTACCTTAATATCTTTTTTTAAAATGACACTATTGGTAACTCTAAAAGTTCCCAAAAAATGTGAGATGGTATGCTTCAATCTAGGGTAACCTTGTAGACGGACACACACAAAAAGATATCGTCTTTTTATTCCACACATTTAGTTTCCTTGTCAAAACGTGGTGCCTACATTACCCAAAATGCAATGGTCATAGATTCACTCCCTGTTAACTTCACAACCTAAGATTATTTTTCATTTGCAAATGTGTCGTTTTCAACACCACTGCTGACTCAAGTGACATCATTTAAAGCAATAATCAGATATTGCTTAGCTCTTTTTAATTAAAAATTATTTTTATATAGCACCCAAAGTGTAATAAAAAACTTCTAACCGAAAACATGATGTGTCCTTCTACGTTATATTTCATCCATCCTTTATTTTTGGACCAAGTCCCTGTCATTTTAAATGATACATTTAACTAACATTTAGCCTCTACACTGAAGGCAGGAGCTTCTGTAGGCTATAACACGCTGTCTGAAGTCATAACATTCAATCACTCAACAGCATTTCTATTTCTCATAACTCTGGGATGAGAAAAAGTTCCCTACCCTTCCTTCAGGGTCTTTTTTTCCCCCCTCCCCCCAATCATTTCCATGATTGGAGGAAAGGCATACACATACACAAGAACACTACCCTTTTCATCTTCTGAGAGTGAACAATGACACAAAGGGTTCCTACAGTTGTACTCACTCTGAATATAAAGATACCAGTCAGCCGCGCTTCATCTTGAAATTAATTTTGGGATGGAACAATATGACATGCTCGATGTTGGGTTGATGATAAAAGTATCTCGCATGTCAGTAGAATTCAAATCAAAACTATTATTCTTCTATCCTTTGTGCTATTCTGAGGGCAGGAATAGGAAGGAAAAACAAGCACCCTGAGACAAAATAAATCAGAGCTTGTTGTCTCCTGTTCTCCGAGAAAAAAATAATAAACAGTAATTATTCCTCTTCCCTGTTCTTTTGGGTCTCTTCCCCCTACAGTAGGAGAAATCTCAGTTTACGCTGCCGATAATATAGTTAATTATCATACTTTCTTTTTCAACATGTTGTTCTATTTTGAGTTGATGTCTTTTTCAGATAGCACTCCATTGCTGTGCATTCATCTTCACTTTGCATTCCTCTTCCACAGAAGACAAGCCACGAGTGGATGTTGACAGCAGAGGCCAATATAACAGATCAGCTTCATTAGCAGGAGGATATATCTCCTGTCTGGCCGGTCCATTTCCAACATCCGTGTCTGCTTTAACCATGTATGCTCTTTTAGATTTGAGAGACATACAAAAAGAACTCATTTGCCCCATGAGTGTCTGCAGAAATGTAGTGGAGGAGGTCCATGACACGGTGAGGGACAAGTGTGTGTGTCTCATGAGTAGAACACCATTGTTACTTTAGTGAGGGATTGAGACAACTGCAGCAGAGGTGCTCTTATAAGCATAACATATTGAAATGTGTTACATTTAGCCAAATAATGCATTGTTTAGATTCAGCATCCTGTTTAAATGAGCAGTCAGTGAACTGATAAGTAGATTAACAGAAACTGGCAACACTTTTAATAATTCATTACATTTTGTAGGTTAATGCCAAACATTCACTATAATGTGGGATGCTTCTTTCTGGTTAACTTCAAATATTCAGTTTCGTTGGGTTTAAGATCTGATTTGAAATGAGTAGTGAAATAATTGGTTAGTTAATCTACAGAAAAATTTTCAGAAGCTGCTTTAAAAATCCATGAATCATGTCAGTGATACTTAAAGCAAACATGCCAAATATGATCTCATTTAAACTTCTCAAATGTGAAAGTATTGTGCGCTTCTCTTCATTATATATAATCCTTGATATCTCATGTTTTTGGACTGATTGTGAGAAAAAAACATGGATTTTGAAAAGGTTAACCTGGGTTCTGTGCATTACATGACTATGCCATAACACAAATGCATTTTAATTGTTTGAAAAGGACCATCAGTGCATGGATAAAGTAAAAATAAAGCAACAACAGGATAGCCTGAATATCAGAAAAACAGTATTCAAGATTTTCAAATATCAAAATCCAAGACCAGATGGGTTTACACGTACTTCCGAAGTTATTGAATTAACATACAAATTGCTTTTTCCCCCTTTCATCTCCTTTCTTATCACATATTATATATTCATATTCATTCGCAAAAAAGTAAATTTTCCAACTGGACTTCTATAGCAGCACATGCCAACATTATTTGTACTCTGCCATACTACACACATATACTGCACACATATACTACACACATATACTGCACTATTACACACCTCACTTGAACAATAATGAATGTATTTAATTCAGATACCAATATGTTAATCATAATTATTCATAATCCATTTTAGCATTATGAATCAAATAGTTATTATTATAACATTATCTACACTATGATGTGATCCAACAGTGCTTGAGGTGATTATGTATTATATGTCAAACCAAACACATATTTACGTGTTACTCATCAGGGCGCTAGCACCTCCAGGTCCTCGTTTAAAGAGTTGCATTGGAAGAGCTAAAGAGAGTGTTCACGTGAATATGTACATCCGTTAACACTTCCTGTGTGTTGTTGTAACAACTGAAGTAAATATTTGATGAAGTCACCGGCTTAGCATCTACAAAGCCACGTCCTGGTTCAGAGATGGGTCTCTGTTAAATGATTCTATCAAATCGCTGTCGGTGAGAGAGCTCTGTGGGATCCATCATATGTGCAAAAGGACGACTTCAGGGTTCATTTTAAAAAGGTCATGAGGAGAGTGTCAGAATGTAATGCCCTCCATTATTTGGGGTAAACAATCAATCTCCCACACACACAAACTCTTATTTCCCACTCTGAATGACCTCAGCCAACTCCATGAAATTCCTGGCCAGCTGAGCTAACTCCATTTGAATGTGCATCCTAATCAAACTGCCTGTAGCGTCCCGACTTGCCAGAAAGAAAAAAAAGAAGAAACTGGCGTCTATCAACTCTGCTAAACCACATACCCCGTAGCAGCTTCACCGCTCTGCTGCCTGTCAATTCCACTAACACAAAGGCAGCCAATTGCTGTCTCCACAACCTGCAGCCTTTCAATTCCACTAACCCACATATAGGATCACATGAAGGCAGCGGAGTGGGAGTGGAGCATTTCAGTTCCCTCTTTTTCCCTCAAACCGCATTTTTCCTGTTGTGCAAGTGGCATTAAACTAGAGCTGGGTCGATATTATCGTGATATTAGATGTGTTATCTTTGTTGATTTTAAATATCTTTAAATGGCATTATAGTCTTTTTCTGCTTTACTCACTTAAAGTGATATCATTTTAGGAACGTTTTCCTCTACCTACTTAGTCATTATATACACATTACTGATTATAATTAATCAAAAATCTAATTGTGTGAATATTTTTGTGAAGGCACCAATGGCCAACTCTACACCCTGCCATAGCCTTACTGATATTGAGTTTTGTAGTAGAAACATTTGAAATATTAGATCTCTAGATTTCTGAATTTCCTTGTAGCATTAAATATGCATGACAACATCGGCAGCAATCAGAGTTTAAGTGTACTGATTATTCCTTAAGAGTACTCAAAATGTGCTACATCAGGACAGTGAGGGTATGGTTTGATCACATTTGATTGACAGATATACACAGCATCATCTCTTTTTTCCACATGAGCCCTGAGTACATCAAACCAGTGAGAAAAGCAAAGACAGCTAATTAAGAAAATAAATGTTGAGGGCATTTAAGAGACCAATCACATTCAACATGGCATCCAGGTGTCTGCCTGAACCGTGAAGGCTTCAACAGGACTATAGAGGCTTCTCAATACTCAAATTTCCCCTCCTCGACTCCTCGGTCCTCCGGTAGTGACCCGGAAATGAATTTCAGCGCGCCATTTTGAAGGACGTCTCATTTCTCTAAATGCACACCGAGGATCGAGCGTCGAGGAGGCTCTCTGGAGGAGCTATAACCGAGGATACACTGATGGTTCCTCCACGGCTCCTCCGCGGATGCATTTCCGGGAACGGTGGAGGCGTGACTCACGGCCGGACTTATCTCAGCCAATGACAGCTCTGCATGCAACCCCTGGATATTATTTTAGAACCTGCTCTCATCGCAACGCGATGTTTACAGTGAGAACAGCTGTGAGGCCCGTGCAGAAAGCAGAGCAGTGTGTAAAATATATATCACTCAGTATAACAGACCTACTCTCTTTATTTGCTTTAGTTTAGTAGATATCTACAAACAAAGCGTCGACATTTTTCTAAAACCATTTAGTGCTTCACAATAAAATACACAACGGCTGTAGCCTGATTATGCTTTAGGAGCTGTAGGTGTGTGTGGTACAGTGTAGGTGTGTTGTTGTACAGTGCGTATATGTGTGTTGTACAGTGTGTAGGTGCGTGTTGTACAGTGTGTAGGTGTGTGTTGTACAGTGTGTAGGTGCGTGTTGTACAGTGTGTAGGTGTGTGTTGTACAGTGTGTAGGTGTGTGTTGTACAGTGCGTAGATGCGGCGGACGGACGGGTCTCAGTTGGTTTGATGTCCTTACTTTTAATACTTGCAAATACAACTTTTGGCCCGTAATTTCAATTCCCCATTTCAGCGACTAGAGAGAGGGGGGGGATATATCCAGTCTCTGATTGTGTTACGTTATTATGAGTGCTCTCATACTTTAAATTGCATATATTTATATAAATATATTTGTGTCTGTGTGTCCGCATCTGTAGCCTGGTATTGTCTCATTATACCGCACTCTCAATGAATTCAAAGTAAATATGTGGGGGAACAATGTTCAGCTGATCTAACAGAGATTATAAAATATGACAAAACACTCGACAGCTGATGCAGCTGTTGCCACGTAATAATGAACGGACGTTGCTTTAATATGACCGCTCAGAGGAGAGGAGTTCTCATTTCTTTAAACGTCTGCTGCTTCCCCTCCTCTCTACTCGGTTCCCCTCCTCGGTCCTCCGCTCGCATCTCCTGCGGGCGGGACTAAGTCTCGAGGCGAGGGGAGCCGAGGAGGGGAGTCGAGGAGGGGACATTTAAGAATTGAGAAGCCTCTATGGTCTACACCTCAGCTCAGGGAGACTAATGCTAACTGACACAAGCAAGAAATCAGCATGACAGCAAATGTCACAAACATCGAACACAGTGTTGATGGTCGAGTCAAAATACAGCTAATTAATTACACTGCACAATTTCACAGACTGGGCTATATTTGAATATGTCTTGCATCGCCACAGCTAGGCAGACATACTAGGGAAAACCATTCAGGCCTGACCCTTTTAAGGGATTATTAGTGAAGAAATGTAGTGACACCTGTGCTGCTGGTCTAAAGATGGGAGCCAAGATGTCCGAAAGGTCTTCATGGCAATAATCAGCTGCATGGAAATATATATTCACTCACCATTAATGCAAAAAAATATATCATCAAGGAAGCAAACCACTTTGTTATGATATTCTTTTTGCTGATTTACAATAAGGGCACAAAGTGACCTTACTGTAGTATAGATTTAGAATTTTAGATTTAGAATTCCTCTACTATACATACATCGCGATATGTTTACCCTCAATCATTCACACAATAAACCAGGGGGAAAAATGGTGTCCATGGTATGCACACTATTTTCTGCTAACAATACCAGAATGCAATCTGCCACATTTAACTGCATCGGCTAAACGGCTCGCTGCACCCGTACTGTGAGGGGGACCCAAGTTCCCATCAGCAAAAACACGTGGGTTTGCTATCCTGGCTCCAAAATGGTGGAATGAGCTCCCCATTGAAATCAGGACAGCAGAAAGCTTACACACCTTCCGGCGCAGACTGAAAACTCATCTCTTTCGACTCCACCTCGAGCGATAGAATTACTAACAAAGCACTTATATACTAATAAAGGACCGGCTTATCTAAAGCCAGTTGAGTAGCACTTGAAATGTTTTTGCTCTATGAAACCTGATGTACTTATATGATTCTGTTTTCTTCAAGTTTGTATCTTCTTGGTCGAATGCACTTATTGTAAGTCACTTTAGATAAAAGTGTCAGCTAAATGTAATGTAATTTAACACTCCTCTTATCCTTGGGGTCAATTTGACCCCATTCAATGTTTAACGTATCAAAAAAAAAAATGGTTCAGATTCTTTTTTTTGCTTAGTTTTTCATGACTTTTCCTAATTTAGTGAAGACTAATGGATAAACAGAACATGAAGATCTTTTTTAACCTGTTAAACCCCGAGCCTGTTTTTCAGGTTTCAGGCTCGAAAATGACATTCCCAGAACAAATGACTGTAACTTCACTTCTAAAAGGTTTATATGAATAATTTTTGTTATCAAAGCAAGGTTACATCTGTGAGTTGGATGTAGAAGTGTCAGAATCAATATAGATGTTTCTGTGTCAGAGTAAATTCAGATGGAACATAGCAAAAAAATGTAAATTCCTGTCTCCGCCTAAAGAAAACCCATTACTTATAGTGAAGACCAACCTTGAATGATGGGTTAGTAGCCTAAAAGCTTTAGGAATCCAAATTATAACATATAATAAGTACCCTGTATCAAGATTGAGGCAAAACAAGTGACATTTGACCTTTTTAGAGAGGTTTATGAAAATAAAGTCCAGGCGGAATAAGCTTTGGGCACATTTGGGCCCATCAGTGCCATTTGACCTTTTTCAGATACCAGATTATAAAAATCATTGTATTACATTGAATAATCACTATAGGTATTCATTCCATTAAAAAAAAAAAAATTAAAAAAATGTAAATAAAAAAAAAGATTCTTAAAAAAATATTAAAAATATTTGTGTGAGTGTGTATAAAAAAAATCAGGGGGCTTAACAGGTTAAATGTCCTGTACGCACTTTGCACGCATCGGTGATCCTTGGGGTGACTATTACATGCAAATGTATCATTGTAAAAAAGAAAAACTACCCTCTGCTTTAGTTATTGGTCCTTTAACAACATCAAAAGATCTTACTTTAACATTTTAATTTAATCACTGAGATTTTATGGTGATTTATGTTAGGGAAATAATTTGCTTAGGTATTCAACCTTCGACACAGTTCATCATTTTCTCTTCTCACTGTCTCCTTTCCCATGGCATAGGTCTACGGCCTTGGGTATTGCTGCTATCTCTCTTAAAGAGCCTGTGACACGAGTTTCCCCCATCATCCAAACCCATCAATTTGAGTAAATATTGTCCCCTTGAAAACCGTGACTGAACTGATTTTGGATATTTGTACTTTGATAACCATTAATCTCCCCTTCAATGTTGACCATTTTCTGGATCTTCTCGGGGATTCTTCAAGTCCCGCCAAATGATGTGTGACGTCATTGCGGGCACAGCGCTCCAGCTGCACCGTTCAGGATCCCAGCTTCTGCATGTAAACGCACGACGGCGCACACAGCAGCAAGCTCAGACAGCGATGACAGTTTAATTTTGAACGTATCAGAGAGCTCATATGAGGCTGAAGGATCGGTTTATGTTGTATCTGTTAGAAGTTTAGGAATGAGGTGTGTCAATATGGGCGATCATACGGTCATGTAGCCAGTGGTGGAATGGGACTAAAAATCATCCCGGGACTCTCGACCGGCCCACTTCGGTACCGCTAGTAAATTGTCAACGGGGGGAGTGGGGATGTCAGGGGCAGCGGGTGCTGTAGATAGTAAATGTAAATATGTAAATATTTGTGTCACTGCATCCTGGCAAAATACAAATATAATGTATAATGTCTGTGTCTTTGACATTAGCGCTGCTAGCCACCTATGCCCTGTACTACGAAGCCAGTTCAACATACCCTGGATATGTTTGAGTAACAAACCAACTAACAACAACAAACTAACAAACGAGATCTCGCTAAGCGGTCCTACGACGCTGGTTATCAACTCGGTAAATCAAGCCAGGGTTTCTTTCTCCAGCTGAGAGCGCGTTCACGTCTAAGACACGAGTGGATCTGACTTTAATTACATTTGTCTCGAGTGTTTCGTCAACATAATGTGTTAAATAATACTTCTGCATACAGTCTGTGACACTGTGAGTGTTGCACGGCCAGATGAGGCTGGAGAAGCTGACTCAGATAAGGAAATATATGATATATTATGATATTATATGATCGATGATCTGATTGATGATGTAATATGAATGATAAGTGTGACACGTCGGCGTCTTCTCTGCATGGCAGTTTAAACTGTATTTCCTTTATCCTGTAATATGACTTGAGAGATTTAAACTCCGCACACTGAGTTGATCTCTTTTCTATAGACGCCGGAGGCGGGCAGCGTCAGGTAAACAAAGTGATTTAGCCTTCCCAAACCTGAGCCTCACGCGCCGCCTATGGGGGATGTGCTGGTGACTTATCCGACCGGCCCAGTTCGGTACCAGCCCATCGGGATTCGTCCCGATGGCCAGTCCGCCACTGCACCCAGCCCACGTAAACTGTCAACGGGGGGAGCCTGGCTGCGGGGAAACGGTGGACCTAGTGTCCCGATCGGAGTGGGAATAATAATAATAATAATCCGTGCATTTTATCCATTAATTTCCCCAACATTGTGGTAAAAAAACTACACGTTTAATCCACGTTGTTGGTGTACTACAACTACAAAAAGCATCAGTTTGTTTTCTCATCAGGAAATGCAGACCGGCTCAAACAAACGATTTTTAATCATCATCCTCACGATCATTTAATGTATCATATGTTCGCCGCATTGACATGAAAGCACTAATACATGTAGTTTCATCCACTTGAGTTTACAACTACAAAAATAATCGATTTGTTTTTATATCACATCCTACGGGAGGAAATTCAGCAGCTCTCACTCCCGATTTTTAATCCTAATTTAATCATCATCTTCACCACGATCATTTATGTTTATGTTGCCGAATTGACATGAAAGCACTGACACATATGAATATACTGTAGTCGACTTCATTACAACGTTATTAACGTGCCTAAACTCAGTAATTCACCATTTCTACGCATGACAACACACTTTGTCCGTGTTTGGCTCTCTCGCCGCACAGTGAAGCGTTCCCGCATTGACGTCACTTCCGGCTTCCCCAAAAACTTCAAAATGAGTCGAAAGAATTTCCCCGCGATGTTCGAAATTATTGATATTTAACGGAACGGTATCGCTTTTTCTTTTTTAAACTGACGGTTCGAGATTACTAGTAGCCCAATATTTCATTGCACAACAGTTGTTGGGATGGTGTCACAGGCTCTTTAATGAGGGGCAGCTTGGGCGCATTGTTGTTGCCAGTCTATGACAGAGCACAAGCCGCCATGAGGTAGTTTACTGATCAGGGACGAAGGTTCCCTGGCGCACATTCTTTCCTATGGACGAGAGCTCTAGTTAGATTCAGGGTCCTTATTGCTTTAGTCTCACTGATAAAGAATGTTGATTATTACACTCCGAACTAGTTAAAACCTTGAACTGCAGAAAGAGTTCTTCAGAATTGGTTTGGCAACCGCTGTGTCAACTCGTGACACACCATCTGTCTTGTCAACTCTCCGGCCGAGACTCCAAATAAACCATCAGTGTTTGACATCAAAGCTCCAACTCTCCTCGTGTCTCTCTGAGTCCTGCCTCTCCATTGCTACAGAAGTTTCCCTTACAAATTATATATTTTTCGATAGTCACATAATAGGAATTCTGGATGTATAAAGGGGTCTGTGGGGGGGAAGGTTGGGGTAATGTTTTATTTAAAAGGTTATTTAGTTAGTCAACTAAGATACCTAAAGCACCAGTGACATACATTTTGGTTACAATTTGAAATATGATCATTGTCTTGAGTTTTAAACTACTGGGGTCAAATTGACCCCAGAGGATAAAGGGTGTTAAGTCAATCTGAGGATAACAGGAGGGTTAATAGATGCAAAAATGCCGGTGGTGTAAGTGAGTGTGGTTTTCAGTAGCAGCTCTTAACTCCTGGAAAAATAAGTAGAGGAAAAAAGAAAGCAAAAGCAAACTAAACACTGTGTTTGTGTGGGAATTGACACCAAGGGACCAGCTTCATCTCCTGTAAAAACAGACAACCTGGTAATCCAGATGGCTGTGTACACTCAGTAACTGTCCTGAGGGGCGGCTTCTGAACAGCAACGCTAAACCGACTGACAAAGTCAATAACAAAACCAATGAAAATAAAAAGGATGAAATGCTTCGGAGGTTAAAAAGTCAAACTCAGCTAAAGAGAGACGCTTATTCACCTTTTAACAGTTCCGTCCTCTCCCTCCAGCCTCCACCTGCTCTGCCACCATTTCTGGGCTGCCTCCCAGCCAGCCGTCACCCTCCACCTGATCGTCCAGTATCCGGGGAGCTCTTATGAGCACATGGTCCTTTGGCCTGCTGTGGACTTACTTCCTGGTGCAGCTGCCACCTGCCCAGTCGCGTGGTGTTTTGCATCAATCTCCTCGCGGCTGGAGCCAAGTGGTCAGTCCAGTGTGGGCTCATATATGCATGCCAGGGTGCATGTGCGCCTCTGTCTGTAAGCATTCATTTATATGTGCGGTACGCTTGCTGCTGCGGCAGACAGGCCATCACTCAAACAAAGATGGACGTGTTGAGAAATGGGAATAGACATCCAGCGATCGCACATGAGGATGTGCTTTCACACTCCATCTGAGGGCGGATGATCACAAAGACACCAAATAAACCTAAAACTATCCTGACTTTCATGGCACTCTGTCAATTTGTATTCCTTCTTCCATTCCTAAGAGGTGAAGCAAAGAAGTGATTAAACAGACCTCAAGTCTAAGAGAGTTGAATGTCACTGCTTACATGTGGCTTTTTAAACTGTTATTTGTTGAGTGTTAGGCCACTTAACCTGTCGTGAACTGGTCATTTTGCACTGCAGCATCACTTTTTCTTTTTAAAGAACCAGACTGAAAGACTAGACTGTGTTAGTTCAGCTGGTCTTTACAGCAGATGTGGAATGTGTAGAAATCAGAGCTAGGTCCAGCAATGGCCAAACTAGCAGCCCACTGATACTCCGAATCAATCTGTGGGTTGTTTTTTTGATGAGTTCCAGATACTCCGTTAGAAAAAACAGCAGCATTTCTTAGAGGGCAGATTGTGGGTCATGAAGTGTGTTTTTAAACATAATAAAGAAGCGTGTCTGAGTGTTTCCACTAGTCTCTTAGGGACTAATCAGTGAGTGTCTGCTGTCGACTTCATGTGAGGAGAGAAAGGAGAAGATCAGGGCGCAGAGAGCTGGCTGTGATGAGGGGAGACGAGATGAGGACAAAACCATGTTTCAGCCATGTCAGGCCGAGTGAAGACGGCAGAAACAAAACGCCATGTTTAAAGTAATTAGCCATGCCTCAGTCATAGCACTTTGAAGACAGATTCAAAGCTGGAATATACCACTTTGTGTGGAAAATACCTTTTAAACCAATTTATATTCTGTCCCGGTTTGCTGTCTAAAGGCCCTGACACACCAACCCGATTTTGGGAGTCAGAGGCCGTCAGAGGCTGTCGGGCATTCGCGGCGCCGTAGTCAGGTTGGTGTGTCCCGCACCGTCGACCGTGACACGCCTTATTTGGACTGCCAGACTCGATGCATGGCCGATTCAACATGTTGAATCGGCCATGCATCGGGTCTGGCAGTCGGACCAAATAATCTCTCTGATTGGCTGTTCAGCTAGCAAATCAGTGCATGAGAAGGGACGTAAACAAACGATTTAAGAAGGCACACACAGACTGCTATTCATTTTCATCTCATCATGGCGATCTGGAATGATGCAAACGAAGACCTGCTCATCACCTTGATCCAGGAGAGGCCAGCTCTGTATGATATTACGGAGAAAAGATACTCTTCTTCTTCTCTGTCTTCCGGTTGTTGCCTCTTTTGAATGACGAATACACACTACCGCCGCCTGCTGGTAAGGAGAGTTATTGCCACTCACGCACTGAAGTCGGTGCGGTGTGTTCCCGTGCGACACATGGCCAAAACGCAGGAGAACACGGCCAGGCAACAGCCGACTTCAGCGTCGGCTAGTCCTCTGGTGACTGCTTGGTGTGTCAGGGCCTTAACACATCAGACGTTAACAAAGAAACCGATGAATATCCAATTCACACCTGAAGAAACTGCATGGACAAGGAAAATAATAGTCTTTTGAAATCAAATATTATGGATACAAAGGTAAAAATGGAATGTAAATCAAACCATCAATTGCATATTTATGTTATACGCTATTGGAGCTCAGCCAAAGAGAGAGGAACGACTGCCAATATTTCACCGGATAGAAGGGTAATTCAACTATCTGCCTATTTTGAGGAAGGTGAGGGTTAAAGAATGGGTTATGAGCTCACCCCGGGAAGCATCTCTGTATCTTCTGAGCAGCCAGCACATGCTGAAGCACATTTTCCACTGAGTCATACAAACAAGCCAGAGATGGTCTTTCTACGACTTCACTCTGTCTCATTCTCTTATGAAAGTTCAAAATTAGCTTTTTGCCGAAGAAAAAAATCATTCCAGGAGTGTCTCTGCAGCTTCAATCACCGTGCACTCTGTGAACTGTGATGAGTTCCTTATGTGTGCAGAAGACATTAAAAAGGAGAACACAATGCACCACAACACAATAAATTCTGCACAAAATCAGTGGCCAGCAGTGCTGTCTGCAGCGGGCATCTGTGTTTTTATTGAACTATGAAAAAGGGAGCGTCTAACACCAACTCTGAATGACGGCAGCAGCTGTCTGGCTCTGAAGAAGTGACACAAGGATGGAGATGAAATGAAATGATGACTTAGCCACTTCTTTTTGCTAAATAATATTGAAATATGTGTACCTGCCATTGAAATACTGCTTCATTCAGAATTTTAAACGGACACAACTGTTGAGGTAAAATTCTACAGGTAGGAACTCCTGAAAACATTCCAAGAATACAGAGAAAGGTCCCTCTGGGCTCCGTAGAGAAATGTGTGTCTTTATACTCCTTTTCCTTGAGAAATCCTGTAATTCTGCTGCTGAAGACAACTTAGCAGATCCAAGACAAATTCTAAGAAATGTGCAGAATAAGGACATTTTGCTGGCAGATGAACAGTGCTGGAAGATGGTGAGTAAGGGGTTCATTTGTTATATATGGCTGCTGGCCAGAAGAATAAGGGCCGTGCACACTGAAGCTAATGGACTCTGACTGAACATCCAAATTCCTCAAAAGATTTTGCTTCTTTAACCGACTGTTAAAGAGTAAGTGGTCAAACGTTATGCATGACTCCTGAGTGAAAAGGAAAGACAGTTCTTGGAGTTTTTTTATTGATGGATATTTACCATTTGTATTTGTGTTAATTCAATGCACACATACAAATAGAACGGTTTATTTAAACATTGTTTTTGTTTGATACAGGGATGGCTAAATAAAAAATACCGTTACGGTTTGCACCGCTTATAAAAAATAAAGCCTTTAATGCTACATGTGTATAGATGTAATGATGTGTGGGTTACAGTATATTTTAAGTGTCTTGTTTTTAGGATTTCTTTATTCATTTTATCATTGTCTGTAAAGTGTATTTAAGTACCTTTCAAAAGGCACTCCTACTATTTACAACCATTACTACTACTTGAATTATTATTATTATTATTATGTACTCTGCGTTAAAGAGCCATCTTAAAAACAATTACATATTGTAATTCCCAAAGGCAGATTAAGAAAGCACACAACATCACTCAGTTTTTCAAACTCCTGCTGCATTTACTCTAACTTTTTACAGAACTTTAAGCAGTTTTGGTAAACACCATTCAAACATTCAAAATGGAAATCCCAGTGCAACTTGAAGTAAATGATTATGGCCAGTATCGTACCTAAACATACAGGTACTAAATACCTGATTGGTGCAGCCATACTCCAAACTACATAATGTATAAGCCTCTCTTTGCAGTAAAACATGAATGTGTATGATCTAGGGGGGGCAACTGGGGCCAGTGTCCCCGTAACACTGACCAGGGACCCCCCTGTGGCTCCCCTCCAAAAAAAAGGTTACAATATTATGATTTATTGGATCTAAATCAAATCAGAGACCCGGATGTACAGTGGAGATTAAACTGCTCATTACCTTATAAATAACTGTTTATGTTTTTTAATTAAATTGTCACTTAAATTACTAAAACAAATACTCTAAATGAAAAAAACTACTGAAACAAAGGACTGTAACTTAAATGTACCAAAACACATACCTTTACAAAAACAAATACCAATTACTGTATTTTATGTTTATTTTACACAATTACTTTATATACTGTCTTTGTCTTTTTAACCCACTTTAATTGCGCCCCTCTCATGAAATAGCTGGCCCCAGCCTGGCCCCCCCCCTCAGTAAAATTGGTCTAGAACCACCACTATGTATGATGTGTATTAGGATTGCAGCAACAAACATTTCTTAGATATTCCAAGCCTGTGGCGGACTCACTGATCAGCTGCGTTAATGCTGGGCGTAACCCAGAACATTAACAAATCACACATCAGAGCATGCACAGCCTTCTGATATATCTGCGCCCTGCTGGGCCTCAGCTGCAGTTCCTCCCCAGTTGGTTAGCCGTACCGAGGAAAGACCCTACGGGCTACTTCCATCTCCTCCTCACATTTAGAGCTGTGGGGCACATGCAGAGTCAACGAGAGGTTATGCAGTCACAGATGGCTGCAAGCTCAAACTCCCTGAGAATTGAGAGGAGAGAGTGGGAGCGCTGTGGAGCAATTTGATTTCTAAACGGAGACTTGATGTTTTATCAGGGCTGGACATCATTTTCCACTGACAGGATAAGGAGCCGACATAAGTGATGCATAGGAGACACTTCTTGCTAACCAGTGTTGTATCGGTATGTATCAAAAACAATGTAAAGCTACAATGACCTAGTTCTTGAAGTACTTAGTATTCTCTTTTGAGCACTGACATCCATAGATTTCAAAAACCAATTGAAATGCCCACAATCAAATATGTAGCATAATTGAATAATCCAAATCATATGATTGGTATGGTATTTATCTTTAAAATAATCATTTAAAGCCACGCTTCTTTCACATGTACTACTTTTTCTTTTACAAATAATAAAGAATAAAGAACAGAATCCACTCTCAGGTAATAAGAGACTTTCTTATTTGAGATAGTATCTGTAGCTGAGGGAAAATACATTTTGTTCTCAAAAAACTTCAAAAGCCAACAGTGTTTTTGTGAGAAAGATTAATCAAAACTTTTTCCACACTTAGGCTCTAAAGAGGGATCATTTCCACAGGCCATTAATGCACCTCAAACACATTTTCTCAGTGGCACATTGTAAAAAGGCTTTTAGCTGCTTTCAAAGACCTATGCGATTTAGTGAAAGGTCAGAAAATAATCCAATCCTTTTATGAGTGTCTACTTTTTGTACCCCTTAATAAGATCTGCAGTTTTGTGTAATAATATCTTCTATGAAGGTGCAAAAGGTCTTTGAAAAGGAAAGAAATATATAAAAAGATTGTAAGAGCATTTTTCAAACACAATTATACAGACGTCATCAAAGGTATAATTTCCTTTCCAATCTTCACATGTGGGACTTTTACAGCCGCATGCACAGCCAGAGTATAATGAGTTATGTTTCATAATCAGCGATCAAGTTGGACATTGAAGGTGGAAATACGGTAGACACCTGGATTAGACTAGAGTGGGGGGGGGGGGCTTTTTTCTCTAATTTCAGCCTGGCTTCCCGGGTAGACCCTCATTTTCCTAATTGTTTCGTCTGGCAAGTTCTCCTGAAATTGCATTTGAGGACTGCTATTTCATAATAACGCAGGTATGATTCATAGTGTTTGTGTTCATTGTGTATGTCCTGTGTGCGCATTCATCTATTGTTCAGAGGGACGTGTGTGTTTGTAGTCGGGGGAAATAATTGGTTGTCATTAATGCTCCTCAATAAATATCATTCAACCATTGCACTTCAAATAAGTCAGCAGAAAGTTGAAAAAAACAACAGTATAAAAAAAGTTTGACCAGAACCTGATGAATATCTTCATGAACCAACACTGACAGAGAGAAATAAAGTCCAATGAAGTCTCTGAAGGTTAATTGGTCAATAGGAACTTTGGGAACGTCACGACAAAGGCTTGAGGATGAACCCTGGCCCAATGATAGCAGAGGATTTTAAAATACATTCACTCTGGTTGTCATGAAAACAAAAATGACATTCTCTCAATCTTTCTAACAAGCTTTTCAAGGGAGAGAGAGAGTCCCTCTCCAGCAGCCATCATGGACAATGTGAGCCTCCATTTCATTACCACTGCACACAGAAGGATGCAAAATCCCAACGTGATGTCCCGGCAATAAGATGCTTCCATCCTGATGTCCTCTGACAACATAATTATGCATTGTATCTCACTTCACACGGCTCGCCAAACCACATCAGCTGCAGCTCAGAGTCCAACATCCCAGCAGCAGCGGCGGAGGGATGAGAGGGTGTGTGGGGGGAGAGAGAGACGAAGCTCAGGGCCTGAAGCTAAGCAAATGGAATGCAAAGGCAGTAGATTGGAGACCAGAACAAGAGGGGGTCTGAATAGGGATGTCGGAGGAGCGCCAGTGGTCTTTCACTTTGCATCAGCGTCAGATTAAGGGCACTGGCAAGAAGAGTAGGAGCAAAGGCACCGAGGGGCAAGGGTGGCAAAAGAGTGTGGGGAGCAAGGGAGGAGAGTGTTAAAGGTCCCATGTCATGGCCATTTCTACTGATCATAATTCTATCGTTGAGGTCTACTAGAATAGATTTATAATGTGCAATTTTCCAAACTCACATTGGTTTCTCAAACAGCATCTCTGTAAAGTATGTGTATTCACTCTCTGTCCTAAATGGCTTGTTGGAGCTCCTGCCCCCCCCTCCCTGTGAGCCCACTGTGCTCTGATTGGTCAGCTCGCCCACTCTGTTCTGTTGAGTCCACCACCGTTACAGCGGAACATCAGTGATTCTGTGTTACCATGGTGTTTGTTAGCAACCAGAAAATGACACCAGTAATGACACACAGATGAGAATGCTGCGTGGGGTCTGGGTGCCGTGTTGGCGGGACGTTGCACGGCTCGCTGCTGCGAGGAGCGGACAGTGTGAGCTGGGTTCATTTCCTGCTTGCAGCGTGGAGTCTCAGACGCGGGAAGGGGGGTGTGCTGATGGGGGCTGCAGCACCCCCATCTGCGAGGCTCCACTAGCACCCGCACCCCCAAACGCAGCGCACATACAGTGTAAGCGCGCCACAGTTTCGCCACTGAGAGAGTGTTTGTGTGTGAGGAGCTCCATGGATTGGGTGGACCAATGGGTCCATTTGGGTATGGGCACGTCACTGTACTCAGGAAGAAAAAAATGGAAAAATAAAAATCTCCAACGAGGCGTTCTGGGGCAGCATAGACAGGTATTTTCTGTGTTAGAGTTTTACTCGCTACAGGGTGTACTTTGAGGGTTTGTGACTTTGCACACCGTTTACATGCAGAAAAACCTTATAAATATAAACATTATTTAGGGACTGGCAACATGGAGGATGATAAAGAGAAATCTACCTGCACTAAGAACCGTGCCTGTCCTTAAAAGCACAATAATCAAGTGGCATTGTGTTTTCATTGAAACATACATAATGAGGTTGAGCAGAAGCAATACTTCAAGCAATCAAAGTTCTCTAAACATATACAAAAATAAAAGTGGAGGCATGAGTCATGATTTGCAATTACTGCAAAAGTACTGCTCTCTTGTTTGAGATGTTTTGTAGATGCTTTCGTTATGTTGTGTAGGAGCTACGTCCAAAAAGAACATGCAATGTCTTTGTATGCTGCTGGAACAGAGCACTGACGATAAAGTAGGGATTTCTTATTGCAAAATATGTATTTAATATGCGGTTCAGCAAGTGCACCAAATGTATACAAGTCTATGTAACTACTGGAAGGACAAAATAATTGTCCAATTCAATAAAATTCATAGTGTATAATATGTACCCTAATACCAATTTATTGCACTACATTTGTCTGGCAATACAAGTAACTAATAGTGGCGTAACTGACATTACAAAAACTGTTTTTGTACTTTATGTACTTTTATTCCTTGTGATTCAGTTACACTGTGTTGTGGATAAAGTGTTACGGATAAAAATGCTGTCTTGCTCTTAAAGACCAAATGCAGGTCATGAAATGTTTGTGTTCTGATGCCCTATAGCAGGTTGCCATTGCCTTCCAAAACTATTGCAAAAATAAAAAGGGATTTCTCATCTGAAGCCGCCATGGTAAATATTTGGTAGGGAAACCTCATGGTTTGGGATGAAATCACTACTTTACTGTTAGGGGACCTTTATGATCAAAAAAATAAATAGCTGAATAATATTGGTGACCCTTAATCGACATGATGCTGAAGGGAAACTTCTTACAACAATAAAAGTTTGAAAGTCTGTCTTTAAAAGGCACTTGCTAAAATGACCAACTGCCGTAGTTTATCTTTGGATGACTATCTCTGAGGAGAAAACAGCAAAAGGAGTGTTGGCAGGTTTGAATGGAGGAACATGGATCTGGAGGTTGTGTTAAAGAATTTACAAAAATGTGTGAATAAGTTTAGGACAAATGTTTGGGAAATGGAGTAACACTGAGAAAGCAAACAATGAAGGCACAATTGAACAGTCAAATTGCAACTAAATGCTCCGCAGTCACCACCTGCCACAGTGTCAAATATTCCACTGTTCACCAATGCGTTTTATTATGTTCTTTCACGCTGTATTTTGAAAATTGTTGGAAACTTATTTCAAGAAGACAATTCCATGAAACTTTTCCGACTTGTCACTTCCTGTCAGACCACATGGCTGATGTATACTGAGTGTGATCGTGTAGACTAGAGGATGAGACAATCTCCCCCTGGATAATCATGCGCCTGACACTGTACTAAAGTGTCTCTTTTGGGTTTTTCGACATGTTGTCTTACAGAAAAAAAAATCGAACAACAGACAAAGAAAAGCAAACGTAATATCATGTCAACCTTGAAAAATGACGCATCACTTTTGCTGCTTTAACCTTCCATGATAAGACAGCTGGGTTTTGCCCCCCCAAAGAGCGAAGTATCCCATATGATCCATTTGGCTTCTTCTTCCGAGGTCATTGTTGTGGAAGTGCAGATGCCCCATCAGCCCTGCCGCAGCCAATAGGGGATGCTGGGCAAAAGAGGTGGGGGGGTTCAAAAATGGCTCCTTAAATCTCCACCTCCATTAATCACACTTTGCACGCCTGCGGCCCACCGAGCGGTGTGACAGTGACAGCACTGAGAATGATTAATACTTAATGCAGCATTTAAGAGAATGATTTATGCCATCTGTTAGTGGTTGACGTGCTGCACAAGTTGGCGTCACAACTCACACACACTTGTCGGTGAGGATTAGGAGAATGATACATAACTTAATCTCAGGAGCAGCAGGTCACCTCCAAAATTAGGCGGATTTTAGACCACGAACACAAAGGGGAGTAGGGGAGGATATAAGGGGGTCGGTATTCATAACCTCAGCAGGAAGTTAATTGGGGCTGGGCAGGAACAGCTTACAGCTAAGCAGGCATTGCGATCCTCCAGTTTTAACCCCGGAGGCAAAAACTGTTCAAAGCATTCATCCATTTTCTGCCACTTACCCAGTTGGGGAGTACTGGCGGTATGGTCGTTCATGTCTTCTTGCTCTCCTGGGGGGTCCTGAGGTACTCCCAGAACAAGATGAGATACATAAACCCTACAGCGTGTTCTGGGTCTAACCAAGCAAGTAACCCAGATGCCTCAACCATGCCAAGCACCTCTGACAACCTTCAATGAGAAGGAGCATTGTTGCTACTCCAAACTACTATTAAATGTCCAGGCCAATTTCATCCTCTAGTATCAGTGTACAAATCGAAAACGCATCAACAGCAACATGTACTTAAAGAAAGTGTTATTCACTCTGGTTTGAGGGCTTTGCTGGGTGTGTTATTGAAGAGTGCCATTACTTCCCTTCATTCAGTGCAAATCATGCTGCTTCAATTAAGAATGAAAACAAGTTGCTACAGAAGAAACATGATACTGTCATTTAAAAAGAAAAATCAAGGCTAATGTAACCAGAAAAGGAAACCAGAGGGGTACTTGAAGAGTGCAGACCTTCACTGAGAGAGTTTGTACATTTCAAAATGATTTGTGTACGCGCCCGTGATTCGGATCCCATCCAAAATGTAAATGGGTTTCTCTCTCTACATCCTTCCAACAAGTTTATTGAAAACCTTGCCAACAGTTTGCCCGTATCCTATTTAAATGTGACAAACAAACCAACAACCTTGATGGAGGTAAAAATGAATGTTGAGGGGTTATCAAAAGGCTAAGTGATGTACACTCCATTACACTGTTACCAAGAACCACATCATCTTATCTCAATCCTTGGTTGCAAAAGAGCAGCGTTATTTCTCTCAATCCCTTCTTCCCTATTCCCTCTGTTATATTAACATATTCAAACAAACTGTCAAAGCCCCAAAACAAACTATTTACTATCCACAAGAGTTTGCTTGGTTAAAAATACTCTGCATCTAATCTGCATACAAAGTATCTTTCGTCAGACGTTACGGGCTTTTCCCTCCTCTCCTTCTCTGTTCCTCACAGAGCTATCAGATGACAAGGTGAACACAAGGGTAATCAGTTCGGTCACTGCTTTGAATCTTTCTACTCTGGAAGGTCACACTCTTGTTTCCCGTTTGATTTTCCTGCTGAGAGTTAATCGACAAAATCAGTCTTTCAGCATCACTCCAATCTTTACTACACCCAATAACAGCCTGTCCAGAACTTCACTTCAGATTAACATCGGGCTTTCATGGAAAATAAAATGTATTTCCTAATCAAGATCAAAAAGAACATTACAGTACTTCGAATGCAGAGGAAAAGCGTCATTCGGTGTTACTATTCTTAACTCAAGCAGAGCCCAGGGGATCAGAGAGGGGATGTTTTCGAGTCACGGGCGAGCACAGGCCTGCCTATCAGCAGAACGACAACCGCATGAGCGCGGGAAAAGGCTTGATAGAAATTGCACAAAACAATCCAACATGAAGCAAAAACCTCCAACACAACTTCCCTCTTAATAAATATTCATTATTCAGAGCAGTTGCTTTTACCATACTCCCAACAAATTACTAATTTGTTTTTTAAACTAGAGATACAAAATGCTAATTGAGGTGCTTAATAAGCCAAAAGAACAGTGTGTGATTTGTTGGAACAAGACCTAATTAATTTACCGTCTTGAAATGTCTACTCTCTGCAACTAAGGTTGAATGTAGAGCTGTCTGCATTTAAATAAATTACGACTATTTATAAGTATAAAAGACTTATTTTTCCCTTGGCCCATTTTACTTTGCTTTTCTTGCACCTTTGCTCTTCCTGGTGCCGATCCCTGTCTGTCTACAAATAGAAGAAAGCATGAAAAGGAGCTTTAAGCCGTGAGTGAGTGGTAGGATTTTGAGAGACAATCCCACCACTGGAGTGAACAGCAGGATTGATTTTACACAAGCAGAGAGATGTCAAACAATAGAAGCCCCAGATTTACAATTTCCCGATTACAAGCAATGTCTCATTAGCGTCCGATCGCGTGGTTAAGATTCTGCTTTTTGTTCACCGAGACATCATCAAGGTGTATCTGCAGACAGAGTGGTAAAGCAGCTACTCCACCTTTGGCTTACGCGACACGTCTCCCGATATGAATACTAATGATGTGAGTGTTGTAAAACGACAAAGCGCGGCAGTCTGAGGCGGGCTCACTCATACACTCATGATTGATTGATTAATACACAGTGCTAAATCAAAGAGCGGGGTGGCTTTTCAATCATATGCAGAAGTCTTTGAACATAAATAACACCATCTACCATCTTGCCTGTGGCAGTTTTAGCTCACTATAAACGCAGGCACTTGGCAGTGAGTTCGAGAAGGAGAAAGAATTCTTCACAAATGTAAATGTATTTGACACTTCCCACTCTTGATTGGTTTGTATTGTGCCTGATTCTCCTTCCTACTCATTATGAAAGATGATTAGCATTATTTCCAGGCCCGGTTGAGGCAATGAAGAACACTAGCAGGTGGAACAGGGCAGTGAAGGCACCAATAACCCTAAACAGCACACCAGCCAGCAGGGAATCTCAGTCTTCTGTTGACAACAAAGAGAAACTGCAGCCCCTCGCCTGAGCCCCTATCCAGTCTGCAAAGATACCGTTATAACAACTCTGCTTACTGCACATTGCAGAGGGAGCTTTCTCCAGAGGCAATTAGTGGTGAAGAGCTTTGTCAGTTCTTTTCTTGTCTGTAATTTTAGTAATAGCTACCAAAAGAACAGAACCCCAGAGAAATGACTGCAGAACTTTAAAGTGATTAAGTCATGCTTTTGAATAAAAACTGCCACATTTACCGCAATATTTGTGTCCCTGCATTAAGCTCTTTTTCACTTTGAGGGAGGCATTTACACATCTTAATAGAAATACTTCATAATTTAAAAGGATTACTGTCTGCCAATCAGATGTGGGAACACAGCCACAAATAATCTTACCAAGAGTTCCAATAACTCTGGTTTGTAATTGTTGTTTAAATATATTTTGACAATGCCCTTCAGGATTGTTGCCAATCCTCAAAGCATCAAAGAGAAAAGTAACTAAGAGCAATCCATTTTTGGCAGAATTGGATCTTTTAAAAGCAAACAGACACACAGAGAAGTGGCAAAGAAAAAGCATACATTGATAAAGGATAATAAACACACTTTAAGCTCAGTCCTGTGTATTTAAAGGCCGGTTTAGCTTTCAGAGGCCTTGCCATTTGGCCCATCAAAAGTCTGTGGGAGTGAAACTTCTACCTACTGCTAATAAGAACTCAAATATAAAAAAAGTATTAATGGCCAACAGTTTTGTACAATTATTTGCCAAATAAACAACATATATTTTGCCATGTCAAAAGTGGTCCAGATTTCTTCAAAATGTTTGAATGCTTCACCAATTGCATATTCCTTAGCTTTCAATACAACTCCTTTACAGTTTACATTGAGTAGGTTATCAATGTATTGCTTTTAACTGATGAGTTATCACATCTTCAGGCACAATTACAACCCAAACCTCAGAAAGACAAATTTGCTGTCAGTCGCCTTTATGTATGAACAGAGATCTGCCAGGGGGACGGGCCGAGAGGAGGCGTTGTGAATCATGCGGCATGCCTAACAGGTCGATAGGAGACAAACGTATGTCTAATAAGCCAATGATGAACCCAGAGAAATCCCTCTTGTGGGGGCCCGGCCTGCTTCTAACAAATGTGTTATTGACACTGCCAGCCAGTCATAGAAACACACTCTGTATCTGAGAGGGAAGAAGAGTGTGAGAGATGAGACATGAGAGACTGCTGCAGCGGGTTAAAGTATTGATCGCACAATCCTCTTTATACCCTCCAGCTAGTGACAAGCAGGACATAATCTGCACGCACAGCGTGACAGCTCGAGCATCGGAGGAATCATTACAACAATTCAGCCTACATACTATATACACATGTTTGAGTGATTTGAGCGAGGGAAGTCCCTAATAACCCGAAAACACAATTGGAAACACTCCAATGTTTTAGAAAATTGAAAATCAATTGTCATAACAGCTACTCTTTTATCTGCCTGCATTTACTGAATACTAAATGTTTTTTCTTTGGAACAACCAATACACTGAATTAGGGCTGAAATCACTAACTGCTTTTTTCAATTATGTTTAGACAATTTACCCATAATGTTTTTAAATGCCTTGTTTTGTTCGACTAAAAGTCCAAAGCCAAAATATATACAATTTACTATAATGTGGGATTAGGACATGCAGCATTTCAGCTCCACACGGAGTATAAGACATATCCTGATAGTTTATAACTCCTTCATAAATTTAAATTACACTCATTTAATGATAAGTGCTGTTGTAGTTTATTTACATATTCTTAAATATATTACAGATAATGAAGATAAAATGGCAGTATTGCTTCAAGATTATTAATGTGTTGGCTCCACATAGATTTGTAAAGTGCACTACCCTGTGCAGTGCTTCCTAAAGGGTTATAACGAAGCGCCAACAATAAGTCAGAAGCACATTAAAGCCATTTCCTATGCAGCAGTTATTCATCAAAGTGATTCAGTAATATTAACTACCGCTATGCAGTTGCATGCCGTGCATTATGGGTATGACTTATGAAGCTCAGGGGCTGAATTACAGGACTGTGTGTGTGTGTGTGTGTGTGTGTGTGTGTGTGTGTGTGTGTGTGTGTGTGTGGTGGTGTGTGTGTGTGTGTGTGTGTCTGTGGTGTGTGTGTGTGTGTGTGTGTGTGTGTGTGTGTGTGTGTGTGTGTGTGTGTGTGTGTGTGTGTGTGTGTGTGTGTGTGTGTGTGTGTGTGTGTGTGTGTGTGTGTGTGTGTGTGTGTGTGTGTGTGTGTGTGTGTAACTCCCTCCTGGCTGGTCTACCTGCATGTGCCATCCGACCTCTGCAGCTCATCCAGAATGCAGCGGCTCGTCTGGTCTTCAACCTTCCTAAATTCTCCCACACCACGCCGCTCCTCCGCTCCCTCCACTGGCTTCCGGTAACTGCTAGAATCCACTTCAAGACACTGGTACTTGCGTACCATGCTGCGAATGGATCTGGCCCTTCCTACATGCAGGACATGGTTAAACCGTACACCCCAGCGCGTGCTCTACGCTCTGCATCAACCAAACGACTCGCTGCACCCTCGCTGCGAGGGGGACCCAAGTTCCCATCAGCAAAAACACGTGGGTTTGCTATCCTGGCTCCAAAATGGTGGAATGAGCTCCCCATTGACATCAGGACGGCAGATAGCTTACACACCTTCCGGCGCAGACTGAAAACTCATCTCTTTCGACTCCACCTCGAGCGATAGAACTATTAACAAAGCACTTATATACTAATAAAGGACCGGCTTATCTAAAGCCAGTTGAGTAGCACTTGAAATGTTTTTGCTCTATGAAGCCTGATGTACTTATATGATTCTGTTTTCTTCAAGTTTGAATTTTGTTGGTCGAACGCACTTATTGTAAGTCGCTTTGGATAAAAGCGTCAGCTAAATGCAATGTAATGTAATGTAATGTAAGCGTTATTTTCTTCCCCCAGCAAATGGTTTTCCCATATTTAGCATTTTATTTATTTATTGAACTTTCTTCACATGAACAATTAAATAACTGTGTGACTGCATCGGTTAATTTTGTCCTTCATTTATTAAAATGTTGCAGTGTCAGTTAAGCTGATGTTTATAAATAAACCTACAATAACTGATTATGTTGACCACTTGGTGACAGCAACAACAAGTATCTTATCATAAAATGGTGTGAAGCTGTAAGGCAAGGCAAGTTTATTTATATAGCACTTTTCAACACAAGGCAATTCAAAGTGCTTTACAAAAAACGAAAGACATTAAGAATAAAATCAGTCATTAAAAATAAAAGCTAATAAAATAAACATAAAAAGAAAAAATACATGGATAAAAGTTACAGTGCAGTCTAAGATATGAATAGTTCAATTAAAAGCAGCGACAAAAAGAAAAGTCTTCAGTCTTGTAGGTAAACTAAATTGCTTCAGTAGCATTATTCTTCTCATTATTCAGATGTGTGTATATTTGTATGGTTAGTGTAAATACAAAAATCCACTCTAGGATTGCTGTTGTTTTTCGTTTATCGCACATACAGACAAATGGCCTCCAAATCTGAGGCCATGGTTCTCAGCAGGAAACCGATGGACTGTCCACTCCAAGTAGGGAATGAATCCTTACCCCAAGTGAAGGAGTTCAAGTATCTCGGGGTCTTGTTCTCGAGTGAGGGAACAATGGAGCGTGAGATGGGCCGGAGAATCGGAGCAGCGGGAGCGGTACTGCAGTCGCTTTACCGCACCGGTGTGACGAAAAGGGAGCTGAGCCGGAAGGCAAAGCTCTCCGTCTACCGGGCCATTTTCGTTCCTACCCTCACCTATGGTCATGAAGGATGGGTCATGACCGAAAGAACGAGATCGCGGATACAAGCAGCCAAGATGGGTTTTCTCCGCAGGGTGGCTGGTGTCTCCCTTAGGGATAAGGTGAGAAGTTCGGTCATCAGGGAGGGACTCGGAGTTGAGCCGCTCCTCCTTCGCGTCGAAAGAAGCCAGTTGAGGTGGTTCGGGCACCTAGTTAGGATGCCACCTGGGCGCCTCCCTAGGGAGGTGTTCCAGGCACGTCCAGCTGGGAAGAGACCAAGGGGTAGACCTAGGACCAGGTGGAGGGATTATATCTCTTCGCTGGCCTGGGAGCGCCTTGGGATCCCCCAGTCAGAGCTGGTTGATGTCGCCAGGCAAAAGAACGTTTGGGGCTCTCTGCTGGAACTGCTACCCCCGCGACCCGACCACGGATAAGCGGGAGAAGATGGATGGATGGATGGATGGCACATACAGACATGCGTTATCTGTGTGATGGTGTTTGTCTTTCTGTGTTTGCAGAACATATATTGAGGTATTAGCTTGCCTCCCTGCTGCGAGGGGGTAGCAGAATAGAGGTGGAGTTTGTGATAAATGTCCTGTTTGGTGCTGACGGAGCAGGTCCTGCTATACGGTCCCAGGGGCCGGAGGCTAATCACAGCGGTTTCTCTGGAGCCCTTCTGCCTATGAATGACAAACAACTGTAACCCCAACTCAGGAAAAAAAAAAACACACACACACTCTCCTATCAATGATTTAATTTCCACTGTCCCAAATGTTATCAATATAGTTAAGCCACATTAAAATGGAGAAACAAAGCAGAAAAGTGATAAAACAATAAACTTAGATTATTCGTTGCAGCACTTCCTTACAGTTGGTAATACATTCCCACAGGGATTCCAAAGCATCTGAATGGCTCTGAGAAAAAAGTAATCAGTGTTTTCCGCTTTTCATTACCTGGAATTTAATTGCCTACAACCACCAGAGTAATGAATGTATAAAGAAGCTTCGTTTAGACCATTGTGAGGCATTTGGAAAGTTTTCCAAGCTTATCCTCTTGACAATATTTGCATATGTGATCAGAGCTGATACTGTGTGTAGACACAGTTCTGTTTAACAAAGCATTAATTATGTAAACTCAACAAAAGCAAAGCTGGTTCCCCTGGCCTCCATTTTCCTGTCTCTCCCTCTCGCTCTCTCATTCCCTACATCCATCCCTCCATCCTGCAAATCTCAAAAGCACGCGCTCAGTCGCACACAAAGTGCAGCGAAGCAGAACACATCCGGCTACACAGCCCGTCAATCTCGCGCTGCTGTGTGGCCTTGCTGCGGGACAACTCCAGCTCTGCCCAGACTGGCTGCTGGTGTTGATTTGAGGCTTTGCACAGGACATCATGAGGGCCCACAGAGCAGGGGCCAGGAAAACCGAGAGGGAAAGTATAGAAGGAAAGACAACAGCAGAGGAGAGATGGAGTGAAGGGCAAAGAAGAGAGTAGAAGCAGCAGAGCGAGACGAGAGAAGGATCTGGAAGATGGGCTTGTGCACTTCTTTTTCAGCTCCAGCTGCACTAAACCCATGCATATAAAAGGCTCCGATAGTGGTTGTTGCTTCCAGACCTCAGAAAAACTAGTCGGGAGCATGGTGATGTTTTGCAGAGAAGAATTAAACATTTTTCACTTCTAGATCTGTCGATGCCGTGGGCAATAAGACAAGCAAAGTTCTCGCCACTGTTAAAAACATGCCAAACGCATCTGAAAATAATGTGCAAAATGGAGGAGGCTGTGTAAATAAAGGCCCCCTGTGAACGTGTAGCCTAAAGATATGTGTTCGAATGGTGTTAAATGATTGGATAAGGTCAATCAAGATGTCAATGGAGCACCGTGTGAAAAAAAAGGTTGTGAAACAGAGCTAAAGTTTTACGAGTCATAATAGCGTAACCACCTCTTTTAACACCCCCTGTGGACCGTCCTCTTCAAAGGTAAGAAGGACTTTTGTGGATCACACCGGAACGAGAGGGGGGTTAAAAGAAGCTGTGACGCCAAGTGGAAAAGGCTCAGTGCAGCTGGGAAATCTGGCAGATAATACAGAAGCCCTCCATGTTAAACTAACCCTTCTCCTTCAGGCAATAACTGAACGCATCACTCAGCTTGAGCACAAATGATGTGTGCTAAATCATCTCTGATATGATTGCCTTTTTTCTTAAAGGTGGATATAAAAGAAAAGGCAGCGTGTTGATGTCTGCCTCTTACTGGGCACAGGTGTGTTAAAGTACCTCCCGTGCAAAGCTAGGCTACTGAGTAAAACCATCCATCACTCCAGGTAATTTTATATCACAACAGGGATATAGAATATAGAATAAGGTATAGTGCACTTTCTGTAAACCATTCAACAACTTATCTGTATATAATGAACAGAATTTTGAATGATCAGTTGCTTTTCACTGCATTTTTGAATATGTTTATTGGTAGTTGTTTAGCGCCTTTTAAAGTTTCGATGGGTTTTGTTGTGTTTGTGTATGTGTGATGCTAGGGCTGCTCGATTATGGCGAAAATCCTAATCACGATTATTTGAGTCAATAATTGATATCACGATTATTAAAAACGATTTACTTTGAAAACATCCATTTATTGAAAAAAACTGTGAACAGTATGTTTTTAACAGTTGATTACTCTTAACTTTAAGTATAATTCAAATGAAACATCAATACAAAATTATTTAAAAATAAATAAATTAAATTAAAAAAATTAAATAAATAATCGTGCTCCATTTATGGACAAATACATTGATGTGTGGCACTGGTTGAAACTTCTCCTTATAAATAACAATGAAATAAAAACACATAATTTCTCTCTTTATATATTTGTTCATTGATAAGTCTATAAAAGTAGGGGGGAATCAAGGTGTACCAGAGGCAGATACATTATCAAATTGTCGAATTATGAGAAGGCATTACTTACATACATTCTGACATTTTTGATATAAATTATTTGTATAATTAATCTTTTGTCAAAACCGCCAATACATTTTCTGCCAAGTGACTCTTTGCCAATTAATCAACTAACCATTTCAACATTAAACCCAGATACTTCATTACACTGATGAAGAATCATGCAAATTCAATATTGCCATAAAGTTGCCTGTGGATTGAGATAAAAACCCTCTCTGAATTTCTGCTCTGCTGTGCCCTTTTTTTTAAATTCTGTTTAAATGGTCAATACTGAACATGTGGCTAGTTATTTTTTTCATGATGCAGGTCATGATAGGCCTTTCAGAGAGGGTGGTATTACTCCAAATAGACAGCCGATCCCCAACCATGAAAAAGGTGGCCCGGATAACAGGACCTGTGACAGGAAGTTCTCCGCCCTGCATGCAGCTAGCAGCTAAAACATTATGAGTGAGTATAGTGTCTGCAGAGATAATAACAGCATGATGTGTTGTGAGCTTTCATGTTGATATAACCACTAATGATCAACCTGCCTTTGTCTGGGTTTGTTGGAGCCTGGTGGCTTTGCTGTAAACCCCGTGCCACACACAGTGCCATGATGATGGAGACGAGTGGAGGAATTTGAAAACTGTAATTTTCCTGAAATTATAATCTGCACTTGTAAACATATACGTCCTCATTTACCCTGCAGTAAATAAATGTCTGCTGAGCAGCGACCGAGGAAAGAAAAATTAGCCCCGAAGCACTCTTCCAGCAATCATCACCAGGACAACCTCAATTTCATGAGCGTCTTGTTTTTATGTCTTTAGAGCCAGAGGTTGCAGTCAGCTCAGTTTTTCCTCATTTCCTGAAAACATTTCATCAAAGCAGCAGCTCGACAAAATCCCACTGAATCTGGCCTGTCAGCTTGAGACTGTCAACAACAGGGCGTCTGCGATGGTGCTCTCTCTGTCCCTCGTTCCCTCCACTCATCTCCATGTGTCTGCATTACCCCCCCCCATCACACTTCTTCACCTAGACCAGGATACATGACTGGGGAGCTGACAAGCCCAGGCATGTGTGTGTGCGTATGTTTTCTGAAGCATTTGTAGGTCAGAAAAAACAGCCTCACTGGGAGTCTGACAGAAGGCTTAGGAGTAGTCTGGTCTGGCAGTAAAGCCTTGCTCATGAATGTTATATTACAGCAGTGTTTGTGGGGAGAATACAGAATATGCAAAATATAAACACATTCAGGGAGAAAGACATGTTCAGTTCCAACAGGTGAGTGCAGACACAAAGCTAATCTATATAACAATACATTTCAGGATAAGAGGTAAGACTATTCGTGAAAGTGGCCTTCGCAAAAACTCCCTCAAGAGATTTAAAGTGTTTAATCTGTCGCACGCAGCTTCATAACGAAGGTTTAGATAAATCTAATCTAACTGATTGTTTCAATTATACACTTCCTGTGAATTATACACTTCTCTTGCTAATTTTAATGCCCGGGGTGCACCTCAGGGGCAAAGAGAGCAAGAACATATTGGTAAAACCTGGCCAATCCCATCAGCTAATGTGGAGAGTTAAGAGAGCGGTGCTGTGGATCAATCCAGGTTAAAAGAGGTTAATGTTGTTTGCCCCTAGAGTAATGAAAGGCAGAGTGTGTGACTATGCATGACTGCAAATGTTTGTGCATATTATCTGTCAAAGATATGTTGACAGATATTGTAGATGCACTCAAAGTGGAAATAACTGATGGTTACGCTTTACCGTAGGGAGGCAGGCTTGTTGTACGGTGGTAAGACAAGACAAAAGGGATGCCTGAGATATTGAAGAAAAGTTGCTGTGTGTGTGTGTGTGTGTGTGTGTGTGTGTGTGTGTGTGTGTGTGTGTGTGTGTGTGTGTGTGTGTGTGTGTGTGTGTGTGTGTGTGTGTGTGTGTGTGTGTGTGTGTGTGTGTGTGTGTGTGTGTGTGTGTGTGTGTGTGTGTGTGTGTGTGTGTGTGTGTGTGTGTGTGCAAGCGCATGAATTAAAGCAAGAGTGTGACTTCCATCAAGCAAATTAGAGAAAGAAGTTCCTAGAGCGCTACCTGCTCATTACCTGAAGATGAGTCACTTTACCAAATTACAGAGCAGCCAAATGTCCCAGGTGTATCAATTGACCCTCCTTCTCTACCCACCCATGCACTCAACCACACGCACATACAAACACACACACAATTGCAAACACCATTACTCATAAACTAGAAAAAAAACAGCACAGATCTGAAATCCAGGTGTGACATTTGTACTCTTCGCCACTGTTGCCATCGAGACTTGGTTAGTGTAATCAAGTTCATCTGTACAGAGGGAACTGGCTAATGAAGTTACCTTCTCCCATCGCCACAGGCTGGGAAATGATGTCTCTGTCTGGTGCCTTTTAACCTCCACATGCACGCATGTCTCCCACAGAAGACTCCGGAAACACACCTTCACACACACAAGCTTAATGAGTGCCTGGGAAGGCAGGCAGACACACACGCGTCTGCTTTGAGCTCTTGCTCATTCTGCATAGAATACTGAGCCCAGAAACACTGAGTGTACTGTAGATCCCCAAGAAGCCCCAAGGCTGAGAGGACAAGGACAAAGATGGAGAGGAAAGACAAAGCCCGGTGAAACAGGCAGGGGGAATAATGGAGCAATGAAGATGCAGAAATTAAGAACAGAAAAGAACCTCAACACAGAGAAGGATGTGAAGGATACGTCTTTTCGAAAGCTCAAGTATAGATTGTGTTCCCTGATGTCCGGTGTATAAGAAACCCAGGACCAGCTCAACATAGAGGAATGTTAGAGAGTGTGCCACGACTAATTTTATGTTTTATTTTAACCATATTAACCATAACCTGAATGTTATTTTATCACCATGACACAATATGCCGTGCAATGCATCGCCATAACTGACTTTGGCTGAAGAACGAAAACAGCTGACAACAGCTGTGAGAAAGCATATGATTTCTATGTTTGTCTTCCAGTGATTCAGACTCAACACTTTGTGCATCTGCTTCAAAATAAAAGCCTTCAAGAAAAACTAACAGATGGCGAGTGAGTTCTGTACAACAACGCAGGCCCAGGTGTTTGGCTACACCCAATTATATTCTCTTAAATATTGGGCTAAATATACCTTTAGGCACTGATCTATCTTAATGTTTAGGCAGGTAATCATTGTAAGTACACTTAAAATATCATAAAATATCCTGAGCAGATGGCACATTTTGACCATTAGAGTACGCAGATGCTATTAGAACTTTGATACTGAGAAATCTGTGGCGAGGTTTAAGTGTTTTTTTCAACTTCTTCTTCACAAATGTAATGACGTTAATGAGTGATAGATATCTGAGGGATTAATAAGATGTGACATTAAGAAAGAGAAAGGTTTTTGATGCCAATGGGGAAAATAGGCCTCAAATGTTTTCTCAGTGCCTTTCTGCTTTTATGAGCTGCTGCTGAAGCTGCTGATATAATCTCAATCAGCAGGCCAGACAATGTTCTATTGTATTTTAGGAGTCCACTTTGTAAGAATTTACACTATGATGATGAATTCATCCTGATGAGAATGTGGTCCCGAGATTGTTAAACCTTTTTTCTATATAATAGTTGATTATGAGCCACACAATCCTGTTACAATACATGACTCTTAAAAAACACATATTTTTCTTAATAACTCTCAAATTCACCTTCACCCACTCTTCTCACATTATTCATTTCAACCAGATGGTATCAACTACAGGTGCAGACTCAAGCATTTATTCGAACTAAAGAAATATCTTTCTTTTCAATCTCTTGAGAAAAATAGCAAACTGACAGACTAACCAATCTTAAACCCTTCAGCAGGAGTTTGTGGTGACTCGGGGACTCAGTGGGATGGGATAAATCCTCAGTTCCATGGCCTAAGCACTGAATGAGCCCGTTCCCCCGGGAGCACATGTGCCTAACCAAGCCAAAAGACAACCAGTGAAGGTGAACCAGGAGAGGTAAAAACCTTGTTAATTCATCTGCAATAATGATAGTCTGAGCCGCCATTGCATCTTCGAAAACCCATACTGAATCCTTAACAGAAGTCGGCTCCTGCTTTCACTGACAGAATCAGGCACCCGCTGATTATCCTGGCTCAGAGAAAGGAGTTAAGAAGTCAAGATGTCTGGGAGGAGTTTTCCTCTTTTGCATTTCCAGTCAAGAGTAAATGAGGCCAAGTTAGAGAGACAAACACATTCCTGTCTGCCTCTTGTTCTGGCAGCGTAACGTCCGACGTGACTCTGTTAGCCCTCCATGCTGCCAGCCCCTCTGATGGGATTAGCCCTTAAAGACTGTGGAAAACAATTCCCCGCTCCCTTTGAAACCAAAGTTGAAACAAAGCATTGCAATGTCAATCTGTCAACTATTCACCTGCAGGAATGTTCTCTAATTCAGGCAGAGCTGACACCAGGAACAAATGCACAGGTTCATTGTAAATAAGAGTAATGCGATGAATTAGGTGGGCCATTTGATGTAACCTTTCTGTGTTTGGATAAACCCGTTCCCTCCATTGTTATTATTCACACTGACCTGACTCCATATCCTTTCTAAAGGCCAACCAATAGCTTCACTTGTGGTGCCGAGGCTTCAGGTTACCTCTCCATGCGGATCACAATAAAAGCCTGGACTGACAAGAAATAAACTATTTTACCATTCCCTGTTTCTCATGCCAGACACAGGCTGTCCATGTTTCCTAAAGTAGAGGAGAGCAAGGACCCGAGGGTATCAGGCATTTAGCTCTGCCTTACAGCTTGTACTCAGTTAATGAGAACATTAATTACATTCCAAAAAATCCAAAATATCCCAAAAACAGCAAGATGGCATTCACCAGAGAGATTAACAATCTTGCATGTTTCGTTTCAAAGGTCCTGGTGTAAGGCACATTTGTCTGAACGCTGCTAAAATACCTCGGGGAGGTGTACGGCAACATATTACCATTTTCTAATTAGGTTGAGACAAATTATTAGGAAAGTTTGAATGTGTGAGGAAGGAAGATAAAGCAAGAAGGTGGAGGGCTTCCCACTGTGAGTAAACAAAGCTATCTGCAGTAAAGCCTATTAGTGCCGAGCAAGGGATCTCAGCATCAACAGGGTTCCATTGTCAGCTGTCTTATTGTCACATGATACCACTGCTAAGCAGAGTAATACCCATATTAACCACCATTCTGCTAATGCCCATTCTCCTGTCCAATGTGATCAGCCGTAATCCCAGCTCTAAGCGGATTCTTAATTACCCTGGCTGTCCGAACAGACAAAGGCCAGACCAACCTGCTCCGAGGTCTCTGACACACTGTGTACTCCATCTACTCTCTAAACACAGAAGGGCTCCAAAGCCTGTGTCTATGGCAGAGTCTGGTTCTTTCATCTTTGCAGTACAATGTATTTATCATTAGGAAAATATGTCCTCAGCACACTATACTATTATTTTTCATTATCACTTCATAAAGGAACAAAACAAACAAAAGCTATATTATAATACACATGGCTTAGATGTATAGAAGTTCAAAATGGCCAAGGGAGTTGAGAAGATATTTGCATATGATCAGGTGGGGAAAATTGCCAATCCTTTCCTTCCATTACACACCTAGGCACTGGCCATCCTGCAAACAAACACAGCCACACACACACACACACACACTAAACAATTATTATAATCTTCTGTGTGTGCTTTTGAATTAAGCTCTGTGTTAACGACTCCCCGTGGGCTCCCTGGACATTCTTGCATTTCTCTGGTTTTGAGCTAATGTGAGAAAGTCCACACTTTTTGAAAATGACATGAAAGCTTTCCGTCCACATTAGCCTTTCCAGTCCATTTAAAAAAGTTTGCCATTCATATTAAAATGCCAAAAAAACTAAAGCTTTGAAATGTCCTCCACTGGGCATGCGTAGGCCCCTAGAGCCAGGAGCTTTACAGTAGATCATATCACCATGGTGGTGTCAGCGTTTTGGAAAAGCTCCCTTTTCCCCCTCACATGACAATGTTAGACCATGGGGAAACGCCTTCAAAAAGGTCAAACTTTCAGTTCCAGATTAGCATGGACAGCAGACCAAGAACGAATGCTCTTTCAAATGTATCAACAACAGTGTGGACGTGGTCTTTGTCTGAGTGTGGTCACTTCCCACTTCAATCCACTCATAAGCCCCTCATCTCTTGGGGCCTTCACCGCTTGAATCCAAACCTCCCCTTCGCTGGCAGACCAAGTCAGGAGCAAGAACAAACAAAGGTCTTTCAAACTGTTTGACGAGCTGTCTCTCAGGAACGCCGAGCAGCTCAGCAATCACCAGCAGGAAGACCCCCGAGGGCTGTGGAGCGTGCCCTGAAGGAAGGTTTGTCAAGGCTACCACACATGGCATTCGGTTGACAAGATTGCATCTCTGGGTCTGTATAAACAGACTTTCACATCAAAGTGCATATGGAATTTGGCTGCACCTGTTCCTGGGCAACGCAACAATGGAACAGTGATCTGTAGATAAAGGGCACCGATATGTCCCTGGTCAGAAGCTATCTCTCTTCATTAGTGTCCCTGCAGGGCTGACTCACACTCCGTATAAACACGCTGGACAGCAAATACAGATTCATTTATTTACCCTCAGGCAGTTATACCACTTTGTCAGAAGAAATGAATAATAGACACTGTTTTCAATGAATCGTCTGCTAATGACTGAGTTGTATTGTACATACTGGTGAAACCGGAGGAAATGGTTAAAAAGGGGGAAACCTGAACGGCTTGCCCCTGAAATGTCTTATAACAATACAAAGTGTAAAAGCCAAGGGAAAAAGGGATGTTTGGTGTTTTTTTTATTGAAAGAAAATGTTCTCACGATCCCCTGAGCAACTGCTGAAATAGCAACATGTCAAAGTAAGGAGGGTTGTGATGGGAGGTCATGAAGAATAGACAGGAGCGTTTCTAAAGGAAGAAGACAATAAGCTGACTGTGACAGGCCGTGTTTGAGAAATCAATAGGCTCTGCTTTTGCTCGGTCTCATTTCAGCACCTGAAACAGAACAAAGCGTCGAAGCCCGGCCGAGTTCCCAAGCTCTCTCTACTAACATCACTTGACAAAAACTTTTCAACCCCACTGGTGGTCAGAAGCCAGGATGCTGCTAGCATATCTTAGCATGCCACCAGACTCTGCATATCCACTCCTTCTACTTACATTTAAATAAGATGTCATCAATACATGCCCTGCAGTCCAGAGTAGAAAAAGCATTAAATGCTTTTTTAGTAACACAAATTACCAACTTTTATATATCTTTTTACAAAAACTGCCAGACTACCGTGTCAATTTCTTTGCAAGAATATATGATGAAACATCATGCAACATTCACGTTGCTCTTGTGAAAACCATGCAGTTCGAGTTTGGGTGAATTTCATGAATTTTAAATAAAGATTTTAGGGGAATATCAGCCCCCTCCCTATTTCATGGACTCGTGGACATTTCCAGATGAACTTCTTGAAAACCCTGCTAATGTCTTACAGACCAAAACAAGATTAGTCATCACCACATTCTTGTAAATAGGACTTTAAAATGCTCAACAGGTTTGGAATCAGTTTATTGACTGACTTACAGCCAGCTACCACATCTGCCATGACCTTCCCATAACCCACCAGCAACAGCATCTGTCACAGCTGAGTGTCACCGCTGCGCCATGCCACTGTGCTGCCAGGAAAAAAATATATACAAACCGCCTTCAATTCACGGCAAACTGGGATGAGCAATGAAAGCTGTAGAAGAGAGCAGATATGGGTTTTTTTAAGAGCTCAATTTTACTTAGGCTTCATGCTGTGAAGGCCTCAAATACGTTGCTCTTTTAAATTGGCACACTAGCCATTATCCATGCTCTGTTACACTTTAATGCGCTTCAATTTCCACTGTCCTAATAAAGTGTATGTGAAAGAGTGTGAGTCTAATAAGAGTGAGATACATCAGGGTGATAAGTGTTCGGGTTCATGGCTGGGTCTGTGAGAGGATACTTCATTGCCCAAAGGGGCCGGTCAAACCAGAAATACCACTTCCCTCAGAGAGCAGGCACCGTGGCACAAAGGCAACTGAAGCCTGCATCCATTACACCGGCAGCGAGAAAAATGTCCTGAAAAGACTGTTTTGACTTTTAGAGGAGCGTCAGCAGTTCAGATTTCACTGGGAGGGTGCAGGGGACTGCAGGCAGCTCAACAACAGGTTACATCTCCACACTGAAATCCTGCCCTAATCCTGAACCCTGACTCCAGTGACCTGAGCATTTGTTACACACTACATAGACAAACAGAGGGGCCGGGAGAATCTGGCTGTAAATGTGTTGACATAGGAGAAAGGTAAAGAACTGAAACACAGCCAGTGGGCTAAATATAAACTGCTCCTGAGGATTTCTTTCCTCCGGGTAGGGGATAAGCGGCACTCGCAGCATCAGTCTTCCAGACCCAATTTCTGCAGTCTGGCGCTCGCTTCCTCTGGGAAAAAAACACGGGGACTGAAACTCTCATACATGCTTATATTTCTTTGTTGGATAATTACATATCTATCTGTGCTGGGGCTACAGTCTCATTCTCATCATATCCAGGCCATACACACATCTGGGTTGAATGATACATTTCCCTGTCCATTATTCAAGTAAAACATATGCTTTTAAGTGATAATGAGTATAATAGACCTGCCATTTTAGACCAGTACATCAAGGGGATATTTTGTGGCTTATTTGTAATATATACAGCCTTCTTATGGAAATAAGGCCCCCTCTTTCATGTTTCAGAGGATTTCCACTTTTTCCTGTCCTTTGCTCTACACACAATGCTGCAAAGATTTCTCTGCTGTAAACCAGGCTCCTTGTGTTACGTCATGCAACGGCTGGCTGGATAATTCGCAACTACATCAAACTCGCGGTCACAGACTGGATGCCACTTTGATCAAATTTAAGTAAAATGGACTTGCCGGAGTTTGAAAAGCTCAATACCACATTAATAAAACCTGGCCGAAGGAGCTGAGAAGCCTGCACTCTGGCTGTCGCTGCAGAGTGGAAAGGAGGAGGAGGCAGAGGCAGGCCACACACTGTAAATCTCTCTGTCTTCTCTGCGTCTTTTCCCGCGTGCTGGAAGGTCTCAGAGTTACCCTGAAGAGCCCAGAGCGGCGGCTGTAGCCCCTGTTAGCATCAGTGTCAGGGCTGAGTCACTCTGTACTCTGGGACCCTCCTTGCATGGCATGACTTCCGTCAAGTTCCGTGCCTGATTTCCAGCTCTTACAGGCAAAGGCGCTAATGAATAAGGATTCTGATTAGCACATGCAAAAGCGAGGCACACATATTAATATGCTGTGTTGTCGACGAACCCTGATATTTTAAGTGCATGTTTCAAATAATGAGTGAACTCTTCAAGAGCTCATTGTGTGCCTGAAGAATGGGCCAGATATGAGGGCAGAGGAGAAACGCAGCAGAAAGGATCCTGCTTTCGGGCATTGCTCTCTCCTCAACCTGCTTTCTCTCTGCCCCAGAAACACGACTCCACCCGGCACTTGACTTTTCAGAAGAGCAAGCAATCGTTTCGCCTGAGTAGGCCACAACTCGCACAGCCTTCAACAAAAAAAAAAAAACAGAAAAAGGTCGGGACTGATTTAGAAACAGAATGGTAATGTGTGATTAAAAACGAAATGCTCAGCAGGATTAATTAGGCACAACCATCACAAGATGCCTGCGAGCTGCAGTCTAGCATAAAGAAATGTCTGCAAACTCAGCACGGCACAAACTCAGTTGAGATACATCACCATAAGATAATGAGAAATGAGACCAGCTCAAGACAGAGGAGACCCCTGATTGGACACGCTTCGTCTGATGAGGCGTACCAATCATGGCGCTTTGGCATTAAGCAGAATTCTTTGAACACATACACTAGATGGATGCATTTCATCTTCCAGGCTTGTGAGATGACTAAGCCAATCGGGGGCTGGCTCTCCTCCACAGCCCCACATTACAATAGATCAGAGACAGAAACTGCAGAGCACAGGACTCTTCTCATCAGCACCCCGCCTAATCACTCACTCCACTGCTGAAGGCAGAATGGACACTCAAGTCCAGCTAGAGTCCCGCTGTGGGCCCAGCTACAAAAAAAAAACACCCTGACAATTTATCTGAATAAATTCCTCTGTCTTCTCTCTCGGAAAATTCTCTCCTCTCCAATCCCCTGCATTCTTGTAAAGTTTTCCATCTGCTCACTGAATTACTGCCCATGATCCCACAACGATGGAAATCAACCAGTCTTTTGAAGAGTCTGATTCAGGCCCAGTCCCCACCGCCCCTCTCCCTCTATCCACAGACGGTGGCCTGGCTCCTGCAGGGAACACTTCCACTCTGTGGTGCGAGGCAACATTTTCTACTTGATGGCTACATGTTTCTTCCCTGCAATAATTCACAAAGGATTCTCAGCCTCATTCTTTCCGTCCATTCATAGACGCTTATTATATACAAATGACATGGACTCTTAAAGGTAGGGTAGGTAAGAATGGAGAAACCAGCTCGAGTGTGCTAGAATTTAAAAGTACACAACCAAAACAAATCTGCCCCTTCCTTCAGACTTCCTTACAGAGCCCCTCCTCCAACACACACAAACGTGCACATGACCAATGAGGGCAAGAGATAAGTTTGTGCACGAGATGGAAGGCTGACAAGCAGGTAGGTCATCCAATTATCTGCCGCAGGCCAAAGCAGTTAATTGGACTTGCGTGTTACAACGCCACGGCTTCCACACATGAAATATTTGTATATATTTATTGTCAAAGCATTTAATATCGGGATGTTAAGAGCATTCCATGGAATATAACAAAAAGTGTTTCTGAAGTGAATTACCTACCATACCTTCAAGAACTAGGAGATGATTAATGTAACAATAATGACCCTATACCTTACCAGCAAGCACAGGCAAATAGTGTCAAGCCAAAATATTTTGAAGTCCTGTTTTTCATGTTAGGAATTGTAGTTGTTTAGTCTCCTTTGAAAAGAGCCTTCTCTGTTTCCTGTTTAATCTTTTTTTCTTTTGTCTGTCCGTTGCATGTATCAGCATGTTACTGCAACTGTTAACGACATCTGGGCAGGGTTTGACTAGAACATGTCACACAACACAAATGTCCTGGTCAAATGTCTTGTTTTGCGTCTGTCCAAATCCCAAACATATTTAGTTAAGACTAATATATGACTGAGAACAACATCAAGTCTTCCCATTTCAGAAAATAAAACCTGGAAATGTTTGAAATGTTTTCCTTTAAAGATTACTAAGGATTATTATTTGGTGACAAAAATGTTCTTAAGTGGGTATTTTTGGACCCGTTGAGGTGGTATTCTTGAAGTATCTTTGTAATTACATTTTTTTATCATTTCATATTCCAGCTATTCCTCAAAAAACATGTTTTGCCATTCACATTTTAAATTTACATTTTAAGAAATTGTAGTTTTTGTATTACTACCCCAAGCTTCCATAAGTGAGTCAAAAATGACCCGCATGCATTTTCTATGGAATGTTGTTTTTTTATAAATAGTGAAAAATTAAATGTAAAATATTTCTAGTGTGAACCAAAATATAATACTAAATATTATATAATATATGCCAAAAATGGCATAAAAACATATTATTCTAATAAGGGTCCTTTTTGACCCACTTATGGAAGAGTGTAGGGTCCAGTCACTTGTGCATCTAAGGGTTAATAGCAGCTCTGATATCTTTTAAGCTTATGTGCTGATCCTACGTTTCTTTTCCTAGCGCTGATGTAAAGTATTATTCATTCCATGCCATGCTTTAACTAGACCGTCTGGGCTTGAAATCCCTTTTCATCTTGATCCAAATGTTATCTTATTCAGTTAAATAGGCAAAAAGGATATTCTGCATTAACTTTAGATCAAACCAGGAAATGAGTGTGAGACACAGGATAATTACACCACTCAGTTGACACCATTTGCTGCTAAAAGAGGAAACAGATGGTAATGGAACATTCATCCAATTCCCATAAGAGACTAAAGAGGAGTGAAGGTGTAACAATGGGCTTTACAACATAAATCAACACATACAATGGAAATCTGGACCTTCGTGTTCATGATCCATTTGTGTCTGAGAAAATGTGATGCCAATCGTGATATTTTGTTCCCCTTATCAACATCATTACACTCCATCCAGTGCGGTAGAGAGCCACTATATTTCATAGCCTCTAATAATTTCACTTCCCATGAACTGACAGCCTGTATAGACGCTGGCAGCATATGCAAGAAAGAAAGAAGATATGGATTACATAGAGTGAAAAAGGCAAGAAATGTGCAGAGTCTTAACTGTTATTAAGCATTCAAGGTCAAGGTGTGGTCTCCACACATTCACGGCAATAAAGGCAGAGTGTCGATGAATAAGAGACACACTGAAGATGGTGGGAATCTAAGGCTGCCTTTATGCTCATCATTTCCTCCTGTAGGCTGAAGGCAGAACAGAGTCAGGGCAGGGAATCAAAAGCCCCCAAAACAGCAGCGTTAACTATTATCTGCTGATGGGAGGGTGAAAGCGCAGATGGCGAGGCTTGCAACACTCCAGCTAACAAACAAAAAAACCTGCGCCATGTACATTTCTGTTGACAGCCGTAGTGAAGCGTCCCTGTTCCATTCAGCTCTTTTAATTACCTATGTGAGATTGAATCCTTCATATGTCTCAGCCCACTCCTCTTAATGATCTTTTCCATTCAGCTCTGGACAACACACACTCTGCTTGCATGAGTTTGATGTTGTTGTTGCTTCTTTCACAATGAGTTATACATACAAGTGTTGTAGTGGCCATTAGTTGTTCCACTGCCAGTAAGGAATATAAATATCAGCCAAATTCCAATGAAAATACCAAGTCAAATGATATCAACATCATCAAGCTTTAAACGGTGTCACATTCAACCGCAACGCTATAGGGTTGAAGCAGCCTATAATGTAAATAAATTATTATCAATATTTCTGCCTTATTACCCTGGTTGTATGTATTACAAGGGTAGAATTATGCCTGTGTGCATGGTGTGTCAGTGACAGAGAGACTCTAACAGGCCCATGTCCTTTTAGCCTTTGGACAAAAATACCCAAAGGCACTCTAATTTTAACATTGCGTAAACAACCAATATAAGCAGACATTTGAAAGGGTCTGTGTCATTTCTATAAAAAGTTATTTATTTGTACCCCTCTGCTCTTCTCTTTCAATCTCTCTGATGTGTTACTGATTTAAACAATTGGATGTATTTGGATAATGAATTTTGAAAAATCACCAGTTTATTTCTTATTACAAAATTAAGAAATTGCATGATTTTTTGCCTTTAAATCTGAAAAAAATGTCTCCTTGAGGTAATTACGCTTCTTTGCACTTAAAACATGCAAAGAAAAGCCTACAATTTGAGATTATAATGAGAACTTGTTTTTATTTAAATCAATAAGAAGCCTTTTACAATAAAACCATCCTCATCATGATGTAAACTTTTAGGGAGACCCGCAATCCAAAATCTGTGTGGAGCAGCTCCTCTGGATGTCATCACAGATTCAGGCTGAAGGGGTTTTGCTCCCAAATATCGACTAAATTACCTAAAGGTCATGTAAGTGTCGCGGATTCTTTTTAGGTTAAAGTGCCGCTGTGAAATAACTGATCTGTAACTTTAGGTCACAATGTAAACCACCACTACCAGGTGCCTTTAAATGTGATTCAGCAATAGCAAACTGCAGAAAGAGCGTGTCGCAGGAGACTGTGCTGTTTTGGGAAATGGGAGCTTTCCCAGAACACCCAGGCGCTGTCCTCCTAAATAATAAGCATGCTGAAGAAAACTTAACACTTCAGTTCACAAAGTTATTATGAATGTGTTTTTAATTTCTGTTGAGAGAATTAACATTGTGCGTTATCAGTAGGCAATGGGAAACAGCAGCCAGCCGCAGATTCACGCAGCAACGTTTTTTGGAAAGGGGACACAAAGTTGGAACCTTCACCGGACTCGCTCCACTTTTGCTCTCAGTGGAGTTTTCATCCACATGTTAAAACTTCCCAACCGGGTTAAGCAGATCGAGATGAATTTGCTCCTTACCTGTTGGCCCCTCGATGCCATCGGCGTAGATCTGAACAGTCAAAATCAACAGAAAGGCGCAGGTGTTCATCGTGTAGCTGTTTTAGTCCACTTTAAGTGTGTAGAAGAAATCATTTCATTCACTCCGTGAGGTCCGGGCGCGCGAGCCGAGCCCATCTACTCCCCCAATTCTCACTGAGAAGAGTTTCAGAGACACCGAAGGAGACAGGGCAGAGCTAGTTCTGCAAACTGACGTCAGGGTAAACAGTTCAGGGAGAGATTTCTTTCTCAAGCACACTTTCCTTCTCAGCTGCCGCTTATTCGCTGATCCAAAGTATGAGCAGGGCGCCTCCAAGAGGCCGCAGCCGGAAAGACACCGTGGTGTTCAGAGCCAGGCCCCAGACTACGAGTGTGTCATCTTGTAATTATATCTTTGTGGGGACATGAAGGTTTTGAAAGTTGAGAATTAAGATTAGTTTAAAAAATGTGAACTTTTAGCTGTCCCTATCCCTAAAAGGGTTGTTTGAGGTTTTGAACTGGTATTTGTTAACGTACAAATTTAAGTTTGTGGTTGCAGTGGTAGGGGTACGGGGAAGTCTCCAGGAATAAAAGCTCTTAGTGTGCTATATTTGGGATGTGACAAGCATCTATTTCCCTTTATATATACAGTCTATGCTATTTCCATGCCTTTTCCTACATTTAAGGTTCATCTTTATTTGGCATTACTTAATATACACTGCGGACAGCTCAAATAACCTGTCACCATGCACCCACAGGGACATTGTTATCAGTCTGACAACAGGTTGAGAAAATGTTCATAATTAAAGTCAGCTACAGCCCTTGTGATTAACACATAACCCCTGTAATGTGAGACTTTTGTGTTAAGAATCATATAAATGCAAATAATATGAGCTATCTGTGTCATATTAGAGCTTTTTTACAGCTGATGTTAGCCATATATTCAGACAAGCTTCACACCTCCGTGTGACAGGTGCAAAGCATATTTCTCCATAAATTAGAGTCTGACATGTAGTGTGCATTGAATTTGCATTTGATCGGGTCACTGTTTTTTTAGCCATTGCAGGCATGTTTGCTGCAATGTTTGGAGAATACCTGACACTCTTGTATGTATTGTACGGTGGTGTGCAGTGATGGAGTGCATCTAAAGTCCTACTGAAATTATGTAAAAAAAGATGGTGTATTTATATGTAACCTCAGTATTTCCATTTTCTGCTATTTAATATCTCTGCTTCATTTCATCTCAGAGGGAAATATTTTACTTTATACAGTGTGTCACTACACATATTTGACAGATTTGTAACTAATAATAACTGTAATAATGTAACTATTTTTCAACATCCAACTAACAAATGTTAAAAATAAAAAATAGTAAAATATCTGAATACTTCTTTCATCACTGCTGTTGGGAAAACTAAATCATACAGCAAGCCAATGTGACTTTGATATTTGAAAATTATCTGGCATGTCGTAATCTTATATTTATATATGTTTAAAAGCATCAGATGTGTACTTGATCACAACTTGTCGGACACATGTCAGATGCTGCAAGGTGCCCTCCTGTATATCATTACATCATTACACAGGCTCTGAGATTCACCTTTGAAATTGTTTTACAAGTGCTGACTCTGCAGCTACGGCTCTGCGTGAACCAAGCGGTTGTTAAAACATGGCCGGGCTGACACGTTTAGTTGTGGATCCAAGATTCACAATTGGATCAAGAAGCCATTATGCATGCTATTCATCATTCATTTTGTTGTCCTGTGGATTTAATTACAGGGGGCAACAGACGCATCGAAGGCTCCCAACATGAGTGCACACATCTTAGTCTCTAATGTTGTTAGCCCCCAATGACAGATGAACGATGCATTGCTAAGCAAATTACTTACTTTAACCAAAGGAGCACAGCGTATGTCAAGCTACCACCTGTAATTACACCTCCTTGATGCATGGCAGCCATTTTGCACGCTGTTATTCAAGACACAGCGTAGCAATTTACTTAAACTAGGGAGTGCTTTGGCGTGAATCTATTCAACTGCATGACAATGTAATATGCAGCAAACCAAACAGGATGTTGCAAAAGTCTGTTCAAACCAACAACAGAACAGGCATCAACACGATGCTGACAGCAGCACTACCATGAAAGAAACGTTATCGAGGATTTCATCAGCTGCCACTCATGACCCTTCACAAACAACTCCGTCTGCAAAGGCAGCGTTGCATGAATTTATAATAACATATTATTAGTTCTGAGGGAAGATGTCAAAGGATGGCTATCAAACCATCACTGTCTATCATACGCAGCTTTTGCATGCAGCATGGCGCTTTCAAAGTAAACAGCCAATCACAGAACAGCCGCTACACCACTATCTGAGAGCTACACACCAAACAGTGATACCACAAAAGTCATTTTCAATCATGTGTCAAATAGAAAGATATTGTTAGGATCACTGATTAATGTGTGAGCGCAAGTCTGAGGTGCTTTTAAGGTGAAACCGAAGAGCAGCAGTTCCTCCAGTGTGTGGTTTACAGCCATACTTGCCAACCTTGAGACCCGAGGCGGCGCTAGGGGGTGGCTACTTGGGCTCAAGCCCCGGATGTTTTCTGAAAAGCCCCGGATATTTCACTTAAATAAAAATAAAAAATGTAAAACGTCTCGGGATTAATGTGCAGTACCGGAGTCCACCAGAGAGGCAGCCACTGTGGGACATTAGCCTGCGTACTGCGTAGCCTGCCCTGAAGAAGAAGTGATCCTTCCTAGTGCCTGATGAGTTTTAAGCTAATAGCCTCTACACTACAGTTATGGATATTAGAAAGTTATTGTCATCGAAGCAGCCGGCGCCACAAGCTGCAGCAGCAGCAGTATCAGCAGCTGACAACAATGTCATCACCAGCAGTGAAGAAATGGATGATGTTTCAGGTTTGTTAATCTAATGGTGATATCTGCACTCTGGCTGACTGAGTAAGAAGTGAAAAAGAGTGATGTAACGTTAATGTTATAGCTAGTAAACATGGAGTAACCACACTAAGTATACCCTTATATGTTAGTATGTATACAGAACATGACTAAAAATTATTCTAAGATGTAACGTTAACCCTTCATACCTCAGTCTACTTTTAAGACACTAAAATAACGTATTCCAATTTTTATTTTGTTTTCGCGCGTAGAATTATACTGGCTCTCGTTTCAGTACACATAACAACAGAACTGACAGGCAACCCTCTGAATCAGACTCCGATGGCTGTGACTGCATCCACTCAGAGTGTCCGATTCAGAAACGTGACTCTTACACTCTTTACGTCACAAACAAAGATGGTGGATGAGAATAGATCTATAAAACGATAAGCAATGCGCCAGAATCAAGGTGAGACTATCCGCATCCTTTAAAACTCTACGCACATTCGTTTCACCTTAATAAGTAAACAACTATTTGAGTGAGTTAAGGCATTAGTTTGCTTCATTAAAGGGTGTTCTCCAGTGCCTTTTGTCCGCTTTAAGGTGTTATTAAGGTAGGGTTAATGTTGCTCTCAAAGTGCACCAGAGTGATGCTTACAACTTCAATATTTAAAAAAATATATCTTCCCGAGGGGAGCATGCCCCCGGACCCCCCTAGAGGAGGCGACGACCCCTGCACCCCCACCCCAACAACTCCTGGGCTAAGCCCCGGATCTCCTACAATCCTAAATCCGCCTCTGCTTGAGACCCCAGAAATCGGGAGCATTTCAAAACCACCGTGGGGGGGGGGGGGGGTGGGTGCTAGTGGATCAACGGAGCTGTTAGATTAACATTAACGTGCTTATTGTAGTTCTGAGTGCAATGCCTTGCGGCCTGTAGCACCATCCTCTTGATGCTCTGGTCCGGGTGTGGGCTGGACCAGGAAAGGAGTGAACAGAGGGTCGAGTTGTCCATTCTTGTTCTGTTTTTCTGTGACTATCTAGTTGCGCACGCTACTAAAGAGACGCGCTACCATGGAAACCAAACAATGGTGTAGCTGTAATAAAGTCCGAGTGGAAACAGTGGTGTGTAAATCTGATTTTGTCAGAAATCGGGAGAATTGAGGGAGAAATATGACCCCGGGAGGAAACCGGGAGAGGGCTATGAAATCGGGAGTCTCCCGCGAAAATCGGGAGGGTTGGCAACAGGGGCGGCGGGTACTGTAGGCTGGGAAGGCTAAGCCTTCCCAAATATTTGTGTCACTGCATCCTGGTAAAAATAAATATATAACGTATAATGTTTGTGTCTTTGACATTAGCGCTGCTATGCAGCCACCAGTAAACTGTACTACGAAGCCAGTTCAACAGACCCTGGATATGTTTGAGTTATCTTAACTAACCCTAACAAACGAGATCTCGCCAAGCGGTCCTACGACGCTGGTTATCAACTCGGTAAATCAAGCCAGGGTTTCTCTCACCAGCTGAGTGCGCGTTCACATGAAAGGGGCGGGGTTAGCTACATTTGACCAATCACAAACAGGGACAAGTGTACTGACAGCGCAGCGTCATACTTCATTAATGAAAAGTAAACTAATATTAGACAAATATGAACTTTAAACATCCATGACTTAAACATATAATCCAAGATACAAGCCACATAGTTGCACCTGCAAGGAGAATATAGAACAACTGGTTAAAAATAACTACAGAGTGTTTGAAAGCGTAGGCCAACAACAGTTTTATGATATCACTGCCCCGTCTAAGACACGAATGGATCTGACTTTAATTACATTTGAGTTGAGTGTTTCGTCAACTTAATGTGTTGCTTAAAATAATACGTCTGCATACAGTATGTGACACTGTAGTAGGTGATGCACGGCCAGATACGGCTCGAGAAGCTGACTCAGATAAGGAAATATGATATATTATATGATCGATGATCTGATTGATGATGTGATATGAATGATAAGTGCGACACGTCGGCGTCTTCTCTGCATACGGCAGTTTAAAATGTATTTCCTTTCTCCTGTAATATGACTTTATAGATTTAAACTCTGCACACTGAGCTCTGATTGGTCAGCAGGCGGTGCTTTCACTGAGTTGATTTATTTTCTATAGACGCCGGAGGCGGGCAGCGTCAGGTAAAAAAAAGTGATAGCCTTCCCAAACCTGAGCCTCACGCGCCGCCTATGATTGGCAAGTATGAGGTGAGAAAGAATACATTCCCTCTTTGAGTGTGGCGCTGCGGCTTATGTTCTCCTGTGGTCAGCACCATGGTAGCTAAATACACGGGGGCTTCTGAAGAGACGGAAAGATGGGAAAACCGATGCATCCTGCAGTGCGTCTGCTGTCTCTCTTAAACTATTCAAATGTGTACATCACATACTGCTCCCTCTGTTCTCTGCTGCCAACTGCAGCTTTGAACCGACCTGCCACTCAGGCGGAAGATCAACCAGCATGTGATTCCAGACATCCCTACGGTGGGCTAATATACATGCCGCATGTCCTTGTTCTGCCGTGTTCTTAGACACACAAACTGGGCACAAGCAAGATAACCTGATAGTGCCCTGCTGCGTGCCACATGGCTCGGTGTTATCTGGGTCTGCAGATATACTTGCCAATCTTGAGACCTCAGAAATCGGGAGCATTTCAAAACCACCGCGGGGGGGGGGGGGGGGGGGTGTTAGTGGATCGCCAGAGCTGTATTAGATTAACATCTACACATGCTTATTGTAGTTGTAAGTGCACTGTCTTGCAGCCTGTAGCATGGAGCAGGCTGTACCTGTATTTTTCAGGAAAGGAGTGAGCAAAGAGTCGAGTTGTCGATTCTTGTTCTGTTTTCTGTGACTATCGGCTCACCCTCTCAGACTTTCAGTTGCGCGCGCTACTAAAGAGACGCGCTACCACGGGAACCAAACAATGGTGTAGCTGTATTAAAGTCCGAGTGGAAACAGTCCTGAGTACATCTGATTTTGTCAGAAATCGGGAGAAATATGACCCCGGGAGGAAACCGGGAGAGGGCAATGAAATCGGGAGTGTCCCGCGAAAATCGGGAGGGTTGGCAAGTATGTTTACAGCTGAATTACTCTTTAACTTTCTATAAATGGAACCATTGTAAAAGGTATTGACGTCAGAGGTTTGCTGAACCTGATGTGAGAAAGATGAGGAGATGAATAAAACCTCTTGGAAAACAATGAATATGTGGCTAAGTAGACGAATAAACAAAATGATCTGTTTGTATAATGTTGTGGCCTTGGCCTTTATCAAATATAAAATATCAATAATAAAGGATTTTATTTAAAATGTGTGCATTGTCTTACAAGTTCAGTTTGGACCATTCCTTTTCATCATACTCTCATGCGCATAATTTATTTGTGTTTCTATGATGAAGAGAAGGGGAAAGTAATTTAAAAAAGAAGAGGTATTTGCTGCACATTAATAAAGTCCTGTGTAAAGATACAATACGTCAACAGTCACAACACTTTATATGCAGTTCTTCTTTATATGTAGAATACATTATTCTGCAGAATAATGACTCATTGTCTGGTGCATTCATCTTAGGCAGGCCTTACGCATTATAACAAAGGGCCTAATACAAGCCTGAGTGAGATATATTTCACAAACATCCAAATTATCTAAAAGTCAACAGATAAGTTATAGAAGTAAGAGGAAAGAATTGAAAAAGTTGCCAATTACTTTTAGACGAGGGAAAATGTTGCCATCAATGCTCATAAATAGAACAAAATATCATATTCACAGATATATGAGAAGCATCTTGAAACTTTACTAAATGTAGACATACTTACAAAGAGTACGGTTACTATGTATATTCAATAGACAAGAAAGGTGTCTGTGTTTTAGGGATTCAACTGAACAATATTTACACTATCACTAAACTTTTGTTTATTTATTGCTGTTTAACAACCCTTAGTTTATAAAATATGAGAAAATAGTAATAGAAAATGCCGATTGCAAATTCCTAGTGACCTAGGATGGTAATTCTGCTGACCAACAGTCCAAAACCCAAAGATAAGACCAAGAAAGCCAACACATATTTACATTTAAGTTCTGGAGGGTTTTTGCTTAGATAATGAAAAATATAATCAATTCTGATTTCAGTCCAATTCAGTCTATTTTGAGATGTTTAACTGTAGAAAAATGTGTATAGTCTGCAGCTATCAGGAAAAAGCCCTCATTTAGTCCAGCATCCCTTTGGGGTCGTCTGAATCTCTCTCTCACTTACTTTTATGTTTTTTAGACGACTTTCTTCCTATGACCACTTTTTTAATATCATACAAGCCTTCTTCTTCCTCTACGACCTCACTTTTAAGGTGAGGGTCTTGATATTTAACCGTCCTCTGTGCAGGCTTTTTGTGAACCCCTGAGGAGTCTTCTCCCTCCACGCCATTCTGTCCCAGCATGGCATCATGGCCGTCCCTGTCCTTCATGACAGCTCCAGAATGGTGACGCTGGCCAGTGGAGGCAGGGAAATACGTGAAATACTGAGGGTTGATGGTGAGCTGAGCGTGAGGTGCAGCAGATAAAGGCTGGATTGATGTCTTTGTTTTGACAGGGGACAGCAGGTTGTGGGTTTGGCTGTTTGACGGTGTGTGACGTTGAGGTGGTAGTTGTTTCAAGGACGGCGTTTTGTAGGAAGGGCTTTTATCACATCCCTGCTTCCTCCGCTCCTCCAAAATCTCATTGAATGCTAAGAAAGAGCAGGAAATAGGTTAATTGAATCCACTGGGATATCACTGTATGCACCATATGTTGCATTCAACATTTTTCTCACCATAGATATTGTTAGGGAACTTGTTCTCTTCATCCTGGCTTTGCTTCAGGTCCAGAGCTTGTTTTACTGAGTCTAAAAGGCCGAACATCTTACACAAGGAATTAAGTATGACGGCATCTGACAAAACACAAACAGAAAGGGTCATTGAAATGGCTGAAAAGATTTGAAGGTTTGTCCACATTACCTCTAACAACTTATTTTAAACTTGACTGACATTTGACTAAATTAAAAGTTATTTCCACAGTCCAGCGGTTAGACAGGTCCCACTGTGAGAACTCACCGTTATCCTGCAGGTTGGCCTTTTCACTGCGAACCTCCACTCCTCTAAGAGTGGCTAATAATTCAGTCTGGAGACTGGACATGACCTCTCCCATCAGCCCCGCGTCTGCCACACCCCTCCAGAGGCCCAGGACTCCATCTAGAGAAGGTCAATTAGGTGAGACATTATTATGATATGTGGGGAACTCTGTACGTGTTTGTCTTCTCATATAAAATGACAAAGTGCCACAGAGAAATAAGAGAAAGCGGAATCATAGAGGTGATTTGTGTATGGGTGAGATGCTGAGAGTAAAAGAGATTTGACACAATGGGAAGAAAAAGGAAAGCTAGCTAAATAAGAAACGTTGGATAAATTATACCAGGTGTTGGAGGCAGGGAAATGTCTCGAAGGAAGATTTTAGAGAGTTAAAGGTTAAAAAGAGAGTAATACATTGAGAAGGCGAATATAGGAGAAAGTGTCAGGGTTGGGGAAACAATGAACAAATATATAAAGAGATAGAGGAAATGGGAGAGGCGCAGCGCTTCGAGAGAGGATGTTAAATGGGTGATAGAGGCAGAGAGGAAAGTGCAGGGAAATGGGTTAGAAGGGGGGACTGAAAAATGACTTGGGGTCGGTACAAAACTGAGCCAAATAGAAGTTGAGTATGTTAAAGTGATAAAATGCCAGAGGTGCTTGATATCTTATCTTGAAAGAAATGCCTCCACTTTCATGTAGGCTTAAGTGTATGTCAAGATAAATGCAATGCACCTAAGGACATTTTCCCAATCCCATTTACAGCTATCTGAACATACATTCACATATAAATCCATGTCGCAAATGTACGCTAATGGAAAGAAACACATTGTGGAGATAGAGGAGCGTAGTTATAGAATAAATACATTTCTTGAGAGTTGTCAGTTTCTTTTAAACCCTGTGACAAGCAATTCCGCTTGTGCAGTGAAGCACTGCGATTTACCATTCACACCGAAGTAGGGTCAATGCCTAATCAGGTCACCTTTAAAAGCCCTTAAATCAAAGCTTAGGTCCCTCCTAGAAAAACTGCGTATAAAAACGTCAGGTGCCGTGGGTAGTAATATAAAGAGATGTGTCTCTCTGCCTGTTAGTAGTCAGCAACTTTTTAAGGTCAATCTGCAGGAATGGCAGAACACCCTACAACTGCAGTTTCAGAGCTTTCATTTGCCCAATGTATCACAGGTGTCAAGCCGCAGAGGCTGCACGAAGCGAGACACAAGGGACTGCCTATAGGCGGATGTTAATGTTCACATTTGTCATTGTGTCTCTGCTGGGTTTCTGTCATTTAATAAACATGCAATGACAGTTGATATTTGAGTTTAAACCCTGCGCTTCCTTCCCTAATGCATAATGCCGAAACCCGCAAAATAAAGCAAAAGTCTAGACAACTTGAAAGGATATGGCGTTCCACTAAACTTGAAGAATCTCGTTTAATTTGGCATATTACTCTCAATGAATATAAAAAAGCACTGCGTAAAGCGAGAGCAGCCTACTACTCTTCATTAATAGATGAGAATAAGAATAATGCAAGATTTCTTTTCAGCACTGTAGCCTGGCTGACAGAGAGCCACAGCTCGATTGAGCCTTCTATTCCCATTGCACTCAGTAGTAATGATTTTATGTGATTTTTTAACGATAAAATTGTTACTCTTAGAAACAAAATTAATGACCTCTTGCCTTTGACCAGTATAGTGTTATCAACAGCTCCCGGAAACGTAAGTTCTAATATTACACTAGATAGTAAACTAGAATGCTTTTCAGCCATAAACCTTGAACAATTACATTCAATGATTCTCTCTTCTAAACCATCAACGTGCATGTTAGACCCAATTCCAACTAAGCTGTTGAAGGAAGTTTTTCCATTAATTAGCACTTCTTTATTAAATATTATGAATATGTCTTTATTATCAGGCTATGTTCCACAATCATTCAAAGTAGCAGTGATAAAACCGCTTCTTAAAAAGCACAACCTCGATCCAGAGGTTTTAGCCAACTATAGACCTATTTCTAATCTTCCGTTCCTCTCAAAAATTCTTGAGAAAGCGGTCGCAAAACAGTTGTGTGATTACTTAAAAAACAATGATTTATTTGAAGATTTTCAGTCTGGCTTTAGAACACATCATAGCACAGAGACAGCTCTGGTTAAAGTCACAAAAGACATTCTAATAGCCTCAGACAAGGGACTTGTCTCTATTCTTATTTTGCTCGATCTCAGTGCTGCATTTGATACTATCGACCATGATATCCTATTGCAAAGACTAGAGCACTTAGTTGGCATACAGGGAACTGCTTTAGGCTGGTTTAGGTCCTATCTATCTGAACGCTCTCAGTTTGTATGTGTTAACGATGAATCTTCCACGCAAACCAAAGTTAGCCATGGAGAGCCACAGGGTTCAGTGCTCGGACCTATTTTGTTCACATTATATATGCTTCCGTTAGGCAATATTATAAGGAATCATTCTGTAAACTTTCATTGTTATGCGGATGATACTCAACTATATTTATCAATCAAGCCTGATGAAATTAATCATCTAAATAAAATTCAAGACTGCCTTAAGGACTTAAAAACGTGGATGACCTTAAACTTTTTGATGTTAAACACGACCAAACTGAAGTTATTGTACTTGGCCCGAAGAATCTACGAAACAAATTTTCTAAAGATATACTAACTATGGATTGCATTAATTTGGCCTCCAGTGAGACTGTAAGGAATCTTGGTGTTATATTTGATCAGGATTTATCCTTTAACGCCCACATAAAATCAATTTCAAGGACCGCCTACTTCCATCTACGTAACATTGCAAAAATCAGGCATATCTTGCCTCAAAACGATGCAGAGAAACTAGTCCATGCATTTGTTACTTCTAGGCTGGATTATTGTAACTCTTTATTATCAGGGAGTACCAAGAAGTCAGTCAAGTCGCTTCAGCTGATTCAAAATGCTGCAGCTCGTGTACTAACCAGAGTTAGGAAAAGGGACCACATTACTCCTGTTCTGGCTGCCTTACACTGGCTCTCTATAGAACACAGGATAGAATTTAAAATTCTTCTTCTCGCCTACAAAGCCCTTAATGGGCAGGCGCCATGTTACCTTAAAGAACTCATTATACCCTACTGTCCTACAGTATTGTAGGACAGTAGGGTATAATTGCGTAGCATTGTAGCATTGCGTTCCAAGAATGCAGGGTTGTTGGTTGTTCCTAGAATCTCTAAAAGTACAATGGGAGCCAGAGCCTTTTCTTATCAAGCTCCACATTTGTGGAATCAGCTTCCAGTTTGTGTTCGGGCAGCAGACACCCTATCCGTTTTTAACAGTGCGCTTAAGACCTTCCTTTTTGATAAAGCTTATAGTTAGGGCTGATTAGATTCAGCCCCTAGTTTTGCTGATATAGGCTTAGTTTGTCGGGGGACATCTTACTTCTTCCTTCTCTCTGTCTATACCTGTGTACTCTCATGTTCGGATTAACCCAGCTTCCCCAAATTTCTTTCTTTTTGGTGTCTATATACGCCGGGATCCGGAGTCATGGATGATCCTGCGGTCCTGTGTCCTGGATCGCGAGCCCTGGATCGCGAGTCGTGGCTGTGGTCCTGGATCATCGGTCCTGGATGGATATCCTCGTGGATTCATCTTCCTATTATACACACATGCATTTCCAAACATTTGGACTACCTATGTTGCAAATGTATTATCTTTTCAATTTACACACGGCATCTATTGCACGTCTGTCCGTCCTGGGAGAGGGATCCCTCCTCTGTTGCTCTCCCTGAGGTTTCTCCCATTTTTCCCTTTAAACTGTGGGTTTTCTCCGGAAGTTTTTCCTTGTACGATGTGAGGGTCTAAGGACAGAGGGTGTCGTATTGTCATACTGATATTCTGTACACACTGTGAAGACCACTGAGACAAATGTAACATTTGTGATATTGGGCTATATAAATAAACATTGATTGATTGATTGATTGATTGATTGATTGATTGATTGATTGATTGATTGATTGATTGATTGATTGATTGATTGATTGATTCCCTAAACAGCCAGCCAGGACACACAGTTGCACATTAAGGGCCATCCCCTTTAAAGGACATGACTCACTAATGCGTGGCCTCTGGAGGACTGAAGGTCAGCGAGCTGAGCCTGTCTCCTCCAATAATACAAAGGCATCTTAAAACTTTCCAAATGTACCTCCAGGCTATTGACCTTGGTCAGATGACATTATTAGAAGTAAATGTTACTTCCATGACTTTAAAGGTGGAGGTTATAACATGACTTTAATACCACTGAATTACAAAGCTTTAAACAGAATGTGTGGCGCCTCCTATTAAAGTCAGAGTAGAGCACAGCAGGTGAATAGTTTCCTGCTGTGTAATATATTCAGCAAGCATCAAATTGTACATGATGACTGCTAAGTAAGGCAGCAGCATAAGAGAGCACTTATTTGCTTGTTTGAGTTTTGTCTGTAAATGTTCATGGAGTCAGCCAAAATAGTCTATATATATATATATATATATATATATATATATGTATTCCAGCATATTCAGAATCTTTTTTCTCCACACCATCTCCCTTATTTCATTCAGGCTTCCTCATTTTATATAAGCAGCCATATATCCTTTCATATATTCATTACCAGGTGTGTCAGCCCTGTTTCTCTTTGCAGCATGCCCGTTGGCGGTTGTGTGATTTACATCCCGGGCTGGACATGGGCTCATCTCTGCTGTTGCACTGAACTTTTCCTCCACAGGCTCCTCTACCTCTGCTGCCTCGTGCACAGCTTCAGCTGAAATAACTGCAAAAAATAATATATTGTATTTAAATAAAGTGTTTAAACATCTCATATTATCAGACATGAGTAGGCATTGAAAAGATGCCAAGGAAATCCAGTAGTTTGTTATTGTTATACTTGTTCTGTGCAGTATCAGTAAGAAGGTATAGAGATAGATAGATAGAGAGAGAGAGAGAGAGATATATATATATATATATATAGAGAGAGAGAGAGAGAGAGAGAGAGAGAGAGAGAGATAGATAGATAGATAGATAGATAGATAGATAGATAGATAGATAGATAGATAGATAGATAGATAGATAGATAGATAGATAAATACAGTGGCGGCTCCAGGGTATGGCTGGGTTGGGGTAGGCTACAGCCATACCAAGAAATGGCTTAGCCCACTATGAAAAATTATGTTAAAGTAAGCAAAAAAAAGGCCGCCAACTCTCGCGGAGTAAATTGCACAGACAGCAGCTAGTAAGATTGATTTCGGTAGCCACTTGTCTGGAAATGCCGAAGACTAGAAACGGTTTTGAAACCTTTTGTCGCGTAGTGATCGTCTTCTCAATAAAACATCTTTGCTAATGTCTTCTGGCCAATCAGAATCAGGATAACGGCGTGGTGTTGTTGCAGGAATTCCCGACGGAGAATAATTTTGCGGTAGAACTTCTCTTTATATATCCATGGATACAACGTAATGAAATAAGACCTCATGATCTGATGATTGATAGGTGTGTGGGCTGTCTTTCATTTTGACACACAGAACAATGGGGGCTATCCACCCTTATCCACAATGTAAAGTAATGCACACAGCCTCTTCCCTCTTCTCTCTGTGAGGAGCAGCAGGTTCAGCTTTCAGAACAAAGTAACAAAAAAGGCTTTCATTTTTTTTAAACATGTCGCCGGGTAGTAATAGATGTATTTATTTGCTTCTCAAGAGATCACCAGAATGTGTATTTTATGTTAGTATTTCAAAAAGAGAATCCCCCCAGACCCCCCTGCAGGGGTTGGGTTTTCAGCATGTCAACTCTTTCACCTGTGTGGAATTGCAGGATTGGCTCCAGGTCGCCCTTTTTAAAGACAAATGTGCCTTTTTATTTCATGCAGTTCAATTTGGATTTAGACAGGGAAATAATCTAAACCTCACGCATGGCGTTTCACTGTCAAGGGGAGCGTGTACGGTGTATGTAATTACATTGCAAATACTGACTTGAGCCCCACCACTGTATGGGTTAGCCCTACCATAGATAACCCGACAAAAATACTCTGGAGCCGCCACTGGATGGATGGATGGATGGATGGATGGATGGATGGATGGATGGATGGATGGATAGACCTTACTGCTCTTTATGTTCAGCTCATTTCCTAATTTCTTATTGTCCTTGAGCTTGAAGACTTGTTTGAAACTAAAGAATCCGATCCAGGTGAACAGTTTGTGTCTCAATGCTACAATAACAAAAACGAGCCAAAGCATATCAAACTACCAATGCCAACTGAAATCTACCTGTCAGAGGAGGCACCTGTCCTCCAACAAGGTCAAGAGCCAGACACGTCGGGCTCGGCTGCACTGCTGTCCCCAGAGGAAGCCGCGTGCTGTTGATCAGCACATCAAATTTAGTGCTGCGGCAGGTGTTGCTGCACACTGTGTCATGTTGGTAGAAATCTATCTGGCCGGAGTCCATCATTTTCCTATGAGGGGGAGAAGCAGGTTAAAAGAACAAGTGCGGATTGAATTTGTTGAACAATCTCGATAACTTTACAGAGATTTGTTTGACACAACAAGGCCCATTGATCTGACCTCTGGAGGAATAAAGATGAAAAGAGAAGATATTGAGTTGGTGTATTGACACACAGTAACACCAGGAGCAAGTGCAAACACGATAAAGGGGTGAGAAGTTTCACTCAGCACCTTGCTTGCATGTTATTTGATCCTGCTACCATAATAATGCTGCTTACCGACTGCCTCTGGAATGTACTGGCAAACCCCAACTCAGACAGACTCGGTGCAAGTGCAAATTATATTAATGAGATAAGATGTTGACTTCATTAGATTGAGTTGAAGTCTGACACTTTAACCCCAATGCAACAGAGTAAATAAAGGTCATGCAGATTTAGAGTTAGCACCTGTCAGCAGCTATGAGAAGGAGGGCAGACAAAGGGTGTTTTTAACTTTTTTTTCACAAGAGTACCTGAGCATTACCCCTCCTAGTCTGATGGCCCTTTTCCAGTCCTTCAGAGTGGCTTTCCCTGCCAGATGAACAAACTGTTTGGGACTGATGAGCTGGTCGTTGAACTGGAAAAGCAGAGGACAACATGTTCATGAATGCTTTTATAAGCATAAGACAAAATCACATAAAACTGAGAAAATGTGACGATGATCATGTTGGTTGAGCGAGGACGGTTTAACTTACTTTGACACATCTGACGTTGATTCCAGGGCACACAAACTTTTTAAATAGCAGAACCGCTTTGCTGTCTCCGCACGTGATGGGGTAGCCATACTCGATCTCCTCTCCTTCTGCTTTACTGTCTGAAGATCACAAGTCAAAAACACAACCACTTGCAGAAACTTTGTGGAACTTTATTATACATCAACAGCAAAGCATTCAGTAATCATACAATAATGTATATACTGTATAAACAAAGTAGGATGCCTTCCTGCACGGCATTCACACTGTTATGTTGTAGTTTAATGTCAGCAGTATAAAGGGACATTTCTCTGTGTGACATACCATGATGTGTCTCTATGGCCAAGATTGTCGTGCCAGTGTCAGCAATATCCTCATTTATCCTACAGAGGGCGACAACATCCTCAAATTTAACAGAAAATTATCATCTACAAGCTGAGAGTTGAATAGATCTCAATTAAACAGCAGAATGTGTGCAAAGTTCATTCATATCAACATTTCATAACATTTAATGCTTTTTTTGTATTTCTTCAAATAGAATATTGATATCTTATTTGACTCAAGCCTGCCCTCAACTGGATATAACAACATGCATGAAGAATAATGTAATCATATTTGATTGGAAAAATCAGCATTAAACTTCATACAAATGTGTCTATATGTGTAAAAATGCCTCTCTATTGTGTCTATCTACAGGCCCTTTAAGAATATAGGCCATGTTACCCATGGAGGATGGGATGCAGGTGCAGGATGACTTGAGTCTTATGGTTGTTGCCACTGGACTCCCCTTCCTCCTCCTTCACCATCATGAGATCCCCTGAAGACACAGTGACCTCAGCAGCCGCCATCACCCCTCCCCGCCGAGCTGCACGCACAGAGGGCAAATCACGCATGTTAACATCCAGATCACACACACACACACACACATACATACATGCATTGTGCTATTTAATGCACACACAAGTCAACGAAAGCCTCCCCCAACGGGCTTTTCTGGCATGCAACTGTCAGAGAAATGAATCCATACTGGCCGGGCTTAGAATTATATAATCCTCACATACTGTAGGCAGGCCTTGCTTCTTATGCACAATGCGCATAAATAATATTCTAAATAATGGACAAAAGATAACATGTTATACTTAAACCATTTAGTTAAACCGTAGTAAACTGGTTAATAAAATGGTAAAGCAATATAATTGTCCAAATGCATTTACAGCATGTGTTTTGTTTTTTATTTAGAGGGAAATTCTCAAATATAGCCAGCATCTATTTTTTCCAACCTTTTTGCATTTAGGCCGCTTCGTTTGTCGCAAGGATCGTCACAAAAGGCTCAACGAATATGAACCAAATGTTGTCAACAAGTTTTAAAAAACAAATCATTAAAACGTGATAAAAACAAGGACAACATGTGTAACCTGTGTTCCACTCCTTTGATGCCACTGGTGTTATAACAAGGCAGTAGTGTACTTGATCTCTTCTTCTTTATATCTGTTATGCTCTCCTGATAAAACACAAGAGGACCGTTATTGGTAAGCTGGTTTGTGAACTTCTAAAATTAGCACATTCTTTAATATGAAAATCATAAAAAACGAATTGAGCTATGTGAGATATTTTCAGGAAATACACTGAATGTATTTTATATTATATACAGCTAGATTAGATACTTATATAACGTTTGAACTTCAATTAACAACTTACATAAACAGTGTCAGAGACACTTAGAATTCACACATGAACACACCCACACCCACACCCACACCCACACACACACACACACACACACACACACACACACACACACACACACACACACACACACACACACACACACACACACACACACACATGCATACATACACACACACATACATACATACAAAAAACTATAAAAGCCGAAAAATAATTAGAAGATTTTTTTTGGCTTAATTCATATTTTATGTTAACCTGTAACAACATGGTAATTGGGAATTACTATAAAAGAGGTCAGTTCACTCCCCAGCAACAGACACAAAATAATGAATAACACACTGTTGGTGCATTAGTTCTAGTATGATTATATCCATGTAATATATCGGTCTTTAACAAGCAGCAGCTGAGGTGTTAGTCATAGGCGACATTAAGCACATATAGAAATAGTGGAGATATGAGCAATTGTCAGGTTAATTTAACGGTTATAAACTAAAAGCAACTTTTCCATGCAGCAAAAAACACCATATATTTTTAAACTATACCAATAAGCCACTGTTGGATCAACAACTCCTGCACGGACAGTTGCGTGCCTTCCTCACCCTCCTTCACCACCTCACACTGACGTCTGTCGCTGCGGCAGCACGCACACCCCGAGCAACAACAGTGCGACGGCGCGCACTACTGTCCCACCGACTCCCACAGAGGGTGCACAAAAACTCACCGGGTCTGCACAAAAACTCTTCACCAGACTGTCTGCTACTTTAAAGAGTATTGTCATAGTTTAACTTACCGTTTTACAGCAGGAGATAGCTCATCCTCTTGCTTGTCAGAGAGAGGGGAGCATGCGCCGTGCTGCTCTGGTACACTTCCTGCAGTGAAGGCAGCATTTGCCTGAGAAGCATCTGTCCCGCTGTCACGAGAAGCGGTTAGTTCGCACGCGATGTGTAAATCGGTCAAATTGCTCGTATGTGCAAGCGCGCGGCTTGATTTGAGTTACTCTCTCTGAGCCTTACCGCATGTGCTGAACGATTTCAGGGTTAGAAACATATTTTTACCCCAAAGGATGTCGAGATGATATTTTTTGTATCTGACGGTCACATCCACACTACGTTGCTTGACCTTGTACACTTGTGTGGCCTAATTAAATGTTGTTTGTCATGCAATAAACGCTGTTTAAAACAGTTTGGTACTGTGTTTTTGTTATTGCCTGTTATTCACCAGCAGATGGCAGGCTTTGCACTTATTTCAGTAAAGTAATGTACAGTAGGTGTGTCAGTAAGTCACAGACAAGATAAGGGAAATGTTGGTTTACCATAAAAATTATAGACACTAGAATGCATCATTATTCATGTTGATGTTATTAAACAGCCTCCCCAGAAGAATATGCCAATCTGATCCAGGTTCAGTCTTGCCATTCTGGCAAACAAGAGTAAATCGTCAGTATTACTGCCGACGGCTGGTCTCAGATCAGCACACACCTACAAATCAGCCCACCCCTATTTGGGGATGGAATGTTAGGGATTCTAAGATTGACACTTGTAGGGAACCAATGAGATGTCGAGTTTACGCTTCGTGGCCAATGGTAGACGTCCAGTACTTTGTACTATAACTTTTACTCAGGCCAGAAGCTCGAGCCAGCGGGGCTTGCACCTTACTTTTTCACGCCGAGCTCTGGAAATCATGCTTGTAAAGTGCGAAAACATCCGGGATGCTGTGAAGTCTCTTATTGCCGGTTTCTGGATCACTTTTAGCGTCTGTTCCGTAGATGTTCACGGCCAGGAGGGTGAGAAAAAACGATTTTCTTTACGCTTTTGATAAGATAAAGAATGAGACGCCAGACTTAATTTATAACACCTTGTTAGCTATAAGGCTACTATGAATATGCTACTAACACTATTACTAGTCATTATCACAATAGCTAATAACAGATACATTGCAATAATGATTAGTAGTGACTGTTTTAGAGCATTGTGGTGACAAGCACCAATGACCAACAGGTTTTAACACAACCCTTGCATTTTACCTGAGCTAACCTTAGTCCCTTTCATAGACACTGCTGTCTATTACATTTTCAACATCAACAACTATTCTGCTAACTGATACCAGCATTATAGGCCTGTTCTCAGTGATAAACATGTCCTAACAGTTTTATGTTCTTCTGTCAATTCTACTTTTACACTATGAACCACTAGAGTAGCTTTCTATAGCTTAAGTTTACTATGTATGTTTTTTAAGTTGCAAAACTCTTTATTTTAAATTAAAGTAGGCTCAAAGGTAGATGTGATGTCATGGTAGCATTCTTTACATACTCTTCCCTACTGACCCCAGCTAGCTTACCACAGTTCTTTTTTTCAAATTAGCAGTCCAGTCCATGTGCAGTATGAATCATAATGACCATAAACACACAGACAAACACAAACGCATGTTACTGATACACAGACTGTGACTAGCGCTCAGCAATACCACAAATCTGTTTTTGTTGATGTTCGTCTGTCTCTGGGGCTTTGGTTTCCTCACATCGGAAGATGATTAAGTCCTGCAACAATTACTTATTCTGAATCACTTTTCTGGCGAGTATGCAAAGAGCTTTTGTGGGGCCAGGGTAAAAGGTTAAACATCTCAGCTGTTGTAACGTTGTGATTGACACACAAGACAGGCTAGCCGCTAAGGCAAGGTAGTGACAGGTAGCACAGGTGAACATCCTCTCTGCTAGTGTGGACCTGTAAAGACCTGCCAGCAAAGCCTCAAGTGGAAAAACAATGTTGCCGGGCTGCTTTTGATTTACTGTCTGCTCTCCATGCCACCCTGTCTGACTTACAGTTTTCTGTACTTCACTTTACGAATGTTCTAAACGGTCATGAACACATATTCCTCGCTGTGTGGGACTAGAAACAGTCCTAGGTGACAGGGTTGAGTGAGCAGGGGAAGATTACCGGCCACCCAGAACTTCCCCTGCCCCCCACCGGAAGGTGACAGATCCACACTCTGTTGTTCATGGTTACAGAGTGTTGCTGTGGCATTTCCAGGGAATCCTTTGGGGACCTGAGGGGGGACAATAACATCCTACGGTTTATGGCATTAGGAGCCAAACTGAGGGAAGTAGGGTAGCTACTGGTGTGATGCAGGGGTGTGTGTGTGTGTGTGTGTGTGTGTGTGTGTGTGTGTGTGTGTGTGTGTGTGTGTGTGTGTGTGTGTGTGTGTGTGTGTGTGTGTGTGTGTGTGTGTGTGTGTGTGTGTGTGTGTGTGTGTGTGTGTGTGTGTGTGTGTGTGTGTGTGTGTGCAGCAGTTATTCATCAAAGTGATTCAGTAATATTAACTACCGCTATGCAGTTGCATGCCGTGCATTATGGGTATGACTTATGAAGCTCAGGGGCTGAATTACAGGACTGTGTGTGTGTGTGTGTGTGTGTGTGTGTGTGTGTGTGTGTGTGTGTGTGTGTGTGTGTGTGTGTGTGTGTGTGTGTGTGTGTGTGTGTGTGTGTGTGTGTGTGTGTGTGTGTGCGTGCGTGTGTGCGTGTGCGCGTGTGTGTGTGTGCGTGTGTGTGTGTCAGGGTGACTGGAAGGTTATCCTCCTGTTTCCCCTCAACACATTTGCAGGATCCTTATAAGGACGACTAGGACAGGGGTGAGCTGTAGGCTTGGATGGACCCTGGAGCCTTTTTCAAGTTTTGACCATTCTTGGAACACGTCATTACTTGACATTTTGCGGCTGAGTTTTGAGACTGCCTCCCCCACACCACTTATCTCTTTATGACCACTGTGGAAATTGACTCACTCATTTTTTTGTGACCCTCAGAGAGGTTAGAAGATCTAAATATTTGTGTGTTCAGTTCTCGGTAAAGCGTTAGTCACAGCAACCGCAGGTTAGAGGATGTAATAAAACAACAATACAAGAAAAACAGTATTCAAAAGGAAAGTAGTGCATGAATAAATTAAATAAATACTTACATTTTTTGCCTAGCTTTTCTGTTAAAAACAGCATTTCGTTGTATACAGCAAAACATATTTTTGTACTTAAATCCAGTGTGCAGGTCTTGTGTTGGAGTACTTCCCTAGCAGTGTCTCACGAGAGTATAAACATGCCCCGGTCTGCTGAGCATGTTCACACGAGATTATTATTCATCTGAAATAGTACATTAACAAAGCCCTTAATATTTTGGGATTCTGTGTATTTATTTAGGGAATTAAGGGCCAGACTGTGTGTGGTTTTGTGATGTTAGCTTTACTTAAGTGTGTGCTGCTCAGCTTTGACCAGCACACACATTCAAAATGTAGACATATCATTTATAAAATACTTTGATAATCATCCACTCTTGACAGTACCCCGTACAACTAAAGCAATAAGTCAATCAAAATGAATAATAGGCAACACTTTTGATAATCAGTTGCTATTTTAAAGTCATGTGAATAAAATGAGGAAAAGGTCAATAATTCACTACTTCCAGCTGGTTTCAACTTTCCTTAAAATAGGTGCAATTCTTAACTTTTCTTGACATTGATTATCTTAATGACTTATTGAGATACATCTGTTATGACATTTAAAATTGTTTGAAAAATGTAATGAATCTGTCCCTATACTTGTCCTAATGTTGGATTTACTTTTTGAACTGGTGTCTCTCTATTGCCACAGCTTCCTTATGTATTCATCTATTTATTTGTCCAGGTAATGGCTGTGGACATTCCCTTCTGGGCACAGAGTCGGGCACATTGGCCTCTCAGAACTACCCGGGAACGTACCCCAGTAACACCTGGTGTGAATGGAGGCTGCGGGTGCCAGAGGGGCGCACGCTGCGGCTGCTGTTTGGGGATTTCGACATCGAGAGCAGTCCAGACTGCAGGAATGGCTCTCTGGTCATCACAGACAAGAGCGGAGAGCTCACTCTGGGTAAGCTTGTTCACCGCTGATTGGATATGGCACTTTTTTTTTAAGCTTCGCCGGCAGATATCTGATCAGACTACTGTCTCCTGTGTCGATTATTTCCTGAAACACCTGCTTATAGACTTGTAATGTTCCATGCCTTTATTATTGACGTCCTCCCAGCGTGATTGTAGAATCCACACAGAGCATGCCATTCTTTTGACACATTGACAGAAGAGGCAAACCCAATTTCGCAACAGACGCATGCCCGTTCTTCAACCAGGTGTATCAAGTCGTGTCTCGAGGGCATGAATATTTGACAAGACACCAAAATAAAGGCTGAGAGATTCAGAGAGAGAAATTATCTGCTGTGCTGCCTTTGTGTTTTATTATCGGATTCCTGATACCTGGCTCATGATTTTCATGTAGTTTTCTCAGACGGAGAGCTGTTCTTACATGCATCTACAAGGCTCTGCTCTTCATTAAACTGTTGTCTGTATGGGAGGCAAACATGGCAGGAAGCCACGAGGGGAATTAGACTGACTAGTGAAAGGAAATGCTTTATTTCCCAGTAGGGTCCTTATCAAAATATTGTCAGACACTTATAAAAACCATCTGTGCCTGTCATTGGCAAAAACAAACATTTAAAGTTGACATGAGTTGTGGGTGTTGAATTCCCCCAAGCCATTACATTACAGCCTGTTCAGATGCTGCTGTTTGCATATGGAAGCAAATAAGAGACAGAATGATTTGAATTTTGTCAGACACCGAATTTATAGCATTGAAATATTTTACTTTGAACACCATGTTTCTGATTTTTTTGATTCCGAATTTACCTATGTGAAATTCAAATCTGAAATATCTTGATACGCAATTTGAAAAGCTGAATTTCAATGTATGTTGTTCAGTGTTCACAAATTCAGATCTCAAAATTCAAGTTTTAATATTTCAAACTAAATATATTCAGGTTTCTCAAATTCGAATGATCAAATTCAGATTTAAAGAGCCTGTGACACGGTTTTCCCCCATCATCCAAACCCATCAATTTGAGTACATATTGTCCCCTTGAAAACCGTTACTGAACTGATTTTGGATATTTGTACTTTGATAACCATTAATCTGCCTTCAATGTTGACAATTTTCTGGATCTTCTCGCGGATTCTTCAAGTCCCGCCAAATGATGGGTGACGTCATTGCGGGCACAGCGCTCCAGCTGCACCGTCCAGGATCCCAGCATCTGCATGTAAACCTTTATATATATACAGTCAGATGTAAACGCACGACGGCGCACACAGCAGCAAGCTCAGACAGCGATGACAGGTTAATGTTGAACGTGTCTGAGAGCTCATATGAGGCTGAAGGATCGGTTTATGTTGTATCTGTTAGAAGTTTAGGAATGAGGTGTGTCAATATGGGCGATCATATGGTCATGTAGCCAGTGGTGGACTGGGACTAAAAATCATCCCGGGACTCTCGACCGGCCCACTTCGGTACCGCTAGTAAATTGTCAACGGGGGGAGTGGGGGATGTCAGGGTGCTGTAGATAGTAAATGTAAATATGTAAATATTTGTGTCACTGCATCCTGGTAAAATACAAATATAATGTATAATGTCTGTGTCTTTGACATTAGCGCTGCTCGCCACCTATGCCCTGTACTACGAAGCCAGTTCAACAGACCCTGGATATGTTAGAGCAGGGGTGTCAAACTCAAGGCCCGGGGGCCACATTCGGCCCGCGACTTCATTTCATGTGGCCCCACAAGAGCTTGCAAAGAATATAATATGTTTATTATACGGTTACATGCTACAGAAGCATGTTGCCCATAAACTACATGTCCCACAATGCATCTCAAATATGACTTTTTTCTCAGAATTTGCCCTTTTTTCTTCAAAATATGCATTTTTTCATAGAATTCCTTTTTCTCAGAATTAGATTTTTATTTCAAAATGTCACTTCTATTTCTTTTTTCTCCAGAATTTGGCTTTTCTTTTTAAATCATTTTGGGACATACGCACTGAAGAGACTTGCAATTATTTGCCCAAGAATTCTGCTTTCAGACGTAGTTAATTATGAAGTTATTACCCTATCCGATGATAATCCAATGCAGAGGCAATGATGTAATATAATACATTATTTTATATATATGATATATTTATATATGTATTTTTATATAGTCTTAAAGTTACAACCGGCCCTTTGAGTGCAACCATAATGCTGATGTGGCCCGCGATGAAATTGAGTTTGACACCCCTGTGTTAGAGTAACAAACAAATTAACAACAACAAACTAACAAACGAGATCTCGCTAAGCGGTCCGACGACGCTGGTTATCAACTCGGTAAATCAAGCCAGGGTTTCTTTCTCCAGCTGAGAGCGCGTTCACGTCTAAGACACGAGTGGATCTGACTTTAATTACATTTGTCTCGAGTGTTTCGTCAACATAATGTGTTAAATAATACTTCTGCATCCAGTCTGTGACACTGTGAGTGTTGCACGGCCAGATGAGGGTGGAGAAGCTGACTCAGATAAGGAAATATATGATATATTATGATATTATATGATCGATGATCTGATTGATGATGTAATATGAATGATAAGTGCGACACGTCGGCGTCTTCTCTGCATACGGCAGTTTAAACTGTATTTCCTTTATCCTGTAATATGACTTGAGAGATTTAAACTCCGCACACTGAGTTGATCTCTTTTCTATAGACGCCGGAGGCGGGCAGCGTCAGGTAAAAGAAGTTATTTAGCCTTCTCAAACCTGAGCCTCACGCGCCGCCTATGGGGGATGTGCTAGTTACTTATCCGACCGGCCCACTTCGGTACCGGCCCATCGGGATTCGTCCCAATGGCCAGTCCGCCACTGCACCCAGCCCACGTAAATTGTCAACGGGGGGAGCCTCGCTGCGGAGAAACGGTGGACCTAGTGTCCCGATCGGAGTGGGAATAATAATAATAATCCGTGCATTTTATCCATTAATTTCCCCAACATTGTGGAAAAAAAAACACACGTTTAATCCACGTTGTTGGTGTACTACAACTACAAAAAGCATCGGTTTGTTTTCTCATCAGGAAATGCAGACCGGCTCAAACAAACGATTTTTAATCATCATCCTCACTCATCATTTAATGTATCATATGTTCGCCGAATTGACGTGAAAGCACTAATAAATATAGTTTCATCCACTTGAGTTTATAACCACAAAAATAATCGATTTGTTTTTATATCACATCCGACGGGAGGAAATTCAGCAGCTCTCACTCCCGATTTTTAATCCTAATGTAATCATCATCTTCGCCACGATCATTTATGTTTATGTCGCCGAATTGACATGAAAGCACTGACAAATATGAATATACTGTAGTCAACTTCATTAAAACGTTATTAACGTGCCTAATCTCAGTAATTCACCAGTTCTACGCATGACAACACACTTTGTCCGTGTTTGGCTCTCGAAGCGTTCCCGCATTGACGTCACTTCCGGCTTCAAGGAATTTCCCCGCGATGTTCGAAATTATTGATATTTAACGGAACGGTATCGCTTTTTCTTTTTTAAACTGACGGTTCGAGATTACTAGTAGCCCAATATTTCATTGCACAACAGTTGTTGGGATGGTGTCACAGGCTCTTTAACATTTCAAGTAAAACAAATGTTAATGGTCAAATTCGGTGCTTCGAATTCGACGTCCAAAATTTCGAGGGCGCAGCTTTCTCTTTCTATACTAAACCAATTTCACAAAGTTGATGTCTCTCTAAGGCTGCGGCCACACGAGGACGAAAACGGCTAAACGCATAGGATTAACGCAAACGCAATCACAAACAAGCTTCCGTCCACACGCAATAATTATCCGGATAGTGTCTGTCCACACGAGACCGCTCCGTTTTGCTCCAACCGCTGGAGAAGCTGCAGTACATATGCAGGAGCCTGTACGTGGCGCTGTAACTTCCTCCACAAAAGCAGAGAAGAAGCATGGTTGTCATGGTTGCCCTTCTGTTTATTCTCCGCGGTGGGGGCCGAGGGAACCGGGCAGCATTTTTCGCCAGTCAACGTGTATTAAAGTTTAAATCTTCCGGACAAAATTATAAAAGTGCCGGTCAAAGGTCTTCTTTGTTATTTATTGAGCTTTAAAACAAATGAATAACGACTCTATATAATATAATGATAAAATACACGGAGCCTCTCTTTTTCCTCCTTCTCTTCGGACAGCGTCAGTGTCTGTCTCATGCAGCAGCTGATCCAGTAATGAGTGACCCGGCCGACAGTAAAAAATAAACATATTTATAACTAGTTTAGGGAGTTTGAGAGGTAATTAAAATAGCTAAGGGTGATGATCTGACTTGAAGTGTGTGTTTTGCTGCAGCGGGAGGAGCTGCAGGTGTCTCCGTCCTGTCAGATTAGACTTCACTCGCGAGAGAAAGATAAATAATCTGAATTCAGGGTGCCGTTTACTTTGACGTGGGGGTGAGCAGCAGAGGTGGGGAGAGGCGGGGCTATTGCCTCATCATTATTGCTGTAGATGTTGCACAAACAACTGTAGCATGGTCAATAGCGTCCGGAGCACGATAGCAACTCTGCGATCCGCCATTGTTGTTGTTGTTGGTGGCGAAACACTTCAGCAATGGCGCGGGGTAAGCGGAGGTGAGCAGAAGAGGTGGGGAGAGGCGGGGCTATTGCGCAATCACTATCAGTGATCTGAAAATATTCGGATAGGGCGTACACACGGAGCCGTTTGACCCCCCAGAGAGTTGCGTATGCCTTTCTATCCACCTTGAGACCCGTTATCGTTTCCTCAGTCGTTTAGTGCCGTATTCGGTCGTCCTCATGTGGCCGAACGGTCTATATGACACTAAACAGCAGAGGTGGGACCAAGTCATTGTTTTGCAAGTCCGAGTCAAGTCTCAAGTCTTTGCGCTCAAGTCCGAGTCAAGTCTCAAGTCTTTGCGCTCAAGTCCAAGTCGAGTCTCAAGTCAGGATGGGCAAGTTCTAGTCAAGTCCAAGTCCTAAACTTTGACAAAACGAGTCATGAACAAGTCATTATGTGTTTTTCACCAAATGTAATGACATCGATCAACAGAATAATACTTAATAATCAAACTGCGTTTTATTAGTCACATTAATAATCCATTTCCTCTCTGCTGGTAAAGTAACGTGTGTTTTTTTATTTTAAGAGGGATCAGTAAGTTAAGGCTACCGTGACGGTTTGATTCAGAAGGAGTTTAATGTATAAGATCCCTGATGTTGAGGTGACCAGAATGTTTATCACTGTGTACAACATGTTAGAAGGGACCCACTATCTATCTTTATGCCATGGATAATGTGCAGCGAGGCGGTCTCTATGGGGAAGAAAACACCTGCATCTAGATCCCTCTGCAGGTGGTACTTTAACTATATTTTGATGCTAATACGTTTCTACTTTTACTTGTAACATTTTGAATGCAGGACTTTTTATTGTAACCGAGTATTCCTACACTCTGGTGCTTTTGTACTCAAGTACAAGATCTGAACTTCTCCCACCTCTGACAGTAAATCCTGAGTGGTTACCAAAATAAAGGTAACCAAAAAAGGTTATTTTCATTTTACAAATCCTGCACTCAGCTTTGCTTTCTCCAATATCATTGAAATGCAGCCAGATGCTGCTTATTTTTTCGGTTTTCGCTAATTTCTTTTTCCAATCCGTCTCCCCCGTCGCTCTGTGCAGCTGGCCTGTACCACTACACCTTCTGTGCCCCCCACCCTTCTTTCACATAATGGTATGATCCTAGTGTGTCCTCGCATATGATTGGCCGCTTGGTGGCCCAGCTAAATAAAGTCCCGCCCCTGCCTGCAAGGATTCTCAGCAAGAGTAGCGGCTGAAGATTCTGCTCTCCCCAACGGGAGTCTTTTCTTCTAGCGGCAGCTCGCGATCGGCGTGTTGGAGACAGACCTCTGAATTAAATGATCAAGTCACCTCAAGTCAGAAGGCTCGAGTCCAAGTCAAGTCCCGAGTCATTAGTGTTCAAGTCCAAGTCGAGTCGCAAGTGTTTTGTGATTTTGTCAAGTCGAGTCTCAAGTCATCAAATTGTGACTCATGTGACTCGAGTCCACATCTCTGCTAAACAGTAACGCAAACGACCGAATTCGTCCTCGTGTGGCCGCAGCCTAACACCCGTCCACACGGCAGCGTGCGTTGCTTCAACGTAGACGCTTCCCATTCACTTTGAATGGGGTGACGTCAGGCTTTGCCGAACTGTATTGTGGTTCCGTCGCTTTGCCTCCGTTGCTCGCTTCAAAAGTTGAGAAAAGTTCAACTTTTCAAGCTTTGACGGAAGCGTCAGCCAATCAAATCATATTCCAGTACAAGCGCTAGCCAATCAAACCGCGTGCTTGTGTGTCCGGGGCGGAAGATTAATGTGATTGGCTGTTGGTCGTGCGCCAGACACGCCCACCGGCAAGCTTCAACGCACGCTGCCGTGTGGACCAAAAGCCCCCAGGAAGTGCGCCGGACTCAGATGAAAATATTCGTGGTGGCCAAACGGCGGTACTACACTTCCGTTTGGTTGCCAGGCCCGGAAACACTTTTTCCCATTGACTTACATGGGGAAAGAGTGGTCTGTAAATCGTTGGATAATTTTTTTTTTTTAACTAAATAAACTACCCAGTATGAACACTTGTATATATATTACCGACGTTATTAACGTCCCTGTAGCTTCGTATTGCACTGTGTGTATATGTATATATATATATATATATATATATATATATATATACATACAGTGCAATAATTCTTTCATGCTAAATGAAGCTGTGTTGGATATCACTAGATCCTGTTACAGCGTAATATAAGTACATAACGATTGATGTGTACATTAGCATAATTACTAGCTAGCGGCTAGCTGCTAACTGCCGCCTCGTTAATATCAAATCCATCATAATACCTGAGGTTACATACTGTAACCCCAGCTTCTATGAGTAAATGGCGCAGCCCTCTAAGGCTATCGCTATTGGGTAATCCCCCTGCGCCCCCACGCAGCACTGAAACACTTGTAGTCCACGCCCACCCGCAAGATGGGCCCCACCCTCGGGCCTCCTTCCGGTATAAATAGGAAGGAGGCCCGGCAATCTGCTCCCATACAACATAACTTTTCTTCAGCTATTCGTAGAGCCAGTGGGGCCCCGCACTTAGAGGGCTGCGCCATTTACTCATAGAAGCTGGGGTTACAGTAGGTAACCTCAGTTCTATTTCGTATATGGCTTCGCCCTCTAAGGCTATCGCTATTGGGTTAAGGGCGAAGCATGATGTAGTCTGCGCCCCATTGGGTCCGCCCGGCACTAGAAGCACAGACACACCTGCTCAATAACACCCCCTGCCTGTTGTGTCATGCGTAATGGCGCATCACCGTCCCTGGAACATAGCAAAACATGCCTATCTTCCAGACGGGGTGAAGGCTGGGAACAATACATACCAGCCGCTGTGAGAAAGTAGAGACGAAGGTCCCACCTTGCCCAGCCATCATAGAGGGGGAACAGCAGCTCTCTGCGTGTAAGACAGGTAGGAGAGCGCCCAGCTGGATCGCTGACGTCACTCACTCTGACCAGACACTCCGTACAAAGTGTGTCAGAGGAAAAAGGAACATCCCTCCTATAAGAGGGAAAAAGGGCCGCTCTCCGCGTGCCGAGAGGCAGGAGAGAGGCGCACCGCTGGCTCCCTGACGTCACTCACTCTGACAGGACACCCAGTACAGGGTGTGTCAGAGAGGAAAGGGAGACATCCCTCAAATAAAAAAGAATACATGAACAGGGGGAAGACCAAGATGCAGCTGTGCAAATATCTTCCACTGACATTCCTCCGTGCAAAGCCGTGGAGGAGGAAAGTGTGCCAGTGTGCGTGACACAGGTCTGAGTCTCCATACTCCTCGCATACAACGGCTGCTGCGTTCTGCGAGCCCCTCGGTTAAATTCGCCGGGAATATACATTGCTCTGATGGAGAGCAACGTGTGTGCGCGCCCAGAACAGCAGCCGCCTGGCTGCGTTCAGAAGCTGCGCAGATCGTACTCCTCCCTGGCGATTGAGGTAGGCTGCTTCCATAGCCGTGGCCTGTTGTCTGTGCAAATCAATGTTGATTGTACAGCAACGGGGCGACTCCCCCGTTCTTTTCGGAGATTTAGAAAAATAGCGGGGGTAAAAACCGCGCAAGACACTGTTCCTGGGATGACAGGAGTGTTTCTTGTATCCCATGGAACTGCTGGGGGGGAGAGGCTTCTTTGTGATGTGCCGTAATGGTCATCATGGTGACGAGCCACGCCATCGCCGCCGCTGCCCGTGAGGCAAAAGGGCTGCGAGGGAGTTATAACGGTGCTCGTGGATTTATTATGACCGTGTGTAGGAGGCATATCTGGGACAGAAGAATGCCGCGAGCTCTGCAGTTTATAAACCAATAGGTTAAAACAGCAGGCTTCTGCAGCGAATGAACCACCTCTGGAGTGTCCCCCTGTGGGGAATCCCCACGTGACCAGCTGACGCCAACGCTGAGCAGCTGCTTCACGGAGAGGGCTGTGTGGGTTGTGACACGCCAGAGAAGAGCTGTCAGTTCCTCCACTCGCTGCCGCGAGAGCCGCGCTCTCATGCTGGCTGAGTTTAATTCCACTCCAGATAACGATTGTCTGAGAGGGAAGAGGACAGCTCTTCTTCCAATTTATTATGAAACCCAGACTTTGACAGATGCGATACGAATGTAACGTCTGTAAAGCAACTTCCTCCCTGGAGCGAGCCAGCAAATAGCAGGTCGTCCAGAGGAAACCACCCTCTCATCCCTCCTCTGTGTAGTGGCTCCAGCCTTCTCTACACAAAAATGCGAGGAGCCAGGAAATATCCGAACGGCAGACGATTGTCTGGTCTGATATTCCCTGACATGAGAAACGCAGGAATTTCCTGTGTTTCGGGATGATGGGTACGTGGAAGTATGCATCCTTCAGGTGGAAGTATGCATCCTTCAGGTGGAAGTGAACCAGTCGTCCTGGTGAACACATTCCAGCACCTGTTTGATCGTCAGCATGTGGAATACTGACAGATCGAGGATGTCTCATTGCCCCAGTCTTTTTCGGGATTAGAAAAATAACGGGAGTGAAAACCCCTGATTTTCCTCCCTTTGAGGAACCCTGGAAATATCCTCTTTCAACAGGAGTTCCAGCAGCTCGGATTGGAGCGCAAGACATAGCTTCTGGGAGGACAGGAGTGTTTCCTGTATCCCATTGAACTGTGGGGGGGGAGAGGCGAACTGCAGGACGTATCCTCTGCTGATCAGCCTGCTCATCCATCTGTCCATCAGACCCATGCGCTGCCACTCTGAGAAAAACTCTGAGAGCGGGCGCACGTGCTCGAGATGTGTTTTTGGTCGTCATGGTGACGAGCCACGCCAGAGCCCCTGCCGTCGCTGCCCGTGAGGCAACCCAAGGTGAGCTTGGACCGAAAGGGCTGCGCGGGGGCCTCCACACGCTGCGTCTCACTCCGACTCTCATCATGAGGCGCGTACATGCTCAGGGGATGGATGGAGAGGCAGTGCTGCCCCATGAGGCGTTATAACGGCGCTCATGGGTTTATTAAGGCCGTGTGTACGAGGCGTATCTCGGACAGAGGAATGCTGCGAGCTCTGCAGGTTATTAACAGGGGTTAAAACCGGCAGGCTTCTGCAGCGAGCCCTGCTGTCTACTTAATCAACAGATTAGTGGCAGCCAGCTTCATTAGCGAGCTCTGCAGTTTATTAACCGATAGGTTAAAACCAGCAGAATTCTGCAGCGAGCGAGCCCTGACGCTGCGGCCGCTGCCGCTGGGGGCACTCAGCCTGGAATACTGCTCCTTCCCCCGTTCTGGCTTCTCGGTGATGTGCCGTAATGGTCGTCATGGTGACGAGCCACGCCATTGCCCTCGCCGCCACTGCCCGTGAGGTCGAAAGGGCTGCGAGGAAGCCTCCACACGCTGCATTTCACTCCGACTGTCATCATGAGGCGTGTACACGCTCAGGGGATGAGTGGAGGTGTGTGCAGTGCTGTCCACATGAGGCGTTATAACGGCGCTCATGGGTTATTATGACCGTGTGTAGGAGGTATATCTCGGACAGAGGAATGCCGCGAGCTCTGCAGGTTATTAACCGATAGGTTCAAACCGGCAGGCTTCTGCAGGGAGCCCTGCTGTCTACTTAATCAACAGATTAGTGGCAGCCGGCTTAATTAGCGCGCTCTGAAATTTATTAACCGACAGGTTAAAACCAGGCTTTAGCAACGAGCCCTGCTGGCTATTAACCGACAGGGTATAGGCAGCTGGTTTACACCGGGCGTGAGGCAACCCCAAGTGGGCTGGGACCGAACGGCTGCGCGGGGCCTCCACACGCTGCGTCTCACTCCGACTCTCATCATGAGGCACGTACACGCTCAGGGGATGGATGGAGGTGTGTGCAGTGCTGCCCACATGAGGCGTTATAACGGCGCTCATGGGTTTATTATGACCGTGTGTAGGAGGCGTATCTCGGACAGAGGAATGCCGCAAGCTCTGCAGGTTATTAACCGATAGGTTAAAACCAGCAGGCTTCTGCAGGGAGCCCTGCCGTCTACTTAATCAACAGATTAGTGGCAGCCGGCTTAATTACCGGCTCTGCGTCCTCGGAGGCTCTCGCGTGGCCTCAGTGGAGGGAGGCGGGGCAGGAGTTGCTTTTCTTCGGACTCCTGCCCGGCACTCGGCCCCAGGGACACGAGGCCCCGTCCGCGGGCTCGTAAGCCTGGACGGGCCAATCGTCCTCCTCGGCCGCAGCAGCAAGAGCGTCCGCTCTCCGCTTCCTGTCGCCCGAGGGGAGACGAGCGCAGTGTGTGCATGCTACCTGCTGGTTTAGAGCCGCGCACGCGTGCTCTCACCCCAGGCAGGATTTGCATACTGCTTTTATCTCTGCTGGTCATAACTCATTATGAACCCAGAGCCACATGAGGGACAATCACGGACGCAGTTGTCATGATGATTCTCAATTGCTGTGCTTCAGTAACCGTGCTGGTTTGCTGAAGAAAAGAGGGAGCAGATTGTGGAGCCACCTTCCTATTTATACCGGAAGGAGGCCCGAGGGTGGGGCCCACCTTGCGGGTGGGCGTGGACTACAAGTGTTTCAGTGCTGCGCAGGGGGATTACCCAATAGTAGGGGTGTAACGGTACACACGTACCCGTACCGAAATTATTCGGTACGGGCCCTTCGGTTCGGTACACGTGTGTACCGAAGTGTACCGAACGCATATAATGTTAAACGTAAAAAATTGATAACGTGAACAACTTCTTGGAAGTAATCTCAGGTGCTGCGTCGCAGCATTCAGAGTAATTTGCACCCATTGTGATCAACGCGTCATAGAGCGAGCAAGTCATTTCATTGGACGAGCTGGTCAGAGGGATGCGTTCAAATATAATCAGTAATTTGAGGAACTGTCGAAATGCCGAACGCAGATAAAGTTGAGCTCGAAAATCCTCCAGCATCATTGAAGTCTCCGGTTTGGGAACATTTTGGTTTCGCAGTTACGTACAAGGATGACGGACAAAGACAGGTGGACCGAACCAAAGCTGTTTGTCTGCATTGTTCAACTAACATTGGTTACGCGGCTGGCAATACATCAAACGTGCACACTCATTTGAAAAGGCATCACCCGAACGTGAATATCACCGGTACCAAAAGACTGAAGTGCAAACCCAACTCCCGCTAGCATGTAAGCCTCCACCACTCGCAGAGACTTCAGACCGAGCCAAAGCTATTACAAACGGCAAATATCCTTATGTTGCCATGTTAGCAAAGCGCTACCTGGCTGTATCTGCTACCTCTGTCCCTAGCGAGAGGGTGTTCTCCACGGCAGGAGACATTGCTAGTGCCAGCAGATCTGCCCTTTCGGCAAGCAATGTGGACAAGTACATTTTTCTTTAAAAAAACATGAAAATACAATGACAAGCACGTCATAATGTCAAACTGGCTGCTTAGGTACTAGTACAGTACAGTTCAAATACAGATTATTTCAGTTCATCGAAATGCTGCACCTTAATGTTTATTGTATTATATTTTGTATTTATTTGAGTGAATACATTATTCACAGTTTAATAATAATTTAAAAAAAATATGTTATGTTTTGTGATAATTTTTTCTGCTGTACCGAAAACGTACCGAACCGAACCGTGACCTAAAAACCGAGGTACGTACCGAACCGAAATGTTTGTGAACTGTTACACCCCTACCCAATAGCGATAGCCTTAGAGGGCGAAGCCATATACGAAATAGAACAATCCATTACCATGCTGTCATGAACGTGCGGTGCTGTTACGTGTACGCAAATTGACGTGCTTGATGTGAACGAGCATTTTGGTTAAAGTTGCGCATGCGCTATGAGCGCACATACGGGTACTTCTCAGGCATGCCGGGTAATCTGTGACGTTTCGCTCTCCATTTTATCATCATGCGCCATTGAGCAACTCTCATAGGAATGAATGAGGCCCCGCCTCTCATGCTGTATCCAGTTCTTATTACACATCCATGGTGTGGACGTACTGTTACCTGGACACTAGCTCTCATGCCTTTATTGGTTAGAGCTCCAACACATTGTACGTGATAAGGGGCGGGACATCAGACAAGTGGTTGACCAATCACAACAGAGCTGGCCAGCTAACCAATCAGAGCAGACTGGGCGCTGGTTTCAGACAGAGGGTGAAAAGAGGTGCTGCAGCATGAGAAAAATAAAGAGCTTTTTTTACAGAAAAGCATGTAAACAGGTCACATTAGCGGCACACAATACAAATGTGAATCGGAAAACTACAATATTAGAGCCTTCTGTAAATGATCTACATCTGTTGATAAATGCTGACTGTAAAGGGACTAACTGTATTGCACCAGGATGTAGTTTGCTGTTTGTATCTGTGTTTATGTTATTTTACAAATGTAGTTTATGTCTCTGCGTTCCCAGGTCCAGTGTGTGGGAAGCTCGATGCATCACAGAAGAATGTGACACTTAAAAGCAATGAAGTGACGATAACCTTCAAGTCAGGCCCTCATCGCTCCGGGCGAGGGTTCCTCATGTCCTATGCCACTGACCAGTATCCAGGTAACACATCTGTTTATTATGAAGCCAATAGACCTAACCTGTTTGGTAGTACTCAGACAAGGGAACTGCAACACAAAGTGCTTCCCCTTACACGCACTATAAATTAAACACTACATAAATAAATAAGCATTTACTAGGAATAAAAACAGGAACTTAAGATACGCTGTTATAAATCTCAATAATATACAGTGAGGAAACACCAGTCAGGGTTAGAAATAGATAAAAACATGGACTTGGTATATATCTACATATACCAAGCAGAAAAACAGATTGAATTATTACATAATTAGGCCAATACAATTTATACATAACTAAAAAGTTTAAATACAATTCATTAGGCAAATTAAATACAGAGCTCAATTCAAAGCTAGACGAGGTAAAGACCATGATGCAACTTGATCAAACCATCCGCGGCGACAAATATCATGACTGCCATCAAATATCATGACGCCATCACTAAACCTGACATCTGAACACACTCCTTCCTCAGACCATGCCCATCCTCAATGACCCTCATTTTCTTCAATTAGTACTGTTCTCGCTTAGCATGTGGAGCTCAACTTTACAAATGCCTGATTTATAACGAGTCGGATTTCTCAGCTTTGCTCATTTACAAGTTGACACTGGTGTAATTATATCACCAATGTCCGTGTGAATATGTGTCCTTGTGTAGTGTGTGCGTTTGTAAGTTGTGAGTCACTTCTTATTGGCATTCAGCCTCCATGGCTGTCTTTGCCCTGGCCTGTTTGCTCACAGAGCTGGAGGAGACTCCTTCTCTCACGCTGAATGGAGAGAGGCCTCTGGCTTCAGTCTGTCTCTTGGGGCTAGGTTTTTTATTTTCCCTCCCCCTCCTCTTCATCGGACCATTAACACTACAAGCCCGCTACCATCCCATGTTTTTTGCAACCCATAGGCTGTTGATTTATCAGTTATAAACACCACATATTATTACTCTCTCTACTAATGCAACAGATTACTGTAATGTGTACAGACACATGTTTTAACGTCTCTTGATTTTTCACATTAAATTAGAAAAGTCACATTTCTTTATGTGTATCATGTTAATGATCATGTGGACTTGTTTGGTCTGAATGTTAGTTTATAGTTAGAGATAATTTCCTTTCCCCTGTATGAAGTTATCCGTACTGTACAGTATGTATCATCATTTCCTGTTTGTCCCGAGTTGTTTATGAATCCCTCAGTGTCTGGAGCTAAGCCCATGCTCAGACATACAAACCACTGTCTGTTAATTGTGATCACACGAGGCCCATCCACTGTACTCGTGAACTGTGACGGAGTCAGAAACAAAGGGCTTAGTCACATCCACAGCCATGACCGCTCATCCCCTAATATAGCACCCATGCAGCCTGCTAGAACCGTCTCACACTGAGTCCGTCTGTGCGTGGTGGACAATTATGTAAGCCTAAATTACTGGATCCCACAACATACTACCAGTCCACCAATACATATTTAGGCGATGTTTTCTAAGTTCTCAGGAGTGTTCATTTGAATATATCTATGTCTGTTTTGCTGTTGCAGATCTAATTTCCTGTTTAAAACGAGGATCTCATTCTAGCACACATCTTTTGAGGTAACCTTTACATTTCCCTTAATAGATTGTGTTTTAGTAGATCAGTGATATGTTTCTCACGTGTTATTCTGTTGCTTCTCAGTGTGTACTGCCCCGCTGGATGTAAGGATGTCACAGGGGATGTTTGGGGAAACTCGGAAAAGGGTTACAGAGATGTAAGTAAACCACATTGCATTTTGCAAAGCTATTATATATATGAGACAAAAAATGAGAAACAAAATAAATGAGCCCAAGTTATTAATGAACTTCATGTCCCCCTCTGCTTTAGACCTCAGTCCTGTGCAAGACTGCAGTCCATGCTGGAGCTGCGTCTGACACTCTGGGAGGGCGAGTCACTGTGAACCGAGGGAGGAGCCTTACACTTTATGAATCAACCTTTTCCAATGGAATCCTTTCAAAAACGTGTGTCTACTGTTATTGTACTCAAAATGAGATATTGCTGTAATGTTAAACTGGCTGTTATGAAGCTCAAAATGAGTTAATGCTTGATTTCACATGGATGCACTGACCTTTTCAACTGTTCTCTTTGACAGGGGATCATTATCTGAAAAGAAGTTGCTCTTCAGTCAAGGTATGACATGACATTTATCACTTTTTGCTGTTAGAATTTTCCAAAGGCACACCAAGTATTTCTGCGAGTTTTAACCCATTTGCTACAAGCTACACATTGTTTACATTCCTGCAGTCAAATGTTCAAGTCATGCTGTCATATTTTATTATTTTATCCAAGTGATTTTACAAAATGAACTTCTTGATTCATCACAGTGAAAACTAGTCTGCAAACAAATGCTCTGCAGTGAAGAACTCATGATTCGTAGTCAATTATGTTTATCTAAAAACACTCTGTGTTAAATAAATTTATTCATATTTTCCTCTGCTTCCCAAACAGAATGCAACAGCATCCTGAGTGTCTCCGGTTTAAATGCCTCATCTTTCTGGGATAAATACAGTCGAGAGCACACACTGTTCTGGTCCTCATCAAACATGATTTCTAGGCATGAGTCCCTGCTCTGGGCAGCGGACGGTAACGACCCGAACCCATGGGTGGAGCTGGGGCTGAGTGATAGAAGCACCATCACAGGTACAAATCTTTGAATGAAATAATCAGTGCAAAATATGTTTATTAAAACATCTGAATGCGAAGCTCTTTGGACGATATGTCTGCCGATATTTTTTATTTTAACAAATTCCATGAAAAATAACGATTTTTCTGTTCAACTGAAGCCTGGTTAGCAGGATGTTATTGTTCTGTGTCAATGACTTCCGTTGTTGTCCGACAATAATTAAAAACACATCAATGGTTGACTTCCCTAAGTCATATATACATGGCAACAGTCATTAATTATTAGTCAACCCCACATATACTTTCCTAGTGCAGTAATACAAAATATGTATTCACCTCACTGTTCCCTAACAAACACACTATTGTTTACTATTTGAATGATGTTTGAAAATGTATTGTGGAAATATTCGTGCCTTTTTCAAAAAGTGGAACTTTATATTTGTGACCTGTTTCTGTCAGTAGTAGTAACCAATATGCTTGGCGACATTGCAACATATGAAGGTTAAATGAAGGTTACACGCACACCAAGCCTTAATTAGTAACATTCTTCCAAAATTGTAGCTTACTACATCGCTCTCTTTTACACTATTTTCAACACTTGCTTTTCTTGTACCCACACAATGTACTGCTCACCATCAAAATCAGCAAATAAAGTCCCGAAGCTAAACTATCCATGGTTACTTCTCTCTGTCCGCTGCCAACATTCTCTTTATTGAAAATGTTTAGAGCCTCACCTTATTGACGGAACAGAACACAAATCAGTAAAAAACAGAGTCTTTTCATTCAGTGGCCTTTTTCAGACAAGGTGGAGAAGTCTTAAAAGTACTGAGAGCACAACACACGTGCTGTTTTCATGGGAGATGGATACTTTAAATGTTTCCGTTGGCTAAAATGTTCACAAAAATGTGTTTTTTGATATTGGATATTTTGTGGTATGTTTTATCTCATGCAAGGTTGTGTTCTGATTTTTTAGGAATAATAACAACGGGATCAAACGAATACTACATAGAATCCTTCAGTCTTTTTTTCAGCAAGGACAGGAAAACCTGGAAGCTTTACAAAGGTGCTCTCAGCAAAGAAAAAAAGGTATGCCTTGTACCATGCTCACCTAAATGGTTGGTACTGAACTGAGTCTGTACTCCAGGCTTCCTGCTGTTCTCTGTCAATAAGTAACTTACTGTTTGGTCCCCAGGTGTTTCAGGCCTACACTGACGGCCATCACAGAGTCCTCAACAGTTTCTTCCCTCCTGTGTTGGCTCGGTTTGTCCGGCTGCAGCCGCTGAGCTGGCAGGGGCGTGCTTCCGTTCAGGTGCAGGTCCTGGGCTGTCCCGTTGCCAAGGCCACCCCAAGGTCACGCCCACCTGCTGGTGTGTATTACTACTTATCAAGAACCAGCTATCACATGAGCTCTCTAAGCTGTGTGAGGTTGTGTCTGATTTTCTACTATCCTCCTACAGAATCTCCACCCATCAAAGTTAATATGGGCACACCGCGGCCCACCCTCCCCCCGACCCCCACAGAGGGCCCAGTGTTAGTGGAGACAAGACTAAGTATGTACATGTATCATTTTTTTATTTCACATGTGTACAATTCAAATACACGCCAGTCTAGTTAAGAAGAAAATACATCAGATAAGTAAAAACAATGTTATACGTTCTTCTCCCACTCCACATTGTTTACATTGCAATAAAAGGCATTCCTTGCTCACCCTTATACAACTGTTTACTCACTCGGACACTTGTGTCCCTGCAGGCTCCAGCCAGCCGGTGATAGTGGCCGTGGGAGTGGTGCTGGGGCTGATAATGTGCGGCAGTTGTTTGATGGCTGGGGTCTGGTGGAAGCGAAGGTACTGTGTAGTGTGTGACAATATTTAGTATGATAAGAAAATGGCCGTATCTGAGAAACTACTGCAAATACAATCAAGTATTAAGTATATAAGCTCATAACAAGTTAAATATAAAAATATCATATTAAAATGCATTTAATAAACACAATGTTTGCATTTTCTTCTTTTTCTATAAATAAAAGTGTGAGTTTTCATGGTATCTAAGTTGTACTGTGAGATTCTTCCCCAAATAGTCCGTGACGGATTTCTAGACAGTTTTCTTACCATACTATATAGATTGGGCACAAATGGACACTCGAGTAGTCAGGGACTGTATGTGCAATACTTTAACTATTGTTTGTATCTTTTTCACCATATAGGAAAAAGGATTCACAGCTGAAGTACTCCTTACCCACCAGTAAGTTAGTTGCTCTTCTAATAATTATTATTATTTTAAACTTCCTTTAAAAGCCTCTAACTGTGTGTTTGTGTGTCTAGCAGGTTGTCAGAGTTTCCAGGCTAAGAGTCTCTCCTGCCCGCAATCAGAGCTCATCTCTTACCCTCTGGAGAGGAACGTCCACGATGCTCTCCCTAGCCCTCCTCTTAACGGTGAGAATTCATAGGGAAACATTTATTTCTCAACAGAAGGCAGCAGTGTCTCAGTAAAACGCCTTGCTATTATCAGCTGCTTCCTTTTTGCCAGTCTTTCCATCGGCTTTTCATCGTTTATTATTGATCTCAAGTGGTGATCTCTGCCATCTTTCCTCCACTAACAGTCTCTGGCCTCAGTGGTCAGTTTGACAGCAAACAGCTCTCTCCACGGGCCGTCCATTCTTTCCCCCGGCTCGGCCCATCACCCAGATGCAGTATAAACATTCCTTTCTTTGGTCCACAGAGCCTTTCTGAAAGAGACCCTTTAATTGGAGCTTGATAAATGGCGCTCCCCCCCCCTCCCTTACCACCACCAGTCCCCCTCTCTGCCGCCCCCGTCCCCTCCCCCAGCGAGGGGGCACTTCACTGAGAGGTCCAGCGATAAACAGGACACAGGGTCAAAGCTAAGACAATCAAAGCCCTCACTGAGGCCCGCCTCATTAAAATAGCTGCAGCTCTGAGGCTCCCTGGCTCTTGAGTAGGGGTCTAGGCCTCCCACACCATAGCCCCTAAGCCCGGCCAGAGAGCAGGGTCTGGTCACACTGTCGGCCCCCGTCCCTGTGATTAGAGGACACATTGTCGGTGGCCAAGTAGCTCAGACAGAGGCGCAAAACTGGCCAAGTGTGGGACTGCCACTGAGAAGAAGATTAGCATTTCCCAGGAAGTGCGGCGTAATATGCAAATAAGCAATTCATTCAAACGTTTTTCCCATCAAGACAGGATTCTGCTATGCGACAAAGTGAGTTTTCAAACCCATTTAATGAAGTATAAGTGGGGATTCTCCAATATGTTATGATTACTGATATTTCCTGCCTATATTGGCTGATATGCATTTTCTATTGGAGTCTTGAAGATAAAGAAATGCCAGTTTCAAATGTGCAGACGTTAATTATTGACCTTAGGAAGGCATACATTGAAAAACCTTCAATCTTATGGTTTACTTATTTACTATCCTGAGGTTTGGTAGAAGTAGTAAAACCTTCAGTTAGGAGTTTAATCTCAGTATTTTCAAAAGGTACTTTAGTGTAATCAAATGGTTTTAAAGATTATACTTTAATCCTGGTTAATTTATTATATTAAGAAAAATTGATTAATTGAATATGTATTTACTTTTACAAGGGAAGCTCACTTAAAATAACATCTGTATCCCAGTAGTGCCTTGTTTACAGGGGTATACAAAATAAGAATAACACTTTAGTTGCCTAAATAAAAACCTCTATTGAGTTAAAGGTGGGGGAGGTAAGTTTGAGAAACCGGCTCGAGATACACTTTTTGTTATATTCCATGGAATGCTCTTAACATCCCGATAGCAATGAATATCTTAAAGGCGGGGTAGGTAATTTTGGAGAAACCAGCTTGCGTGCGCTAGAATTTGAAAATACACAACCGGAAAATATCTGCCACTTCCTTACAGAGCCCCTCCTCCAACACACACGAACGCGCACATGACCAGTGAGGGCACGAGATAAGTTTGTGCACAGATGGAAGGCTGACAGGCAGGTAGGCCATCCAGTTATTTTAGCCGAGCCGGCTGAAATGACTGGTCGTGCTTTTTACAGTACAACGGCTTCCACAGATGACATTTTTTGATGGATTTTTTGTCAAAGCACTGAAGATATTCATTGCTATCGGGATGTTAGGAGCATTCCATGGAATATAATAAAAAGTGTATCAAAAACTTACCTACCCCACCTTTAAGTGCTTTGACAATAAATACATAAAAAAATCTCATCTGTGAAAGCCGTAGAACTGTAAAAAGCACGACCAACCATTTGAGCCGGCCCGGCTAAAATAACTGGATGGCCTACCTGCCTGTCAGCCTTCCATCTGTGCACAAACTTATCTCGTGCCCTCATTGGTCATGTGCACGTTCGTGTGTGTTGGAGGAGGGGCTCTGTAAGGAAGTGGCAGATTTTTCGAGCTGGTTTCTTCAAAATGACCTACCCCGCCTTTAAGTAAATATTGCTACATAGTAAAAAAATTATAAAACAAAGATTAAAATATCGGATACATTTGTCTCCGTTTCAGTGATTTAGGCAACATTTAGCTTTTATGTACAGTTAGATAAGACTATTGATTCTACTCTAATATCTTCCTGTTTTATATTCACACAAGGATGCAGCCAGTAGCTTAGCACAAAGAATGGAAACAGGGGCTAACAGCTAGCTAAGTTCTGTCCAACAGTAACAACATCCACAGCTCTCCAATATACACTGATACATTTTTTTATGTTTCTGATGTTTCCCATGACAACGTTTGTCGCATCCCAAATTAATAGAAATTAAAATATCCTTTTATATCCATCCAGACTATGCAGAGCCTGCTGTTGCTGCTATTGGACAGAAGATCGGGTCTACATTCAGACCCTCCTCAGACGAAGGCTACACCACGCCCTTCGCCTTCAACCATTATGACACTCCTGTCAACCTGCCGGAGTACGCCGAGCCCCTCCCCCCAGAGCCAGAGTACGCCACCCCGTTCAGTGAACAGATCACCGAGTGCAACCTTCTGGCTCACAGCCATACACACACACCTCTCACACCAGCACCCAGCACTGGCCCCAGGACGTCTCCCAGCCGCTCTCAGTACGACTGCCCCTCACACAGGGTGTTGTCCAACGGCTACTGCACTCCGGCCCTGCATGCCAACGGCCCCCGGCCCGTCAGTGTGGTGTACGCTGAGCCAAAGTCATGTGACACTTTACTACAGAAGCCCACATATGAAGAGCCTTTGTGAGCTCAGACATGGAAAAAGACTCTTCTGAGCTAAACCGTGATCTGGAGTGGACACTAAGATGGACAGTGTTGTCCAGAGAGAACTCATGCTGACAGAGCTGAACTTCCTGTGAGGGATGTATCCGAAGCTGGGAAGTCACTTAGGAGCACAATGCACATACAAGGGTGCACAAAGATCTGAGAACCATATGCAAACAAATATTTCCTTCCTGGAAGTATGTTGCGGAAGTATACCGTGATGCACAAAGAAAACGCAGGCTCAGTGGCGTTGCACTCAGAGATATTGAAATGTTTAATCACCAGCTGCACTTTCAGAAAACACATACAGCAATGTCTGCCTCAGTGTGTTTAACAGGTTAATGCAAACAGAGTGAATTGATTATGTTACTTGTTCTCACTAAACATCGTATTCACAATGTATGATTTGTACATGTTTTGCAAAAGAAACAGCTTTAAGAAGCACTGTAAATGGAACACTAACAGTGGTTCATATTGTTGCTCTGATGAAGAATTACCACTAGAGGGCTCCCTTGAGCTTTAAACAGTAATGAGTTGTTTTACTCATCCACTGTTTCTCACTCCTCAGATATGTGTCCTCCATTTATAAACATAAATAGTAACAAACATATTATTTGTTTAAATAAATACTTTTAGTATAACACAGAAAGGCACAACAACCCTGTGTCTTGATGCAAGACACACAACCTTAACATAAACAGTTCCAATATGTGGCCTTGTTTTTTGTCACTACAGTAATTTCATTTGACTTAACTCTGTGCTTCCTGCTTTCATTGTCTATGCCATGATGCCAAGATGTGTTCAAAGGAAAACACAAGTCTTAAACAGATAGAATTACTAAGGAACATTTAAATAAACGGATATGTCGACGCTGTTGTTCACTCTTAGTGAAAAAGAAGAAGATAGAAATGTGTCCTTTCTCCTATCCAAAGGGTTTTTATATAATAAGGGTAAGAGGACCGTGGAAGTTCGCCATTATATGTGAAAATGTAAATAAAAGAACCTCATATGTTATATCATTTTTTTGAAATTCTTTTACACGTTTTGCGCTGTCACATTTAGTAATGAATTGGCTTACCTCTACCACTGCTGAATAAGGCACAATAAAAAGAAAACTGTTAAGGGGAAAAACATTTCCGTAGTTGACCTGGTGTGTGATTACAGTATCAAGGTTATTTTAAAAATAGACATGAAACAAGCAGCTGGATACCTCCAATGGGATCCAACAGTTTAAGGTTTGAACAAGATAATTGAACTTCTGAATTTAAGATCTACAAAATATATATCAGTTTTGGTTTTACAAATGAAATTAAACATCTTAATTTAGGTCTGAAAAAGATGTAGTGCTATATATAACAAAGACTGTTCAAATGTAAAAGTGCGATACTTAACTATATCGCAAACATAATTCCAACACTTGTTTTTAAGAACTATTCACTCTAATGGTTGGATGTTGTTAGCCTGTTGTAATGTACCACTGTGAGGGACCCTCTTGTTTGTGCTCATCTCTACCCCCCGCCCCTCCTCCTCCCTCCCTTCAGAGGAGTAATGCATTAGAGTCTGGTGTCTGTTCCTGGACGGGGCGTCCTTAAAGCGCAGGCCACAGTCTTCACATGCGTACAGAAGCCCCCCTCTGCTGGTGCCTGGGTTTGTTTCCCCTGACTGAGATTTGCTCTCATTACCAGGATGAGCAACGGCAGAAACAGGACATTCTCTGGGATTTGTTTGTGAGTTTGTATCCAGACTGTTGGGTGTATTTAGCCCAGGAAAAGTCCTGGGGCGCCCAGGTTGACAACTACGACCTGCTGGACCTCGATCTACATCTCCAGCTCCTCCGTGTTGGGGGGCCAGCCCGTGGACTGTGCGGTGGTGGAAGCGGATCCCGGAGCGGTTGGAGAAGCCTTTGCCGCAGAAGCTGCAGATGAAGGGTCTCTCCCCTGTGTGGATGCGCATATGGGTCTTAAGAGCTCCTGACTGGGTGAAACATTTCCCGCACTGGCTACAGCAGTAAGGCTTCTCTCCTGTGTGTGTCCTCTCATGGGCCCGGACCCCTGCAAGATGGGGAAACCCCCTGCTACAAAATCCACAGGAATACGGCCTTTCGCCTGTGTGAATCCGCCTGTGGATTTTCAGAGCCCCCGACTGGCTAAAACTCTTCCCGCAGTCCGAGCAGGAGTATGGCCGGGCGCCCGAGTGCACGTTCAGGTGGATGCGGAGATTGCTGTGGGAGTTGAAGGCTCTGCCACACTCTGTGCAGAGGAAACCGGATTGTTTGTGGGCGTGCTCAGAGCGCTGGTGCTGCAGCAACTGGGACGGTCTGGAGAAAGAGGCAGAGCAGTGCATGCAGGGATGCAGCGACAACACGCTCGTAGGCGCCCGTCCTATTTCTTCTTGTTGCTGAGTGTGTGTTTGTCTGTGCTGGTGGGGGCAGGGGGGGGAAGAGCGCTGGCAAGGCAAGCAGGGGAAGGGGCCGGAGAGCTGAGGGCAAGGTAAACAAGACGCTATAGGACAGTGGTTGTGATGAAAGGGATGATAGCTGTGAGGAAAACGGGAGTCAGTGCCTTCCTGGTGGCTCAGTATGTGGGTACAGGTTTGCGGGCGATGGCAACACAAGCAGGGAAACAAGGAGGGGTGGGACACGGGGCCCAAAGACCCTCTGGAAGGAGGAGTCTGGTCCGGGCTGTGAGTGTCTGCCCCCTCCGCCTGTGGCCGGCTGGACCCCCTGGTCTCCAGATCAGGTGTGGTGCTGCTGGGTTCACTGCTGAGGCTCATTGGAGCAGTCCTGCGGAGGTCTTTGGGGGGGCATACTGCATTAGAGCGTGGGGGTGAGGACATGGATTGTCCAGGTTTTAAAGTATCAGAGGAAGAAGGAGAAGTGGAGTAAGGGCAGCCAGGACAGGTACATGTGTTACGCACATCTGGACGTATAAAGAAATATGAATTACAATATAATAAACGCAAGAAAATTATAGAAACCATCATTTTGAGCTCTTACCTTCTCTTCTGTCGTTGGCCGGCTCTATCTTCCTCTGTGATGCCCCAGACTGGAGCTGTCTGCTGGGCTCTGATTCTGACTTGTCCCGGGCAGATGGATGTTGTTGTGGAGGTACAAGTGAACCATCTTTGAACCGTAGACCCTCACCTCCACCTCCAACAGCAGTTGCAGCAGCAACGCCCCATGCTGTGGTAAGCACATCTTGTTGATCCTTCAAGAAGTTTCCAGATGTGATAAGGTCACCAATGAACTGATGCATCTCCATCCAGGAGCACGCTGCAAGAAGTACAAGGCACAGCTGAGAGTCTGAATGCATTTTCAAGATTCAAGGCTTTATTGTCATGTGCACATTAGCTACAGTGTAGATATGGCAATGAAAAACTTAAGTCACAGGCTCCTCCAACAGTGCAACATGAATATAGGACATATAACAAATAAAACAGATACATTTAGTGTATAGATAACCAAAAGTACAACTGATTGTGCATTGACAAAGATGTATGTTGCTTAACTTTAGCTGAAACACAAGTTCCTCTCAAATGGACTGACGGGGTCTACTTACAATGTCGCTACACTTATTATTCATTTGTCCATGAATATAAACAAACGGTGTTGTTGTCCTCGGATGTACAGCTTAGCTTAAAACAACGATTTCCATATATCACACACTGAGGTTCAAAGAAGGCCTAATAAAATGCACTTCTGTTTTCATATGATAACTTATCTACTGGAGCCTCCTCCCGTTAAAATCACCGTTACAAACATCGCGTCACTCGGCAGCAGACTTTGTATATCCGGGTTCTTTAATCATGTGACACGAGTTGGAGTCTTTCCATTTTTATATTAAACAATAAATGTTCACCACACAAAATAAACACCGATTGAATATTTAATATATTATTAATAATATTAAGCACGAAGGTATTTAATCACAGTAGATCAAACTACCAAATAAATTGTTATTCCTATAACATTTAAAAAAAAAAATGTTTAAGTATTACAGGTAAAATGAAACAGGAACGAGGAATTTAGATCCACCGGTTAGCATCTATTAGTCTGGCAATTGGCAAAAACCATGAAGGTAAACTCGTTTATTTTTAGATATGATAAAAGTAAAATCCGCAGACAGATATATTAAATAATCCGAATATCCGGAAAAAACAACAGAGCTCTAAAAGTTTCAAAAGGTAAGTTTTGAATTTGTGTTTGTCTCGTCTCAATCTCTATCTAGGTTGAAGATAACATATTCAAGATAAAGGCGAGCCCTAGTAAAAGACTTACCTGACGCTGTGGATGTAGCGTCAGGTACAGGTGGATGCTGTCTTCCTGTTTAATGAGAGACACAAGGATGTCTTTTTGGATTAAGAACAAACGAATGTCAACAAGACACACACTGATGTTGCAACAAGGACGACTGTTTATTTGTCTTCAGAAAAACATGAAAAGATACCTGCAGGCTGTAAAGTTTCAGCAAATGACAAAGTGACAGAAAAGTATTGAACAGTACCATTTCTGCATTCATTAAATATTACACATTGTCTATATAAAGAAATGTTTATTTATACAAAAAAAAAATCCAGTGTCTTTTCTTTCAACTATACACACATTCATTAACCTAAGGATTTCTCACACAAAAACAAGTACGGAAAAAAGGTAGAAATTGGAAGTGTTTACATTGCATAGGCTTCAGAACAGCAACCGTACCCTTTTGCTCCGTTGGCCTAAGGGAAAAGCTTCATATGGAAATTCAAATAAAAGGAATGCCAGAAGAGGCAAGCGTTTGGAATGTTTTTTATTAATTATAAATAAACTAAAATATTTATTTTTCTAAGGTCCCGCATTAGAAACACACTAATAGAGAAAGAATATGACAAAAAATGCTTTTGCATACAAGGTTGATAAGCTAAGAAAAGGGGGTTGGATGGTAGAAAAAGGGATTAAGACAGAAAAGCATACAATGTACACCTCCATGTTTGTTTTGCAGGGCCACAGGTACAGCAGTCTGTTGCAGAATTTAAACACACCCTCCAGTAGGATATGTGACAACTCTTTTTATTTTGCCCTTAACAAAATGTCAAATTTCTCTACATCAGCATAGTTTCAAATATCAACATCCATCTTAATTTCTTTCTCAGTCAGCTGACAAGATGTGGATGATTTTGGATCTCGATCAGGACCAGGAGATTTGGGCTCTTTCTTTATGTCTATTATAAGTCCAGAGGATGTTGTATTCACCTCAAAACTGGAGAGATCCATAGGATCAATTTTAAACTGCTTCACTTCTGAATATTTCTCTTCTGGGTTTGTCTTAACAATCGCTTTGCTATAACTATTTAGAAATTCTTTTGTTTCAGTGCCATTAGCCTCTCCTGTGGAGTACCATTCTCCTGGCTCACTTTTAGGAAGAAGAGATATGTTGCTCGGAGCTGAGTTGGATGAGTTACACTTCTTGGACAAATCCAGAGGTGCTTCACACTCGGGATTGATCCCATTATCTAAATTCAGATGGCCATTTAGCGGCACTCCGGAGGTATGCGGTAGAGCTTCTTGAGGCTGGCCCTGCAGAGCTAGAACCGGTGGTGTAGGAGAGGATGCAGATGGGAGGTTGAGGCCGGGGGTTTGAGACGCACAGACAGGAAGAAACACAACGAGATTGACGCCAGGAGGCGGCTGTTTGTCTAGGGTGAGCTTCCATAAACCGTCTGATGAAACAGAGCCACCAGACACACCAGTCAAAGGTCCTGGACTCCCAGAATGCTTCACTGGTTCAGCGGGGTTGTTTAAAACGACAGTGGGCTTTGTTTCTGGTTTTGTTGGCTTCTTTGACTCTGGTTTTGCAACAACCTTTTTTGAATCCGATGAGGAGCTCTTTGAAGCCGGCCGCTTCTTGGGAGCACTCTAAAATGAGAAAAACAACAAAACATCCCAGTTACTCGATAAATTACAAAACACAAGTGTCACGTGACGGTATAATCAACCTGGAGAGACCCATAACCCATGCTTGCGGTGGGTTTCAATTACAATTTTTACCATGGAACAGGAACTGGCATATCATCTCTTTGATATTGATGTTTTTAGAATGCTTCCACAATTAAATGTATGTCCCCTGCCTTTTTGTCTACAAAACTAGATGACAATAATGTAATGTTGACAATGAAGCTGAAAACAAGCACAGTGGATTTGAATCTTTTTACTAGAGAGGACAGTGGAACATGTCTGTGTAAAGTTGTCATCCAGTGGTGTATTATATTAATACAACTAATTTCATGTATTGGTGTATTATATGATCTGTATTTAATAGACCATCAGATATTGCTGCTTTGAAATGATACTGTACATCAACATAGTGCCCTGAACTCACCGCAGGCTGGGGTGTTTTCCCACAGGTCTTCAGGTGGCTGTCGTAGTTCTGCTGGTGGGGAAAGCCCACTCCGCAGCTCTGACAAAGGCATGGCGACTTTCCGGCATGACCCCCCATGTGGGACATCAACAGTAAGGCCGAGCGGAAACCCTTTCCACATTCAGCACACTTCAGCACCCTCTGGTGAGCCCCGGCATGTTTCTTCAGCTCTTCAGAAGTGTCGAATCTCTGCCCGCACTCCAGACATCGGATCTCGTCCCCTTTAGGCTCCTGGTTGCCCCAGCAGCCTGTGTCCTTTTTGTGCTGCTTGAAGGCCTCCTGACTGGGGAACTCTCTCAGACACGCCACACAGTGAAGGCGTTCAGGTTCACATTTGTGTTGGCGGTACAGCTTTGCCAGGCGGAAGTGGCAGTGGCATCTTACGCAGGTGTAAGGCAACAAGCCTAGATGGGAGAAGCTGTGCTTCAGGAGAGCGTTCTTCTTAGTAAAGGTCTTTGTGCAGTCTGTGCATTTAAAATTGTGGTGGCAGGTTGTTCTCTGATGGCGCGCGAGAGATTTTGGAGAGTTAAAATTGCGGCCACATACCTCACATACAACATCCTGCTTAGATTTGTGTAACATAACGTGATTTTTACACGCCTTTAGAGAAGTGAACACACGTTTGCAAAGGTCACACTCGTAAAACTCGTTTTCAAAGTGAGTTCTGGACAGGTGGTCTTTCAAGTCTTTCGGTGAGAGAAAACCTTTCAGACACACACGGCACTGGAGAACATCCACCTTGGCCTGGGCATGCGTACGCAAGTGGACTCGGTAGCTTTTTTTCTGGCAGAAACGCTTCCCACATTCAGCACAGCAGTATGGCCGAGCTCCTGTGTGCAGATTCATGTGGTCCTGGAGCTTGAATTTGGAGGACAGCTGGAGATCACAGACACTGCAGCTGTACTCCCCTGAAAGACCCAACTCTGTGGAAAAATTGGAAATTAATACCAGCTATATTTTATATTTTTGTTAAGAAATGCTATGAAAACACCTGAACCTGTTTCAGATCTCCCACCCTGCTGTTTCACTCAGCCCCAAGCCCATTATATCCTGTGGTACACATTAAACATTAAAACAGGTCACAAATTAACCCAGCCCGGCACTGTATTGTATTTGTGCTACTTAAACAGCAGTACACATTTGTTGTGGGTCTATTTTCAGCAGTTTGATAAGACAAATGTGGAGTTCTAGTAAACATTTACCACTACGGGACAGTGCTACGTCAAAATAATCACCCAGTGCAAAAGTGTGGTACCTTTGGATGTCAAAACATTGAATCTTATCATGAGACAAAAACCAGATCAGCAATATCATTATTGTTTAAGACAGACTCTAAACAATACATTACTACTTTATGTTGTGTGTCAAAAGGGAATGAGTCATACCATTGTTTAGTTCCTCCTCATCATCATCTTCATCATCCTCCTCCTCGTCGTCTTCGTCGACCTCTTCTTCCTCATACACATCGCTGTCATCAGAGTCGTCCTCCATGTCCTGCTGCATTTCTGTTGAATGATTCTGTGTAGTGTTTCCTCCTTCGACATCTTTCTCCCTAGTGTCAGGCTGATCAGTTATTAGCTGTGGAAGGTCGGCAGGATGGTCAAGTCTTTGTAGGTGTGTGGTTGAAAGTGAGGGGGGAGACTGACTGGGTGTCTCTCCATCAGAGGTGGTCTCCGGCTGTAAGATGTCCGAATATCCCAACTCTGTTAGCTGGATATCTATGGTGTATTCAATGGACATGACTGCTGGCTGAGGAGGCACGAAGGGATATGGATCAGAAAATAGTTGAATAAACATTCACAATTATAAGTTAACGTGTAAGACACAATATGTTCAGGTAATATCCCCCTTACCTGTCGAGCGACTACATCTGCCGCTGAAACTCGAGGTTTGCGTCCTTTTTTCTAACTCTTTCTTTCCTATCGAGCTTGTCTGACAACTTTTCCTTGGAAATGCATTTTATGACGCACCTTTAATGCACCTCCCTTACCTGGCAGGAGGAACTGATGGTGGCACAGCGTGGCTTCAGGACAATACAACAACCTCCGTGTTAGCTTTGTGTCCCAAGGCGAAAGAGGAGCGACGTTTATAGGAAACCCCCACAAAGATGTGCCACCATGGTGTGGAAAGATAAGCGAAATACCGACTAGCTAGCTGTACACTCATATAACCTGGTCACAGCATAGAGATAGATGGGTGTTTAATATTAGGAAAACAAATGAAGCACCACAAGGAGAGGAAACTCGTGTGGGCGCTCGAGCACACCTAGCGCCTCGGAGCGGTATTACATGATATTACAGGTGGAAGGATTTACCCAAAACAGTGCTCGAAAAATTACATCTTCTCAAATGTAATATACTTCAGTGTATATTGTAGAAGTACAAGTACAATTCCTATAGCTCAATTCAGAGTCATGTGTATTAACGTATTGGGGCTTACAGCAATGACTAATGCATGTGTGTGTAGCCCCTCTTGATGTCACATGATACAAAAACCATGGATTTGACATCCATTCAAAAACAATTTGTAAACCATGTATACGCATTAATAGATAATAATTGGAGTTTATTATTTATGCTTTATCAATCTATGACCCAATTTGTATAATATCTTTATTGGGCATTTCTTATATGCCAATTTAAAATGCTACTATTTGATTCGACAGGGAGTGCAGTGAAATGTAGGTTAGTGACCATATTCTAGAAAAAAAGCTAAATTTTCCATCTTATAGGGATCTATAAAGCAATGCTCTAAAATGTTTTTTAATAATTCATTATTTAGGGTTTATCGTTGTTTGATAATAGTAAATATCCAGGACTTTATCGTAATCCTTTTCTCATTTAGTAGTTGAAATAAACGTTTTATAAGAGTAAACTTTTAGTATTGTGTAAAATGTACCCAAGTATGTGAGCTTAAAATATATAATAAATATTACATCATGGCTACTTGACTCCCTGTATGATATGACAGTACCTTAAATGTTAAACAATAAAGAGGCTCACAAAAATGTCTTGCAAGGTGTGAACATTGACAAACAGACAAGTTAAATGTTCGGCAGCCTCCCTTGAGATAGCATGTTTTATTAAATTCTTGCAGTGTCCAGACACATTGCAATGGTGAGAGAAACAATCCAATCAGTGAAAAACACATGATATACACATTTCAACATGGGACCCTAAAGCATTGAAGAGTCATGAGTTCCATTTAAGAAATGTCTAAGACATGAGATATTATTCGAGTGAAACATTAAGAGTATTTTTTTTATTGTGGCAAAATCACATTGAAGCTGGAGCACTATGGCAAAAATATTTCTTTAGCAGGACATAATTGTCTTATTTTAAAAATGATTCTTCAATGAGACTTAATTTAGAAAAGGAACATAATCAAAATATTGAGTAAAAAAATGCACTATATGAACCGGAAGCTGTACATAACACATTTCTTTTGACAAACTGTCTAAACATTCAAACATAGTATCTCTACTAGGCATCTAATTTGCTTCAAAATATGAACTTACGCAATTTGAAAACAAAACAAACAAGAGGAAAACTTTCCACACCGAGTTTCACAACTCAAGTCAGCAAGAAATAAACTCACACCACACTTATTATTTCACGCTTTAAAAAACTGAAACAAATCACTTAAACCGCTAATCAAAACACTGTTTTTACTAGGGATCGACCAATATGGCTTTTTCAAGGCCGATAGCGATACCGATTATTAGTAATCAAGGAGACCGATAACTGATATACATTTGCAGTAAAATCAGAAAATCTTTGTGTCAAAATGTAGAATAACACAACTTCTTTGAAATGCCTTTTTATGTTCAATGAACTTTTCAACATCTTAAAACTGGTTTCCTCTCTGTGACCCCAAGTAAAGTAAATTAAGTAAAAATAAAATAAAAACTACTAAAACTTGTTCTGAACTTCTGATATTTGAGTCTCACTCATTTAGTAGTCCCAATTCAGCAGCACCAGATTGTGGTGCAGAAAGCAGAGTTGCTGCGAGGCTCCACTGGCAGCCGTCCCAGTGCGTCCAAGTATCTCCGCTGTGAGACGCTACCCCACGGTGCCTTTGTAACTGGGAAACTGATAGAATTGGATCATAAGATCGTGGTGTTTTTGCAACTTCAGCATAGGGGATTGGGATGTTTATTGAACTTCGGCTTTCAACTGATTTACCTTCGAATTACCGCTCACTGCTGCTGCTTGCCTCTGTCTGCGTTCTTCGCACCTGCCTGTAATCTGAGAAGGTCCCGCCTCTCTGGCTGGCTGCAGCCCGTAAAATCTTCAGTGTTGATTGACACTTCAGTAATAGCCTATCAGATAGCGCTGTGGGCGGGACATTGCTCGTGAACAGTGGCGACTGCAGCCAGAGAAACGGCTGCATCAGAGCCAAAGTTGTATCGGCAATTTGATAAAAAAAAAAGGGCGATACCGATAATTTGTAAAATGCGGAATATCGGCCTCGTTAATCGGTCGACCCCTAGTTTTTAAAAATAAACTATGGTTTCTGGCAAAGGGAGTAGTAAATGTTTTTAACAACATTTGGTTAGTCAATTTACAAGATGCATCCGTCCAAAATGTCAACAGTTCTTAATCAAACTCAACTTAAAATCCAAAGCTTGCTAAAACGTCATTCTCAAAATCATTCCAAACTCATCTGAAACCATCAGAACTCCTATGTTAAAAGAGAAAAAGCACAATTCCTGACTAAAATCTTCAAAAACCATAGACTTTACAGGGTCCCCACGTCTCAATTATCTTTTTGCACTTGGGGTTTCAGACTTTTCCTCGGGGTGACTTTTCAGGTGAGCTTGTAAGGTTCGCTCACGGCCGAAGCTCTTCCCACAGGTTGGACAGGAGAGGCGGCCCACGGCGTGAGCTCGGGACATGTGGGCGTCCAGCTGCTCGGGACGGGCAAAGCTCTCTTCACATTCTTCGCAGGGATGGGCCTTCCGAGGGGCGTGTTTCTCCTTCTTGTGAGCACGTAGCTGAATCAAGCTGGGGAATGCCTGGTCACACTCAGGACAGGGGTGCTGACGGGCTGCAGGAGCAGCCTCTGCTTTAACTTTCTTCTCCTTTGCTGGAGCATCACTGTCATCCTCAGGACTCTTCGAATCTTCAGTTTCTGGTTTTGCTGCCACCTTAGGAGGACGGCCACGCTTTGCTCCAGCTGCCTTTCCCTTTTCTTCAGCTGGAGCGGCTGCTGCCTCTGATGTGCTGCTAGCCTTCTCTGCCTCCTCAGGCGCTTCAGGCTCATCCTTCTTCTTACGCTTTCCCTTCTTATCAGCAGCTGCTGCCGCGTCTTCAGCTTTGGTAGGCCGCCCGCGTTTCTTGACAGATGAAGTGCTGCCGTTGCATTGCTGGCCTTCAGGGTATTTCTCCTGGTGTGCTATCAGCTCTGGTTCTGTTTCAAAGCCTTGACTACACTTCTTACAGCGATGGGTTTTCGCAGCATCCTCTGGCTGTTCTGCGGTCTCTACGTCAGGGCGGGGATGCTGGGTAATGCGATGAGTACGCAACAGTCCTGCACTCCTGAAGGTTTCATTGCAATCCTTACAAACCAACTGTTTCTCTGGACACACCTGTCGTCTATGGGCTGTGAGCTGTTATGTGACGGGTAAAAAAAATACAAAAAACATTTAGTAAGAAATAGTGTATTTTAGTTTCAATACAGCCAGGGAAAATTACTTTTAAGCATGACACTCACTTCAGAGAATGTTTTAAAGCTCTCCTTGCAGTGCACGCATTTGAAGGGCTTATCGTCCTTGCTGTGTGTTGGCTGGTGCTGTGTCAGCTCTTCAGATGAAGGAAAAGTGCGATCACACACATAGCAAGTGAACAATGTGTTTCCCTGTGAAGAAATACAAAAAAAGAGGGGCCAAAGTTAAAATAGGTTTGGCTAAATTGGTGAAATGTTCAGCCCAAGTTCTTCAGAATCAAGTGATGTGCAGAAGCGTGTTTTTGGGCTATTGACCATTAACATGTATTAATTGTATGAACTTTATAACGTGAAGCTTACCTACATACTGTACATTTCAAGTGTAACTTGAAACACACAAGTGAATGTACTTTGGAACTATAGTTTTTTAGCATTACCATTACATTTTGACAAATGTTACATTTAACGTAATGTGGGGTACTGTGTACCCAAGAAACCTGTTACATTCATAATTTGAGGAGTAAAGGAACAGGCACTGCAAAATAAAGGTCATACAACTCAGTGTCAGAAAGTAGAGTTGGAAAAAGACTTGTCATTGAAACACCAATTTAAAACTATGTTTATTTATGAACATTGTTGAATTCAAAAGTTCTAAAAAGACCCAAACGGTTACGCTTTGTAGTTATTATATGAACTGATAATGTCAAGCTTACCTGCTGAAGCTGTTGCTTATACTCTTCCCGATGGCTCTTTTTCATATGCCTCTCCTTGGCTTTGGCACTGCAGAAGGTGATGAAGCACTGGAAACACTGCAGGTTCTCATGCTGGTCTGGAAGGACATGAGCAAATTAGATAGACCAAGCAAAGAAAATCCAAACTAAGTTATGACCATCGAAACACTTACAAGGTTGAATGGTGGTCGTTGGAGGTCCCTTAAAATTGATGGGTTTGTATGGTGCCGCTGGCTTTGCAGGGGGAACTTCGGGAGGTGGATCCGGCAATGCCCGTCCCATCACTATATCCTCTATGTTCAAAATATCCGAGTCCATCCTGGTAAACTGGGTGGTCTCGACCGTCACTCAAAACAGCTTGCTTAAAGAAGGCAAACACAACGACAAATGTACGTGAGGTTACATGACGTGGAAATAAAAGCGGGAACATATAACACGGTTCGATCAAACGTAACCCCACATTTCGTTGATTGCGTTCATATAGTTATGTTCAACAGACGACAGTGAACAAATACATTCCACGATAAGTTCATCTTTGATAAATATAAAACAAAAATACATCGAAACCACAACGTGTATTGCCTCAAGTGTATTTCACCTGTTTGTCTAGTAGTAGCAAACACCCAAGTTTCGGCTAACGCTATGTAACTGCTCTTAGGGCCGCTAGCTAGGCTAACTAGCACAATTGCAGTTCATCCGGCCTCTGGTTAACTGCCATGGGGCCTTAACGTGAACTTATCGTAAGCGGTAACCATAAACACAACCGATAACCGCTTAAGTGTTTAACATGTGCACGTAGCTAACGCTAATCATAAAGTACTGGGCTACCGAGCGGGCTAACGCCAGATAGCATGCTAGCTACTAGTTAGCGCTAACAACACTGGCTGCCATTCAAAGAGAATCGAGGACTTTTCGTGCCTTTTCACGTATCAAGTTTTAACTAATTGTGTTGCGGCTACATGCCCCTGTCGTGTAACCATATGTCGCATGTTTGTATAGCCATAAAACCAAGTATTTAAAAATGTAACATTTAGTAGACGTTACCTCTAGCCGCTCTTTGAAAGGTAGTTTGACTGAATAAGAGTTGACCCTATAGAAATACAACGAATAGATCGGACACTTCCTGGTGGATGTGATAGCCGTTGGTACAGCTAAGATGGCTGCCGTGGAGTGTTCGTTACATTATTGATAACATTTAAACAAAATATCAACAAATACAAATATAATATAAAATGAACTGGGAACGTTATGCATTATGCACTTTGCATTTTGTGCAGGAAGAAACACAAACATGTTCACGGACACGGTGAACATTACTTTATTACATTATAATAGCACTATAACAAACGTTTCAAAATGTGACCGTACATTTAATACACTTAATTAACTAATACCATCATCTAAAATACGACAGATACAGTTATTTGTTTACGATCATGGATTTGAATTTATCTCGTTTTCTATTCAATCTGATTCTATGTTTGGTCTATGTCACGTGACCCAAAACAACTCATTACATTTTCTATCGATGCTTTGTTAACCTCCCCTATAATATAATAACATAATGCCAACAAGCGTACACCTTTATATATACAGTCTATGGCTTACACACAAAAGTGTAATATTTGTAGTATTTGTTTGACTTATATCTGCAGCATAACACAACTCTGTACAGGAGTTTTTGTATTAAATGTACAATTATTTCACTTTTACAATTATCTTCATGAAATTCACCACTATTAAATATTATCAATACCTATTGTAGTGCAATTTCAATGCATAAATACATCAAATTTCTTTCAACACATTTTGACATGTAAAAGTAGAAAAAACAACACAAAAATGCAATAAAATAAAGATGGCTCAAAAATATGTCGGCAGTCTTCAAAAAAAGGCAAGATGTATCTTTTCATCTTTCTTTTATTGTATTCTTCAATTCAAATAAATAACATTTTAATTCAGAGCCAAAAACAAGCCCATTTAAGGATGTCAATTCATGTTAGGTCAGGTTAAGATAAATATTTAGAAAAATAACACTGTAATGCCAAAATCATACTTTGTGCTTCTTTGCAGCACCAATTGTATGGCTATGCATATTTAATTGAATTTCCTTCTGAAGGCAAATTCAGTTGGACACTACAAATATAACGCCACATCACAAAGCATTTGTTTTTAAATTGCAGCACAAATTATGCTTCCAAACATTGCCCAGTGAAAGGTATCATGGAAAAGTTGTAAGGACAGAGGAAATAATACAACTTTTTTTGATTAACTGGAATGTAGTACACCAAAAGCACAGCTACATTCTAAATCAGGAAGCATAATGTCAATGGGTGAATTTTGCAGTTGATGCTACTCTTTTCCCAAACTCCCTTGATTGTGGAAATTCAAAAAGCAGTTGTGGTTGCGTGAGATACAAAGAAAAACACAGCACTTAAGGCATAGCACTCGAGATGTTCTCTGACAGTCTCCATAGCGGCACCTGCCTCCTTCTCCCTCCCCAAGCTGCTCTGGCCAGTGTCCTGAACCGTCGAACCGCGTGGCTGCATCTGGCAGAGGACTCTCCTCCACCAGGCTGGGATTGGGCTTTTCATTTGTTGTATGAGGTTTCTCTCTGGGGGTCTGAGGGGGGACTGAGTCCTGGGCATCACAGCCATTCGAGAGGATCAAAGATTTGGACACCTCCAATCTGAAGGCCATTAGAGTCAAAAGTGCAGACACTGCCTTGTGATCCTGTCTGTAGAGGAGCCAGGAGTTGACCAAAGCCAGATCTGTTAAGTACCAGAGCACCGCCTGAGGCCAGCAGGTTGGGGCCGAGGCAGTGAGAGGAATTGAGTAAAGATTCTGCAAATCTCTGTTGACTTGAGCCGACATCTGGGCCTTCTCAAAATTGTCCATCAATGAGGCCATGTTCCTCTGGTTATTGCCCGCTGTAGAAAGTATAAAGCCACAGTGTGATCTGCGTAACATCAGCTTCCCATCTGAGCTTACAAACTCATCTCCGATCTGTCCTCTGGCTCCTCCGACCCTTCCGGCACCATGAACGCCGGCAACTAACAGACGCTCCAGCATTGCAGGGGTGGACAGTTCCTGTTTGCAAAGAAACACCATACTACCTTTGGGGACCATTTTCTCTACTGCATCTTGTTTGCTGGACTGACCCAACTTAAGATCCACATGTAAGAGCAAACCTCCAAATCCAACTAATGTAGTACAGTAAAGAGACAGCTTCTTGTTGTGCATTTTCCCAGTCAAAGGTAGAGGATATTGGTCAACTGCATAATCACCCTCTTGTCTGAGAGACTGACACCCTGCTTTGAAACGGCACAATAATGGCTGAGCCTTCCACAGGGGATCAGTCTGTGTTTGTGAGCTGCTCAGCTCATTTAGCGTGTCTCGCTGGCCAATTTCACTTTGCCTGCTAGAAGAGTGGGGTTGACCTTGCTGAGCATTTTGAAAGTCACTATCACATCTTCCTTCCTGAACATTACTGTTGACTGGATCCTTCGCAGGACATGCAAGCTTCAACATGCGAGACAGCTCGAGGAAACGGGAAAGTGGCATGGAGTCAGCAACCAAGGGCACCTTAGTCAAGTTCTCCCAGTAGAGCCTCGGACTGGGAAACTGAAAAATAGTTAAGTTATATAGTTAGAATGAATGAACACATTTAATTCACAAAATGCAGCACAAAACAAGTCTAAAAACACAGATTAAAGTGTAAGAACATACACTTAAACAAGTAGAAAATGAGAGCATTTGTGTTTCCGTAATCTAAACATTTGAATTATACAGATACAAAGACAGACAGCTGCTATTACTGGGCTGTATTTAAAAAAATAGATGAGTCAGCAAGTCTAAAACAGATAGGTTCCATATTTTGTGGAGTGGTGCCTAAAAGCAGCATTGCCAAACTGAGCATCTGTGGAGGATCTTAGTGTTTGGGGACAATCCTGGGCAAGGCAATTAAGTGCATTAAACACTAAGGACTCAAACTAAATTCTGAAAGATGCATGCAGCCAGTGTAGGTTGCATAAAACAAGAGTTATATGAGCTCTCATTTTGGGTTAAAAACCTGTCAGCAGCATTCCAAATAGTGTGTAGTTCTGAAATGGCTGCTTTCAGTTGACCAGTATTAAGCATTACAGTGGTTAAAACAACTATTAAAAAAAAGGCATTTATTTTCAGCATCACGCTATATTTCAATTATTAAAGGGCGCTTTGGTCCACACATTTAAATGAGTTTCAACATTAAGGTTGAAATTTAAAATGACACGGAGACAAATACACTTTCAAAAAACGGAGCACTAACCTTCAAAGTTCCCATTGCAATGTGGATCCCAACAAACTGTGCAACCTCTCTGGATGTGACAGGTCTGGGCATGTTGGATATTTTATTTGTGCAATTAGCAATCTCTACCCAGGTATCCCAACCAAAATACTTGGAGAAGTAGTCAATGGGCTCTGTGGTTCTGGTTTCCTCTCTTGGTGCTTGGATCTGGCCTGATGTAGTTGGCATGCTAAAAGATAAAAAAGAAAACAAAAACATTTTACACATAATGTTCTCCCTAAAGCTTGAGTTTTCATTTTCATTTTGAGTTACAATAATATAACACAATAAACATCATTACTGAACAGTATGACAATATTTAATCTAAATTAAAAAGTAGAAAAACGCAGTTATCTGTGAAGGTGTGAAGAAGGAAAGATCTACTGTACTTTTGTGATGATTCATCACTGCCGGCCTGCTGTGCACTGTTTGTTTGGTTTTTGTAGAAGTAAGCCATTACTTCTGCTTCTGAGTCAAGCTGAGGATCAGACATCTCAAAAACACCCACATCCTCCTCATCTGAACTCTGGAGGAGAAAGTCCCGGAGGTCAGGTGGATGCTGCATCTCAGCTTCTGCCTCAGCTGTAGGATCAGATCATATACAAACAAATTATTTAAAGTATAATCTTTATATTTAATAATTAGCCTACAAATGTTAGCATTTTCTCAGTAGCCACAAGTACAGGGAATTTTCTAAAAGAAAACATACCTTGTCTATCTGCAGAGTCACTGACCCCTGGTTCTGACAGTTGTCTAACTCCCATCTCCTCGTAGCCTGGTGCAGAATGGCAGCCTTCATCTGTTGTTAACATATTCAACATTAAAATAATTGGATAATCTTTGTTAAATATCACTGGGAAAAGGCAACAACTCACTTGAATGATCTGTTACATGTTGTTCTGTTTGCTGGGCATCACAGAATGCCCCCGTTGTTGAATTCCCACTGTTGGTCTGAGCCCCCAGTAAAAATTCCCTCTCCTCTTCCTTTACAGGGTAGAAGATGCACTGGTTGGTGTTGAACTCAGGGGGGGTGACGCAACTCTCGTCTATGGCTGTCTCCTCACTCTCAATTACTGAAAGCAAAAAACATACATTTATGAAAAGGAAGAAATCAAGGCATAGGCTTATGTACTACCTTGAAAAGGTAGAGCTCGCAGGTGAAAAAAAGCTCATATTTAGGTACAACACATCTCTTCTTTTTGGATAAGTTGTATTTTGGTACATTGTCCCTGACGAACGTAATAGACTTAATTAATCTGACTTAATTGAATCGCTTTCTGGCTATAGCTCCATACCCACACATGGGTGGTATCGATTTATTATTATCCATCTTCCAGGAAGAAATCAAATAATATCATTTACCTGAATGCTGAACTAGCACAATTGTGCTAGTAATGTACCAAAAGTGCCGTTAGTACTTACATGGATTGGACGTGTTTTCCGTGTTGACTGGCTCCACATTCCATCGGATGTGTCTGCCGCTGGCCTGGGTCTCATTCAGCACGAGGCTGCTCTCCTCCTTCACCAGCACGGTCCTTATATCACGATGGTGCTGCAAAGTCACACTTGCACTCAGTCTGTTTTGACAGATGGGTGTAACCAGTGGACGATCTGGGATATTCTCTTCAACCTTGATCTGCTGGCTCTCCAGGTCTTCATTCTCAGCAATGTTGTAAAAATCCTAAAACCAAAACCAAAGTTTTAAGTTTACAATGTTCAATTTATGATCGTGATCATCAACGTATGGTATTTGTTGGTACAATCTCACCTGTCTCTGATGGTTCCGCTCTATCACCAGGCCTGGCTCCTTGTCAGCAGTTGCTTCTTGTCTGGAGGTGAGGAACTTCTCGAGTATGATGACTGGAGACTGGTTAGCATCCCTGTTGTGTTCCTCTCCTCCCTGCAATCGTCTTACACCCTTTACCTGGTCAGTACTGGTGGCCGACTCCAACACGACTGGTTCTTCAGGAGGTTTCTCTAATGTAGAGGGAATGGTAGACAAAGATGCAGCTGGAGCCGTAGCTTTGTTGGTCTCAAATTCTGTACTGATCTCTGGCTGTAATGTCTTTATGCTGGGTTGGCCGTCATCATGTATTTCTGAAGCAGAGCTGATGGGACGTTTTTCATAAAGTAGCTGACATTCCTCCTGTTCTTTTTCTGACTCTGTTCCTCTGGTGGTATCTCCAACTAAAGCTCTCTTTGAAATCGCATCCCGTTTTAAACGTCCTGTTTCTCTTCTCCTACCCCTTGTAGCATTTCTTGAAATAGCTCTTTTTCCTCCTTTTTTCTTCTGTACTAGCAGTTCTTCCTCCTCTTCCTTGATCTCCACTTGATGAGTGGAACATGACACGGTTTGTGAAGTTAGACTTCTTCCAGTTGTTGTTTCATTGTTAACTTGCCCAGAAAGTGTGTTGATGCTTCCATCCTCAGGATTGCAGGTTACACTTGATTCATTTTGAGGAACAGAGTCTTCTTGAGAGGTTGTTTCAACTCTGTCATTCTGCTCCCCAACAGTGACTAAATCTACATCAAGAAGTAAATTCTCCTTTATGTCCTCATCGGTGGTACCCTGGACTTCAGATTCTGTGCTGGGATTCCTCAGGGAAGCTTCTTCTTGCTTGTTCTCGTCTGATGGCAAAGGCTCACCGAACTCTGAACTCTTTGTCTGAGCAGAGGTACCTAATGGGCGTTCGGACGGTAGGATTGGATGCATTCCACTGGTTTTCATTTGATCGGCTGGTAAGTGAACTTCTTGAGAGGTACAGGACTGTTTATCTGCAGCCGTATTTTCATTTCCATTATTTTCATTTTCAATGACTTCAACATCGGAAGGAGGGACAAGAAAAGATGGGGATGGAATCAAAGCTGGAAAAGAGACACTTCGCTCTTTCTCATCTAATGCCATCTCTACAATCTCAGGCTCAGTATCCCAGTCTGCAGCAGCATTCATCACCCCGACAACCTTATTGGGCTGTTTTGGAAGCTGGTAAAGATCCAACGTGGAGACGCCTTCAAAGATGTTTCCATTTGTGTAAGTGAGACCGGGACTCTCTACGATATGCACCATTGCCTTGTGCTTCTGAAGGGACGAGACTTCACTAAATCTTTGCCCACAGTCCTTACACTCTAAGGCACGCTTGGAATGAGAAGTTATCACTCCTTCAGTCTCCACTCCTGAGCAGGCTTTACGTTTCCTTGTTGTCTTTGGCTTGGCAGGCAGTGTCTCAGGAGTTTGACGGGAAGCCTGCAGCGAGGACAACAATGAGAGAGTTTTCTGGTTCTTTTTAGTTCTTCCTCCTTTTTTCTTATCCTCCGTATTTGTACACTCACTTGTTGAATGTTTACAATTTATGTCTTTACTCTTTTGGGATATTGTGCTGCCCTCAACAGGTGAAGCTTCCTGTGTCTGGTCTGATGCCTTTGAAGGGTCTAATTTGTAAACCTTAAGTCGAGGCTGTTTATGACCCTTCAGTAGAAGTAGAGCATCCTGTGTTATATGTGTTCCAGATATGTCTGTTGAAGCTGCGCTCTCTTTTGTTTCGACTTTTTCCTCTTCTGAAAGGTTTTTCTTTTGCTTTCCACCCTTTGATTTCTTGGTCTGATCTTTTTGCATTATATTGGTTTGTTTTTTCTTTTTAAATACAGGCGAGGCTAAAGTGTTATGCTTACTAATGAGTGTCACACCTTCCCTGACCACTTCTTTTTGCTTTTTTGTTTTGTTTTTTCTTGTATCCTCTTTGACTTGCTGGACTTGTGAATCCTGGGTTGATGAAGGAGAATCTTTTTCAGCGTTAGAAACAAAATGTTTGCTTTTCTTGTCCTTTTTGCCCTTTCTTCCCTTCTTCTGTGGCAAAACCTTCTTCTTTGAGAGAATTGTTGCTAGTGTTTATCTCTCATCTCGTCTTCTTGTATTGGCTGATGCTGCTGTGATGGTTTTTCTGTTTCTTGTTGTTCTTTGCTTTGCTTTGAGGGCTACATTTAACTACAAGATGAGACTTTTCTTTCTTTGCCGTTTGGAAGGTGTAGCATCAATTTGAAAATCATCCTTGTATATTGATCCGCCTAGTTCATGCATACATCCTTGTAAGATAAACGCTTTGTTTGAATTTCTCTTCCGCACTTTCACAAGTTCTTGAGCTGACATTACATTTACGGGTAACTCGGACACCTGTGGCACTTGCTTGGTCTCTAAGTTTGATGGAAACACTTCTTTAGCAGGTGGATCCTCTACTTCAGACTCCTCACCGTTCTTCCCTTCTACCGGCAGCTTCTCAGGTGGTTCTTGTTCAGATTGATCTTGTTCAGCTTTTTCTTGTGTCTCTTGTGGTGCAGCTCCATCCATCACAGGGTGTTCCTGATCTAGACTTACTGTTTGCATTTGTGAATCAACCACTTCAGCTCCACTTGTGTGTGTGAGTGTGTCTGATGGAACAAAAAAGGGAAGGCCCTGCTGCTCTGCTTGTAAAAATGTCAGCTCCAGCCCAGTCACAAGAGTTGTGTCTGACATGTTGGTTTGTTCATCTATCACAGTCTGATATGCCATCTGCTGCAGGTCAGCGTTTACCAGAGAGGATGATGGGATTTCATTTTGTGACACGGTTTGTGGTAGTTCAAGCTCTTCAGTTGGTTAAGTTCTAATATGACTGTTTGCTCAAGGTCTTGATCTACTCCATTCTGAAACATTGTTTGATCAAACTGAATTGCACTATTATCAGGCTGTTGAAGGATCTGATGCATCCCCTCTCCCTCAGGTCTTTTTGTTTGTTCAGTCTGAGTCTGCTCTATATTTTCACCTATTGTTATGTTGGAACCTAGTTCTGAGAAATCAGGGTTTTCCAGTTGTCCTTCTGGCGTAATAGGTTCAAGTATAATTGTTTGATCCAGTGCAAAACATGGGTTTAAAGGTTCCATTTCAACTATGTTAGATCCTGTCGGTTTCAGTTCCATAAAATTTGTCTGTGGTAGTTGTGACATCTGATGGACTTCCAGCGGTGCAGCATGAGGTGGCAGCTGCCCCAATATGACAACTTGGTTTACTCTCTGCACATTTCCCAAAGATTCAATAAGTCTGCGAATCTGCTCTGTGTCAATGTTGGCATCAACTTTTTGCAGAGGTCCATTGGGGCCTGCCTGTAGTAGTGATGACTGGCAAATAGATATTGGAGTTATAATGGGTGTATTATGTTTCCCTTGATGCTCAGCTGAGAGGGCCTTACTTGTTGTAGCAGGCACCATGTTGTGCTTGGTTTTCATGTGATATTGCCGTGTCCTGGTAGACTTGAAAGTGGCCTTGCATAAAGAACAAGGATACTTTATTGAAGAAGGCCCTAGAGACAATAAAAAGACAGTTATTGTGGTATAAACTAAATAACACAAAAACATTTTGAAAAAATAAAAACATTTACTTACATACTTCACTGTACTAATCTAAACCTGTACATAGGCAAGTGTTGCTTTCAACGAAATGCTATAGTCGGCAAATGAAATGTTTGCCCTGTTCATTCTATTAGTTAAGCATATTAGCATGCCAGTATTTGCTTATTAGCCCCAAATGCTGAGGCTTATTGAAATGTTTTTACTTTTGCAGTAACCAGTCATTATTCAAAATATTGGACAAATTAAATGTTGATCTCATGATGGCACTACATGACAAGATAAAGGATAAAGATATTAATTACAATCCATATTAAGAGCCAGGTTGCTAGCATTAAGTTAGCATGTGTAAAATGTTAAGACCTCCATTTATTCTTACCAATAGCTTTTTTCAGAGCGTCAGCTGTTGGGTCTCCACCCTCTCCTTGACATTGTGCAGTCATATGTTTCTGCAGAGCTTTGGACATGCTGAACCTTTTTCCACACTCTTTGCAAACATACGGCCTCTCTCCAGAATGTTTGCGCATGTGATACTTCAAAGCCGTCATCGTTTTGCAGTTTTTCCCACAGTCTGTGCATTCATAACCGTCCTGGCCATAGTGATTTTTTTTATGAAAGGTGAGCTCTGATGACTTGTTGAAGGCCTCGCTACAAATCGGACACTTGAAGGGTTTCTTCTCTGTGTGAGCTTTCTGATGGAGCATCAGATCTATGGAGTTAGTGAAGTGGCGGTCACAAACGTAACAGGCGAAAAGGGAGTTCCTCAGTATGCACTGTTCATATTCTGCAGGGTGGCTCAGCTTCAGGTGACGCTCCTTGCTCTTGACATCACTGAAGATTATGTGGCACTCAAAGCACTGCAGGGACAGCTGAGATGCTAGAGGGAAACAAGACAGGAGTGGGAACAAGTTTACATTTAAAGGTCCCCTATTATACTGTTTTCATCAATATATTATAGGTCTCAGATATATACAAAACATGTCTCTGAAGTGTTTGGCTTGAAAAACAGATCACCAATTGTAGCATCCCATAATCTCCTCTGTGTCAGCCCTGTTTCAAAAGTGCTGATTCTCTGTCTGTTACTTTAGATGAAAATAAGGAGCCACTCCCCACACCCCTCTGAGAGATATTTGGTTCAAAATAACACAATGGTGCTCTAGGAGGAGATCCAGGTGATAAGGGGGGTTACCTTGGTTGGTGATTGGCTAATGGTTACACAAGCCAAACGATCGTTATGACATCATAAAGTGGCCAAAATCTGATCAGCTTATTTTCAGACAGGTTTTTTATATAAATGGATCAGGACAAAAAGAGAGAGAATCTTTTTTCCTGAAACTTTCAGAATCTCTTTCCACAGTGGGGACACATGTTTATGTATAAAAGACATGAGAAAGTGGATTTTGCACAATAAGTGACCTTTAAGATAAATCCATACACTCCATACGGAGTAAACAAATCATTGTCTGGTCAAAAAAGGAGACCATATGTGTTTTGCTAAGTAAGTATCCTTAACAACTTATGCTATATTCAATTAGTACTAGCCGGTCAAAATTAGAAATCACATCAGTACTGTCCTCTGTGCATTGTAGCCTGTAAAGAAAATACCCAAATAAATATATCTACAGAGTTTGATAAATATTTTTACGATGTATCAGCTCATTGTTTACATAAAATAATAATTCCAAGAAACATTTTTGGTAAAGAGCAGGGCTCTTCGAAAAACTTGAAAACCAAAATTGATTAAATAAGCAATGAAATATTCTAAAATAAAATATTGGTCTGGCTCTAATATTCAGTGTTTTGTTTGGCTGCTTTTGAACACCATCAATTGTTTATTGCACAGGTTTAACCAAACCAGATGTTTTGGTAATATGGTAAAGCAAAACTTGAAAGCATTTAAAGAATACTATCTTGTATTATCTAAAAACGGACTTTGAAATACACATTAATGTTAATGTGTAACTAACTTCTGTAGACATTTGTACAATATTTAGCTATTTAACGTAAAACCACAGCTTTCAACATTCCACTGTAGAAAATCAGTGTCTATTTATCATGTGAACCGTTATAACACAATGTTAGCTGGGATATGAGAAAGCACGATACCTTCCAACTACAAAATGTGGCTTTTATATTTAAATTAGTAAGCAGTGAGTAGTCCTTAACAACAAACAGGTCTCCCATCCATGTCTTGTTCAGAAAGATGTGAACAACACAATACAAGTTAAAACACTCACATGTGAGGGGTATAACCGGCTGTTTGGACATGTCCATCTTCAGAGGATCCACCATGGCCTTCTTGGAAGGAATGTATTTCCTAGGCTCACGAACACCTTTATCCGTTTTCTTTGCCTTTTTCTCATCACACTTAGATTTTGCATTTGTGTCCAGTTCTGAGGGGACGCTTGGCTTTGAAGCTGAGTCAGTCTCGACCCCTGCACTGTTAACTGAGGGCTCTGTCTGTGGCTGGACAGCAGGCTCATTCTCCGCTGCCTGAGTGACTGGCAGGCTTGCAGGTGTTTCTGCTGTTTGCACCTCTGTCCCATTTTCCTGGGGCGTTACAGTTTCAGTCATAACAGGAGCTGCTGGTTCATCCTTCTCTTTTTGCTCATCTGAATCACTCTGTGCTGGCTGAGCTTCCGTCTCGGTGTCCAGTGGTGGCTCCTGGGTTGCTGTGGCCCCAGGATTTGGCCCGCTCGGTGACTGGGTCGGACTCTGCATGGCTCCCTGCTCTTTGGCTTCTCAAAAGCAAGTGTAGCAATTCATATGTTCCTATGAAACCAGGTACCACAGAGAAACACATTATGACTGTTAATTACACAGGTAAACCAACACATTCACTGAGACTCACACAAGATACCAACAATGTATTAGTAGTAGTAAACCTGCTTCCTAACAAATTATTCTATCCACTATTTGATTTGTTCTAAAAGCAGTGAGGGACCTTTGTGATGTACAATGCGCCAGCTGGAGGACCAGGGAATGAATGGGTTTAAAACATGTGTATTACAAAAGAAAGACGATGTAGGGCAGCCGTTAAATGCTAGTTTATAAGCTACATTGTACACTCGTATTTGTATGAATCGTGTATGTGTACAGTGCTTGAAAATATTGATATTATTCGCAGATAGCGCAGTTAGCTTATTATTTTCACTAATATACAAGGAGAATACGGTTGGAAATGTTAGCGTTTCCGACCCGAAACAGCTCCAAAGAAGCTAAATATGTAGTCACTTTCTACGTATCCCATGATAATATCCCGTATAGCTGTATGAATGCAGGAGGATGTAGATTTAGATTACCTATGCTTTCTCGTCCGCCCAAACATCTCTGCGTCGCTCTGCACAAAGCCAACAGACCTGCAGACAACGTGACGTCACTCCTGAGAGGGTCGCAGAGGAATCATGGGAATTGTAGTTGTTTACCACAATCAGCCCGCCACTCATGCAGGAGCCCTACGCCCACTCTGCTTAAAGACTACAATACCTCAACTATGTTTAGAATACAAAATAAAATGTATACTTTTTGTGTGATGTTTTAAACTTGTGGACATATGCTTTGTTTTTACTTGCACACTTAATTTAAATAATATCCTAATGTTACTTTTACAGATTGTTATCTTTCACTGTCAACATGTACATATTTCACTTTTCTGTTCAGTTTTATTTTCTAGTTTGAGATGTTTAAATGTTATGCACAGAAATCCTGCACACGTACCTTTGCTGTCATTTCATGTATGGATATATGTCACACACACACACACCACACACAAAAACACACACACACACACACACACACACACACACACACACACACACACACACACACACACACACACACACACACACACACACACACACACACCACACACACACACACAGACACACCACACACACACACACACCACGTTGAATGCATTTCATTTTATTTGGGTTAAGAAGGAAGGGGAAGTAGCTTTGCTTTTGCAACACTTTGTTTCATCTCAATTTACATATCATAATTATGCATTCACAAACTGTAGTACAATCTCATAGCATCAGACACTAATAGTTAATCTGTTGTAGAACCTCCTTATCATCTCCCCAGGGACATTATACATTTTAAATGTAACGGTGGGTTAGAGTTAAAGTTAAAACATTCTCAGCACACTAGATAATAAGTATCAATTCTACAAGTTCATTTATCAACAATTGCTAACAATTTGTTAATTCACCATATTTCTTTAAACGGTAAGAAATGCAAAAATAAATGGTCGACAAAGTAAGAAAAAAAAAATGCTTATGTGAGCCTTCAACCCTAAATATCTTCAACATCTCATCGTGTGGTATCGGCAGCTCCCCAGTAGCATGCTTTACATAATGTAAATGCAGTTTTGCCACTTCATCAAAGCCCATATCACATTCAACACATTCCCACTCCCAATACGTGTGTTTCTGTACATGTTATTTTCTGGTGATTCACTCTCAGCCAGCTCCTGTCCTGTTGGGGGCTGTAGGTTCTGATTTCCATTTGTCATGTGGACCAGACCGAGCAGACCCTGGTGGTTTTGAAAGCTTGATAGTGATGTAAGGGCTCCCCACAATCGGACTCTTCAGAGCTCCCATGATCCCCAGACTCACAAGGCTGTTGAGTTTTATTTTGCTCCACGTATGTATCAATTTCTGGCTCCTCTTTGACACTAGCCAGATAATTGTTCCTCCATTTATTCTTCGCTTCCTGGAACCTCGAAGCATCCCGTTGAACCCAGCATAAGCTCTTAGATGCTTTTTTCGGTGCAAAAGTAGATTTCCCCGTTTGAAGAAGCTTGCCCCGCAGAAGTGCACTGGTAAGGTTTCGCTCCATTGTGGGTTTTGTAGTGGATCCTGAGCTGTTTTGATAGTGGAAACTCTTGTGACAAATATGGCACGTATGTTTCATCAGAGTGTGACTGCGCATGTGTTTATCTAGAGAATCTTCATTTTTAAAGCCTTTGGCACAACTTAAAACACCAAAACGGTTTCTTTCTATGGAGGACGAGATGATTCATCCATGACTTTATCGACCTGAAGTCTATGCTACACTGATCACATCTGGGAGGTTTTGATTTGGATGGCCTGTGGACTCTCATGTGACCAAGAAGCCGTGCTCGCCTGCTAAACAACATCCCACAGTCCGGACACTGATGCTCATGTAAATTAGGGACACTTGGTGGACTTTTAGTTGTAGGTGGCAGGTTTTCATGCAGCTGTAGGTGTTTCTGGTATGAAACCAGATATGTATAAACCTTCCCACAGACTAAGCAAGTATGATATTTCCCAAATTGCTCCTTTGTTCCGGCGTCCCGCACATCTTCAGTAGATCCTGTGGGTTGTATCTGCAATAAACTGCTTGTGTCACACTCATCTGCTTCACCACTAATGTCTACATCTCGGCTTTTTCCATCGACTCCTCTCACAGAATCCAGTTCTGACACAGGACTCATGTCGTCTCCCATCTGGGCCTCTTCCTCCTCTTCCTCCTCTCCCTCTTCCAGGGCATGTTGGTGCAGGTGGGTCTGGTAAATGTCCCATTGTGTAAACTTCAGTCCACATTCCTCACATGAAATGCTGTCCTGTTTTGACTAGAAAAGAAAAAAGGAGCAATTAATTTAACAAATACAAATAAAATGTCATGAATTATAATTTCTCAATTCTAAATAAACTCATTAAGTTGTTGTATAGTATATAAAGCAAACTAGCATATATCTTCAGATTTGATTAATAATTTTTTTTAAATCGATGATTTTCAAGCTGACATTTTGCTGTTTCGTAACAGATAGAAAAAAAGCGTTACTGTTAAAGTGACCAAGGTTTAACTGCAGCAGGTCAAACTTACAAGACTGAGATGTGGCTCTCCTCTTCGTCAAGTGAAACAAATACAATGTTTAGCCTTGTTGAGCTTGTCTGTAAATAAGGAGACTATCTGTGACCCATCTATGGAGCCTGGAGAGCACCACTCAAATAAGTAACCACAGCTGCTCAGACTTCTTCTGCTCAGACTTAGGTGGCACATTTCTTCAATATGCATTGAAACTAAGCCTTCTTTAAATGTCAAATACATTTTTTACAAATTACATTATAAATATGAAAGCAGGAAAGCAATGTGATAGTTATGATTAGAAATTAGTACATTATTTTTCAATTAACACAAAAAAAGAATAATTTCAAACATTCATTTTGAATTAAAAACTTGAAGACATGAAGTAAAAAAGCACCACTTATTGTCAAATTTAAATGTTTTTTTAGGTTTATAATGCATCAATTAACGTTCCTATTATTTAACACCAAAAAATGATATAAATGTTCCGCTGGAAACTATATCCATAATATTCTCTGTGTGAAATGATTCAATGTCTGATGTCAAAACCGATGTTCTTCAGTTGTTAATGACTAAAAACGAACATGTGACTTACAAGCCAGGTTTTGAAATGACTGGTTTCTAGTGAATGGTTAGGTTTTTAAATGTAAAATTGTAATATTACACACAGCACGCCCAGTGCTTAGTCAAAAAAATAAAAAATAAACAATTCCACAAACATTTAGATTAACAAAAATAAAGCTATATGAATCACACAACCCAGTAATTCACGTTACACGTATCAAATATTTTAGTAACTTTTATTTTGTAATTTTTTTGAGCTCTTTTTTTTTTAAATTCGGAAACAGCAAGTTAAACAAGTATAATGGTCATCTAAGAAAACAAGTTTTTCACAAATTAATAAAACAAAGTAACATCTTTTCTATAATCCAAATACTTAAGTGGCACAGTAAACTAACAACTATCCTACATGAACTTAAGCACTATTTTAGTTTACATAAGGAATAGTATATCCACAACAGAGAAACACAATACTGAAAAATTAAGGGAGCTTCTACATTAATTAATGCTAAACGTTTTGTACATAACTTACAATTATTTGAAATTTAAATGTCTTTTTTGGTAGTTAATGGTTGTGATAACCTGTACCTCAGGTATTTAAAGGACACAAGCAAATTCAGTATATCTTAGTTGTGCAGAAATATTTAAATTCATAATCTTTGAAAATATGTAGTGAGTCAGCCGCACTGTTCAGATTGATGACAAACATGTACATGCATATATGTTTCCAATCCTTTTGTTATATATCTAGATATAAACTACCATACTCAAGTCAATTTTCACCAAAAAGATAACCACGGTTCAACTCTTCACAATTCGAATCATAACGGAACAAATCAACCGGTGGCTCAAAATAATTGTGACATTACAACATAATTTATATAAAGAGGTTATTTTTGAAACATTTGCACAGTTACCAATCCAGTGTAACGGATGCCTGAAAATAAAATACATTTTTATATAAAGAATTTCAAATAGTCTACAAACAAAAAGGAGATGCCTACTTTCTACTTAGCCTAAACACATTTCTATCTTATAATTATGCAGTTGAACATATTTAAGTAGTTTGGCATCCTCCAAAACAATCTACAGTGTTTTCACTTCAGTCCTTTTCAGGTTGTACAGTATAGTACACTCCATGGGCATGCTCCATGTAGTGCTTGTGCAAATCAGTTTCTTGACAGAAAGTAGTTCCACATTCAAGGCAAGTAAGGCTATCAGCATCTACTGAGACGGCAGCGGGAGCATCATTCTGCCTTTTGTAATCACCAATACATTCCTGGTGATGATCGATAAGGTCCTGTATTTCACTGAAGGTCCTGGGGCAAATGGAGCAATGATACGAGTCGTTGTTACAGTGCTGTGTTTCGTGTTTTTGTAATGCAGATGGTGAAAGAAAGGCTTTGCCACAATGTTGGCACTTATGGCTTTTTTGTGACTGGTTCTCTGATGAACAGGACATTCCCCTTGTGTCAGTAGAGGGGACGTTGGCTTTTAAAGGCTTTAAGGTCAGAGCAGCGCCAATCCGATACCGAACCTCGTTGGGTAGACGACAACGGACTTCATCGTGCCAGGTGAGGTGTTGCTGCAGCTGATTCTCAGACCAAAATCCGATGCAGCACAGGGCGCAACAATAAGGGCGGCTCTTTGCCTTGGTCTTATGGGTCCCCAGGTGTTCCTCTGTTTGGAAAGCTTTCCCACACTTATCACACTTGAATAGGCATTTTGCCATATGCTCTGATAGACGGCTTAGTGGTGGGGAAACCTCGGCTACGGTTTCAGGTGTTTGGATCTTCTCTTCCTTTATCTCGTGGCACACTTTCTTATGGTCAAACAGGGCCTCTGTAGAACTGCACTGCTTTCCACAGTCAAGGCAGGACACATATCTTACAAGTGGGGGGGCTGCTCTAGTTTTCTTAATTTCTTTGTCAACAGTACTAATTTGTTCTGTCCGTTTGACTTCACTGCTTGAGGCATTGTTTTTTATCTTCAAAATGATCTTATTTTTACTTTTTGTCCTTTTAGAATGGGCCTGCCATTTGTGGGCATGCAGACCTCTTGCCTTAGCAAAAGTCATAGAGCAGATGGGGCACTGGTGAGCTTTTGGCTTCGATATTGATGACATTAACTCACTCCGACTGAAGTTTACATCAACCTGTTGTGGTTCCTGGTCAACCATGGCGAGCCCGTCTTCTGCATGGTCGGCAGTTTCCAGTGTGTTATGCTCATTTTCATAGTGGGCAGATAGAAGAAATTGTTGCTCAAATGTTGTGTTACATTCTAGACATACAAATGTAGATTTGTTCAGTCTGCTATGGCTCTCAACGCTTTGGTTTGAATCGAGCTCTGGCTCCGTTTTTGTTTGACACAGAGGGTTAAACATCTTGTGACGCTGGAGAACACGGCGGTCAAAAAAATGTTTGCCACATTTTTGGCACTGAAAAGGTCCATCCTCTGATTTGCTTTTAGCAGATTTAAATTCATCATCTTTTAGCAAGGACCGTGTTAATTTCTTTTCTTTGTGCCATCTTCTGTGGGAGCCGAGGGCCGAGTTAGACATGAACCTCCTCCCACATTCTGAGCAGTGAAAATGTCCTTTACTTGGCTCTTCCTCTTTAGGTTTTTTAAGCATTAGAGACACAGCCATTTTTGCTTTTGCTTCAGATTTGTCATCATCAGCATGAATTATTTTATGAAAATTCAAAGCTCCAGCCACTGAAAAGCTTCGGTCACACTTTTTGCATTTATATTTTAAATTTGTTGTGCTTGGGTTGCCTGATTTGCCTTCACCCGTTTGATTTTCTAACATTGGTTGCACACTCTCTTGTTCCTGCTTTACTTCAGTATGTAGTGTTATTTGCTCAGAGCTTCCCTGTGTGCCAACATCCATACTGTCCTTTTGAGTATATTCATTTTCTGAGTGTTCCGTCTTAAAATCAACTACTTGACTTTCTCTTTTAATGCAAAGTTTGCGATGAGCCCGCAAAGAAGCTTTGTTGTTAAAATGTGCGAGGCATGTCGCACACTGCAGGTCCTCCAACGTGACAGTGGATCTTGGCGATGATGGCGAGTGACCAGTTTCGTACCCATGGCTTGTCATGTGAAACTGAAGTGCTTTGGCCCGTGAAAACAGCTTTCCGCAGTCAGGACAGCTGTATGTGTTCTTTTTCAACTGCTCTACCTGATGCTGAAAAGACTTAATGGGTGGTGGGAGTAACTCACTATGCACAACCTGGTGTCTGAGAAGGCTGGAAAAAAGACGGAACGACCTGTTGCACAGTTCACATTTGTGATTTCCGTTTTCATGTTTTCGCATGTGCAATGCCATAATGCCCTTGTGACGGAACTTTCTACCACAAACTGGACATGCAACCTTGGGCCGTTGGTGTCCATTAACAGAGTGCAGAGATCCAGGGGCACCTTTTCTAAGCCTTAAATCTGTACACTCAGTCTGACTTTGCTTGTGGTGGGAATAAGCTCCTAAAGACCAAAACCCCTTCCCGCACTGTTCACAATGATAAATCTTTGGGCCTAAAAGGGTCTTTTTTGGATTGTATTCTTTTTTACTGACCAAAATATTCCCCTTCTTTTGTGCCGAGCAGTTTTTCACATGGTTAACAAAACTAGCTGCATAAGAATAAGACATCATGCAATCTGGGCATTGATATGGTTTTCTTTTGGGATGATGCAGCTGATGAGAGACTAAAGCAGACAAACGTGAGAAGCTTTTACCACACTCATTGCACACTAGATTTTTCGTCTCTAATCCTTCTGATTCACCATCACTGTTTCTTTTAGGATTTTTGTGTTGTTGAATGTGACTGCAGTGCGCTGCATAGCTATTAGATTCGTGGCCACATGTGTCACATGTGTGAACTGCCACAGACTGACCTGGATTCTGCTGTTTTCTCTTACGAACGCCATGCCACATTCTGTGAACGCGCAGTGATGAAGCACTAGAAAACCAACGATAACACTCTGGGCAATCAAATCTTTCTTCTGTCGTTTTATTCTCGGCTTCTTTCGCTATCAGTGCACATTGTTCATCAGTTTGCTCAAAGTCAATTTCTACAATTTTCAAATCCATCTCTGGTTTTAAAACAAGACTACTGGGGGAAACTCCAGTGTCGCCTTCATTTTTATTTTCCTGATCCGATTCACACAGCAGCTCAAGATCAGGATTAGTGTCTTGGGCGGCCTCATCCTCAGATTCACTTGCACTGATCACCTGAACAATAAAGTCCCCAGGGTCATAACTGTCCAAGTCTTCATCACTCTCATTTGCATGTGAGTCTTCTTCAACCACACTTATAGGAGGCACATTTTCTGATGTCACTTGTTCTTGCTTAGTCTCTTTTCTTTCGTTATCCAAAGTTTTCTGTTGAGGTAGCAGAGAGGTACTCACATGAGACTCCTTCTCTGTTTCTCCATAAACATCCGTGTGATTAAGCTGATGGGAGTGAAGTGCTGAAGCCCTCGAAAACTTCAGTCCACAATCTTTACATTCAAATGCCTTTTTCTGCAGCTGACAGACTTGGTGAAGAAACGACTTTGCTGGGGTCTCCTCACTATGCGCCATGCGCTGATGCCTGTAGTAGAATGTTAGTGTCATAAATACTTTGCCACATTCCTCACATGGAAACCTTTCCGCAGAATCATCAGAGTGATTGGCATGCCATCGCTGATGGTTAAAGAGGGCAATATGTCCAGTGAAAGCCTTTTTACACTCATCACAGTAAAACTCATTGCAGCTTTTCTTAGGTTTTTCTTTCATTTCTTCTGGAGAGCATAGACTGTTGCGGCTAAATCGTTGATGTGTTTTAAGGCGCATCATGGCAGTAAAAGCTTTACCACATGAACACTTAAAGGTTTTTTCAGGAGTAACCTCAGGAGTGTGGCTTTCACCGGGCTTGACTTCAACGATTGACTCCTCAGTGTGAAATGCTTCTGCTGAATTCTTGTTTCGTGACTTGACTAATTTCCTTCATGACAACGACGGTGTGCATCGAGAGCTGAAGCTCGAGAATAATTCCGCCCACAAGACTCGCATTGAAATGACTTCTTTTTCAAATGTTCAAGATCATGAAAAACAGATTTGGAGGCTTGTCTGTGTGAGCGCTGATGGTTGAGGAAGTGTCCGATCACAAAGTAACATTTCCCACATTCTGCACATTCATAGGTGTGTTGCTTTGTTATCCCAGAAGTTATTTGAATGCCAGACTCCTTTTGCAAGGTTTGACCATGGCACTTTTCCATATGCGATATGAATTCACTTGGTTCCACAAATGATAGTGAACATATAGTACAGAAATTTGTTGTTTCATTGTCCCTTTCTGCGTCATGTAAACCATCCAACTGTTTGTCTAAATGCACACTTTCTTGTGGGTGCTGATGGCGATGCTCCAAGAAAGCTGCCTCCTCTCTGAAGGCTTCTCCACAATCCCGACAGCAGAAAACCCCAACCCCTAAAAATAGAAAGGGGAAAAGAGGAGGTCAAAGCCACCTACTGTTTCCAGAGAAAGAAAGACAAAAATAACAAACACACAGGTGCAAATATCTTTATTTTAAAGTGTGATTAAAGTTTACAGAGGGGCTAATACATTCAGTGCTAAAGCCAAATGACCTTTGTGAAGTTCAGTTATTTAAAAGGGTTGCTGCAGTTTTGCATTTTTAAATAGCAAAATGTTACGAATCGCCACATTTCAATACATCGTGGTGCATCACCAAGGGTTCCGCAAATGCTTAACTGTAAATCGGACTGCAATTGTAGTAAATATTTTGGCAATCATTACCAATTTACTAATATCTAAATCGACAGTCATGTTTTTGAAATACAAAGATACGTTTTGAGTTACACAACTCCTTATTATTCCCATTTAAAGAACAGTAAACATATTTATTTTTTTATCACAATTTCCATTATAAATTAAAACAAAAATCTCTCCCCCCTGGATCCATAATTATTAAGAAAGTCAGTGTTCTAGAGAACAACCCCAATAATTGTATCGATTAATTTCTGAATTCTACATCTGTGCATTTGGCTGAGCATATATGAATTTAGGTACTTGGAACAACCCCAAAGGAAGAAATGATGTTCAATGAAAAGCCTTCAGAGAGGAGGCAGCTTTCATGGAGATATTTAAGCTCCTTGCTTTGTCTCTCAGAAACATCACATTAGGGTATTTAGGTTATGATGAAACAAAAAGATTACATATGTATATATAAGATCCACTAACAAGTTCAGTGTATAGTTGAGCCTCATAATGCAGTGCTGCTGTATGAGGTGTGTTCATTTTAGGCCGAAATAGATGACTATACTGTGCTTGATGTCATCAGATTTCAGAAGATAATATTTCAATGTGTTTAACCGTTTACGGGTCATAAAACAAAACAATAATAATTACATGTAAGCTTTCATATCTAAGGTTTCCCAGCTTGGCGTGGTCACAAGATACGGTTAGCCTTTTATTTCACAACACCACTACTGCTATTTATGCATTTCTTATATGATTCTAAATAAAAACAGATTTACATACTGACAACACCTTTACATCTACATTCGCTTGTTTAAGGACGGTCGCTTGGGTTTTCATCAATATAAACAGAAGTGAGCATCCATAAATAATTTAATATAAAACAGGTCAGTGGGTGGATCTCCGACAATTGAAATTAATGCAACATGCTTATTGTTAATGGTTCGTTAGTATCGTTATTCGCAGTTCTTCCGCCCAGTCTCTATATTCCTGTCCCTGTGGTGAAGTTTGGGTAGGAGGTCACCACGCCTAAACACAATAGTGGTGTATTGATCATGCTAACCACGTTAAGCTAACTGACAGCTAAAGCCGACTCACCATCTGCGGTGTCCTCAGCCGATGGATCAACGTTGCTTTCAGATGTGGTGTCTCCATCGTGGGTCTTGTTTTCAGCTCCGTCCTCTCTGATCTCTGCAGCAGTTTCGTCCATCTTGGAGTCTTTCCGTGTGGTAGTGCTAGCTTCCTCTTGCTAGTGCTCGTTAGCTTAACAGCGCCACAGTTGTTTGTAATGTGTTTGTTGCTATTATTATAAATGACTCCGCGCAGAACTGAGGTGAAAAATAAAGAATATACTAATCTATCACATAACAAGGCAGCAGCATGTGATGTTTTTAGTGAGGGATGGTGAACAGCTAGCTGTTTTTCACACATCACACATGCATCGCTCGGCGGAAGTGGATTCTTCTTCGTTGGTTTTGTGAAAGCGCAGAAAGTCGAATGTAAAATCTACAAAATAATGTTCCCCCCAACACACTAATATAAAACGTTGAAATTGTTATACATGCATTTATAAAAAAAACATTTTTGGACACATATAAAGCATATATATATATATATATATGAGAAATATAGAGTTAAGAAACTTTGCATTCCCTCATTTTTTTACGAATTAGTAATAGGCCTATTGTTTTTTTAGGGTTTCTAGTCCCATTTGATTTATTAATTTCGTACAGGAAATGTGTAATAGATTTACCATAATTTACCCTTTCTGTACTTTTGTTTACAAAATAAAAATTATCCAAAACCTTAAAAAGCTAATTATGTTAACTATCTTTACCTATTGTTGAAGAAAAAGAAATGTGTGCAGAATATGAAATATTTCCAAACCATAATTAAAATGAATTTGTATGAATGAATCCTCTCTAATAAGGATGTCGAAATGCTGTATCTTAACCCTGAGAAATAGTGCACATCACAACATTGTAGTCAAAGGCAGGTTTTATTTAATACAATATGTAGACATCATGGGAACATTTTAATTATTTCCATGCTAAAACAGTGGATAGAGGTAGGGGACATGTTTTTTGAAACGTAAGACATTGAATGTTAAGAAAAACAGGAACAGGTTTTATTTTTTGTACAAATTGACTGTATTTATTATACAGTAGTAATGAAGATTTACTTTTTGGGCCGCCAAACCTACTCAAATGCCCATTTTCACAACGGAGGGGGAATTCTGTAATCAGCTAAATCTATAGTTATGGAATTATATCATTCAGTATTCACAAAAAAATACATTGCATTGTACTCAAAAGTGGACTTAGGTTACATTCCAATCTGAAATAGTCATTCTGGTCAGAAATACACATGACATGGTATTCAACAGTTAACAGTAGTCTAATTATAAAGAACATCAGTCATGAATTCGACTGGGCTGATTGCACAGAGCAAAATATACATTGTATTTGTCAGTGTTATTTTTTTTGCCATTGTGATAAATATTAATGACAACAGTCACACAAATTCAAGTTTGATTTAATAATGTCACTACCTGACAACCGTTTTATCAATATTTGTTTAAGGACACGTTTTTCTATCTTTTCCCAATCATCACTTTAACAAATGGTCATGATGAAAACTTAACTTTTGTGATATTTGGACCCAGCCAATAGCCAGCCATCAACCCAATCCTCTCCTCATCAGAAGCAAAATGTCTACATTTCTTTACTATGAGAAAGAATTCCTCTGTGTTTTCGGAGTGAGGTCACATTGCTGAGTCTACCTTAAGCACAAACTAGGCCTAAAATACCAAAACAATAGACATGCAGACTACTCATAAAAAGGCACACAGTATACTGTACATGAAGAAACACAGTTCAAATGGTTCAGGCATATGAATAGAGCCTTAAAAGTACTAATATTATCTAAATCTAAAGGTCATTGGCAACAAATGAAATGTAGACTGTAGAACCTCATTTATCTGCTACCCTCAGAAGTTGTTTAAACCAGTTAACTATTTGAATAACAAATGTATAAAGACAGTGAAACTAATTGAAATGGCACTAGTATACACCCTATATCACAGACAACACTGTGTAGGCTTAATTGGAGCTAAAAGTATTTCACCGTGATTTCAGTGTGCATACTAAATCAAGTTTCACTTGCTTCACTAGCTTGTTTTCTTCTAATGCCCATCCACTCAATTAGCAAATCAACACAAATGGTGAAATAAATGAGGTTCCACTAAATGAAAATTATAAATCAAACTAAGAATTGTTGGTAGTATAGAACGGTCAAATTTCTCCTTGTGCATGTTGCATGTAATGCATTTGTAGATCCAGCTCCCGGGGAAGAGAGCACCCGCATATCATGCACTGGAGAAGCCGTTCTTGGGCAAAAGGCAAACGGGAGCCAAGTTTGTGAGTTTCTGCCCGTTGGGAAAACTGAGGTAGGGGCAGGTTCTGTGGCATGTGTGGCCTCTCGCTCATTACTGCCTGTGGTGCAAAAAAAATATTTGGGTGTGGAGGTCTTAAGAGTGAGCCAACTGCGACAGAGTGAAGAGGGTGTGGGCCAGGCAGAGCGAGAGGAGGGAGCGGAGCAAGGGGAGCTGAGAAAAAAGGAGATGGCTGATTTATGATTATTTGAGTGGCTGTTACTATTGGCTGTTGCTGCAGCTCCTGTCCAGTCCCTGGTTTAAGTTGTCCAGTGAGCAGCGTTTGATTACTTTGGAAGCCCCATACATGCGTTCCCAACCCCTGGCCAAAACGATGAGGCTCGTATTGAATAGAGAGCGGAACCTTTTGTGTCGTTGTCTGACTGTGTACACTGGGCCAGGCGGATGACACCTGCTTTTGCTGCAGCTGAAAATCTTGAGCATTTACTAATTTTTCAGGGTTTATAGTCTTTGGAATTCCTGGTGGTGTCTGTAAGTTCCACAAGGTGCTACCTACCCCGTGGGAAACAGGAGTTGAAATTGGCATAGCACTGCTTTGGTCTATCTGAGCTGAGGTGGAGACACCTGGTAAGCCTGAAACCCACTGCTTTGGCAGCTCACAGCCGTTCCATGGCTTCTCTGTATGAATAACAGTCGACGGTATAACTTGAGGATTAATTAGGTCCCACACTCTAGTGTCCTCTTTTTTAGTATGTGTGGATGGCTCCTTTTGTATGGACACTGGGACCCCTGCCCATCGTGGCAGTTGAAGCTCTTGACCCAGCTTATTTGGAGAGCTTTGTGAATTTGCCAGAAGAGCAGGTCTGATGCTCCACAGAGCCCTGCCATCTATGAAAGACAACGGAGTAGAAAAACCATGTTGCAGAGAGCTTGTGGAAGCCAGCACTGTGGAGGTGGGCGGGCTACTCCAAATAATGGGCTTGGGCAGCCTTTGCTGCTCTATCTCACTCATTGTGGAAGCGCTGGATTTTTTTGACACGGCTACCATGTGGGAGCTGACAATAGCAGGTGCACTGTCCTTCATGTGAGATGACTCTGAACTCAGAGCAGATGTGACTGACTGAGTTATCAAAGGGCTATCTGGCCAGCCTGGACCACTCTGATGGTGCTGCTGCTGACCCTGATTTGATTGGCTGTCAAACTGGTTCTGCTGAGGTGCTGCGTGTTGCTGCTGTGGTAATGGCATTACCTCTCCGCCATCCACCTTCCACTGCACTGGTTGTGGGTGTAGCTCTGGCAGCCACGGCTCCTTTTGTACATCCATGTGTGACGAGAGCATCGACTGCTGTGGCTGGACCACCCTTCTGTGCAACTCGGCATCGCTCAGTGCAGAAACTGAATACGGAGACAACTGAGGCCCAGAGCTCCCCACTGGTTGGGACAAGCCCATTATGGGCCTCCCCCCTCTCCTCCCCCTGCTACCCCTGCCTCTAATCCTAGCGCCCATCGGGAAAGAATTATACTGGTTCAAACCCTGGCGTTTGCGAGAATGGATCTTTTGGTGTACGAGCAGGCTACTAAGCCAAGAAAATGTTTTGTGACACTCATCACATTGATGAGGTCTCTGCCCTGTGTGTGTGTTAATGTGATCCCGGAGCAGATAGGCCAACGCAAAGCTCTTGTCACACTGGTTACACTTGTGAGGTTTGTCACCATTGTGTGATAACATATGATGCTGCAGTTGGGTCTTGTCGCTGTAGCCTTTGCGGCAGCTGGTGCAGCGGAACGGTTTTTCCTGATGCAGCTTTTGATGCGTTTTCATGTTCTGATGGAAAGCAAATTTCTTTCCACAGTCTGGACATGTGTATGGCTTATTGCCTGTATGGATGATGAGATGTTGCTGTAAGTAGCTACTAAATCTAAAGCCCTTGTCACACACTCTGCACTTGTAAGGCCTGTCCTTGGAATGTACGCGAATATGCAGCTCTAACACTGAGGAGTGGCGGAAGGTTCTTCCACACTCTAAACACTTGAACTTATTGATTACGCCATCACTTTCCTTTTTCCCCTGTACATTATCACTGCTTAATGGAGTATGTTGAATTTGAGGCGGTGTTGCCGCCTTTTCTAAATATTTAGCTACAGAATTGTGTCCACTCCTAATATGACGATCTAAACTGGCTTCCTCACGAAAAATGCTTGGGCAGTGGGGACAGGTGTATCCTATGTCCCAATGGTTGCTTTTCCCATTTGGGGTTCTGGGGGTTCTCTCCAGTGTTTCATACTCAGCTTCGTGAATAAGCATGTGGGCTCTCAAGTCAGCTGGTATTAGGTATGTCAGGGGACAGAGGGGACAGTTGAATGTGCCTTTTTGTTCCTCGCTCTGGTGTTTGTTCTCTTTACCCGGCCCTCTGCCTGCCTCCTGTGCGGACGCCGGCTTGCTGGGCTGCTCAGTTGAGGAGTTGGTTTGGCGCAGTCTGTGCTGGCGGCAGTGTGCCTTCATGTTTTGTGCAAAAGCAAATGTTTTACCACATTCAGGGCAGCGGAAGGGCTTCTGGCCTGTGTGCAGAAACTGATGTTGATGGAGGAGGCTGCTGTACTTGAAAGTCTTGCCGCAGATATTGCACAAGTGAGAGCGTGCGTTATCCGTGTGCTTGCGGCGGTGATCTTCCATGACAGAGTAGTGTTTAAAAACCAAGCCGCATTCTGGGCATTCATAGGGTTTCAAGCCGGTGTGAGATCGCTTGTGGTAGCGCAGTGCCATGCTGTCTGGGAAGGTTAGGTTGCACTCTTGGCATGTATAGATGCTATCACAGGAGTGGAGCACCATATGCTTGGTGACCGCCATCTTTAGCTGGAACTCTTGGCGGCACAGGGGGCAGCGGAAAGGCTTTTCAGCTGTATTGCAGCAGTTGTGGTCCCTCAGCTTATCCACTGTGGAGAATACCTTCTCACATTCTGCACATTTAAATGTCCCCTCCTCCTTTTTTGGAGAAGCAAGCTGTTCCTCCTTCTCTTTGTGTTCAATTTTGTGTTTGATGAGGCTGCTGCGGTGCTGAAAGCTAAGGCCGCATTCTTTACAGGTGAGTGGAGTGAGCTCATCCTCATGTGCGTGAAAGTGACGGTGAAGGTTGAAGGTCTCGCGTCGGGTGAAGCTCTTGCCACACTCTTTGCACTCCAAACGGCCCTTTTTCGGTTTAACTGTCAAATTAGCACTATCTTCTTGGTCTGCCTCTTCATCTTCTTCAATTACACCCACTCTCTTGATAACTTCTTCCACAGGTTCCTCAGTCAGTCGCTTCTCTTGGCTCTTCTCATCAGGATGGGGTGTTTTCTCTTCAGTTGCATCCTTTTTTATTTTATCATCAACATGTGTATCTTGCTGCACCCCTCCATCACTCTCTGGTACATTTTTGGGGTCTGCAAGAGAAAAAACACAATACAAATTGATGACACTCCTTTCTAGGGATGCTCTTATCGCCAATTTTGGGGCCGATCGCCGGAATCAGTATCGGCCGATACCGATCGAGTTTACATTCACTTTGGATAATAACACGGGAGAAATGAGCGGAAGCGCTCTCTTTTCCTCTCTCCCGACAGCCTGTCAGTATCTCATACAGCTCACTGATCCAGTAATGAGTGATCTGACAGTGAAGAATAAATATATTTCTAACTAGTTTAGCTTGTTTCAGAGGTAAATAAAATAGCTAAGTGTGTTAGGTCTAACTCTTGTGTGTTTCGCTCCGCTCACCGGTCCGGCGGGCGGAGCTGCAGGATTTCTGCTTCATACTGTTCAACTCTTGCATACCTCTATTTTACGGTCTTTTTCGGACACCTTAAAAAAGTGTCATATTTTACGTCATGCGATCGGCTCTCGCGATCGGCATGTTTAGAGAGCACCGGTCGATCGGTAGAGAGTGAGTATCGGCCGATCTCGAGCATCCCTACTCCTTTCCAATATGGGCTACAAAAAAAACTGTGACCACATTTTGTTTTATAATAATTGCCCCAAGTGGAATACAACAAATTAATAAATACAACAAAGTGTATGTGTGAAAAAATGTAAACAAAATATCTGTAGCTGAACTCACAAATGGCATGCAACAAACACATCTATCCATCTAAGCTGATCACATCTTATTTAGCAGGATGCTAGCATATTTTGTTATGGTAATTAACATAGCATAATTGAAGCGGCAGTGAGCACTCACGTTAGCCTGCAGGCTAAAGCTAACAGTTAAAAAACATTAACAAACGTGAGCATACCACACTTATCATCTGCATCCATGTGTGTTTTCTCCTCTGCATCGCCGTCTTCCGTTTCGGACCAGTCGTAAAACGGGTGGTCGTTTACACGAGCCTCGGCCATTTTTTCCGCCTGCTCTGCTGGATTACATGTCTTTTTTCCGGCTCCAGCCCCGGGCTCGACACTAACCTCAGGATGGCGGGCACTACCGTCTCTCCCCACGCTGGGTCTCTGCTCAGTGCCGGGGCTCTCTGCGGGATCATTGTGTGTCTCTTCATCCATTGGATTTGAGCTGCATCCCGTCTCCTCGGCCTGGGTCTTCCCCCCAGATGTGTCCACCTCCTCCGCAGGGGATTTCGGTCGTTTGGGAGACTCCGATGGGTCGGCCATGTTTCACCCATACACCCCCTTATACAGGATCATGCTCATGTAGCCAGTATGAAAAAGTAATGACACTTCCGGTTGACATTTTCAAAATAAAAGACCCATTATTGACAACCATCTGTGCTTCATAATTTCTTAAAATATAATTAGAAACTTTAAGTTTATAATTTCCGTGTTCTACTACTGCCGTCTTTGTTGTTATACACAGTAAACACCTTCGTAACAACATAAATAAACTTCAACATTAAATAAACATTTTTTGATATGCTATAATCACAAAATCACAAGTGATCAGCTGGATTTTAAGTCCATGTCTGACTTTTATTAAAGTTTAGTTACATTTCATTGGAACAGTCACTATCTACAAAATATATATATTGTGCAAAACTACGTAGATGATGGCCATATGCTGTTTCTTTGCGACTATCTACAAACACATTCATCGTACTGCATGCAAGAATAGAATACATATCCCGTACACACTTATCTATGCTCTTATATTCCACCAGAAACATACGAGTTAAAGTCTGATGCCTACTGTGATGTTTATGCCGGAAGGTGTTTCAGTTTTAACCAAAAATGTGATAGACTTAATGTAACACTGTTGTCTCGAAACACACCAAACAGAACATTATTTTCCAGTGAACTGTTAAAAAGCAAAAGCATATTATTAGCAGGTAAGTACAATAGCTGTTTGACTACCATATATGGCAACTGCAGATTACAAGTATTCTATGACGATGTAGTTAGTGAATCAGGAGAATTGAGACAGTGCTAAACTAGTAAGAGTGTCAGTTCGGCTGCATAGCATGTGCAGTGACATGCATAATAAGCATCAGATCCTATAGTATGTCTTGTCTGGTTTTTCAATCTCATGAAGGAAAATGTCAATCCAAAGAGCTGCTGTTTTTCAGGAAGTCTTTCATCATATTCTCAAGAAACAAGCTAATGATTAAGGCCACCATATTATCACGTGTTATTATCTTATGGATTTCAGTCCTCTCTGAAGACAAACTTAAGTGCAAGATGGATTTGAAGTGGGACGTAAAACTCATATATTATATTTTTTACAGCGATACAGTCAATAGAAAAAGAGCCTGACATCTTGTCGCATTTTTGTAACACCAACTATGCATGATGTCCACTTTGAGTTTCTAAATGCTTTCTCATCAGCGCCGTCTTCTGCGCCTGTGATCAACAGCTCTTCCTCGCCGTGGCTTCTGTACACTTCTGTTTGTGTTTGTGGGTGCTTCCAAAGGAAAAGTGCCAAGTTCTTCAGGGGATGATGATGCAGGAACTACAGCCACAGTTGTCTGATTAGTTGGTTGCTGGGGGACTTGTGGCTGCTGCTGTATTTGCTGCTGTTGTTGTACCACCAGTGGCTGCTGCTGATGTTGTGTTTGCAGTGGTGCTTCAATCCGCTGTTGTTGAGGCTGCGGTGGTTCTGTGTGTTGTAGCTGCTGAGCGGCCTGTGGCTGTAAGGGCTGTTGCGATGTTTGCGTCTGGTATGCTTGTTGAACACGATGTTGTTGTGGCTGCTGCTGGGCCTCAAGCACTCCTAAAAGCCTTTGCAAGAGGACATTGTTTTGTTGTAGACTGCCTGCTAGTGTCTCTTGTGAAGCAACAAGTGTCCTGATGTCCTGTCGGAAACCTTCCCCAAACTCCAGCAGGCTTTTCTCTACCCGATTTCCCAGTTGAATTGCTGCCTCCCCTAACCCTCGAAGCTCATCTTCAAGCCAGGAGCTGCGTGGAGGTTCTTCAAGAGGCCCCTGCTGTGCTCCGAGTGATGGCTGAGGACTACTGGGCTGGGGGCTGCCATTGAGGAAAGGAGCACTGTAGAGAGGGGAAGGAGGCAGCCATCGTTCTGAAGGAGGTGGGGGTCCTATGCCCAGACCAAGCCCTAATCCCAATTTTTCTTCCATGCTGTTCTCTACTGGTTCACACTCAGATTCTCCCATCTCTTTGTCACGCTCAGGATTGTCTTCGTCTTTGTCCAAAGCATCTCTCTCTGACCCTTCGCCACCAACACCTGCAAAGAAATATTGTAATTAGACCTGAGTAGATGTTAGTTGCATCTCGAGAATCTTCAAAGAAAAATACTCATATTTCACCTGTATCAGAGTCAGGGAAGCATGGGAAACTGGGCTTTGGTCTGGTGCTTTGCTTTTGCCGGGCATGCTGAAGCCTGGGGCTAGACTGTGAAGGATGGCCAAGCATCGAAGCTCCTCTGCTGGATGGCAGGTAACAGGTGCGGTGCCGGGCATCAGCCAGCCGGCCTCCGTTGCGTCTCTTTAGGTCGTCCCAGCGCTTCTTCACCTCTCGAAGTGTGCGTGGGACTCTGGACACGGCGTTGACTCTCTCTAGGATGCCTGCCCAGATGCGCTCTCTCTCCCGCCGCCGGAGTCTCCCTGCAGGACCAAAGAGCTCCCCTTCACACCGAGTGACTTCTGACACCAACACCTCCAGCTCTGCTCCACTGAAACGACTCTTTCTTTTTCCCGCACCACCAGCAGCCAGCGCAGCTGACATAGCTCTGTCTGTTAAGAAAAAATGGTGAGAGGACAGCCCAAAAGGGAAAGAAAAAAGTTTCAAGTGAAGATGAATGTGAAGAGAAATGTGCTTTAACAGTGTCAGCCTTATTTCCACTTTGCTAAGCCAAAATCACTCTTATATTACTACTTTTGGAAAGATATGGAGCATAAACGTCAATATTTATCCAATCTTCTTTCAGTGATAATGTCGGATCTAAATGTTTAAAATGCCGTGGCTGTTTACATAGATAGTGTGTATTACTTTGTATCTTGGCCTGTGCTTTAATATACTGCTGAAAAAGCATTTCATGTTAACTATGGTCAATAAGAACCACATGCTCAGCAGAAATGTACACATAAGCAAGGAAACATGAAATCCAGCTTCCAATAAAGTTCTTAATCTCAGGCTTACTTTGTTCAATAGACAAGAGGTCGTCTGAGGACATGCCGGGTGCCATGATGTTGGGATGCACCACTACCACGTTGAAGGGGAGTCCTCCAGGCAAGCCACTGCTCTGGTCACAGCTGCCCTCGGAGTCATCATCCTCCCTGGGGAAGCCGTTTTCTGAGGCTCCCCCTCCAAAGGGTCCCTCCGGAGACTCCACTTTGATGTGCATGGGAGGTGATTGCTCGTACAGCAGCCCCCCCTCCTCGTAGTACTCAGTCATGGGTCAGACCTGATTTACAGCAGAACTGACAGGTGGGCCAATTCTGATACTGGCAGCTGTTGCTCCATTAACACAAGTTCAATGTGTTACTAAGCCTACTGCTGAAGACATTGCAACTCTTCAGTATACTGCATCAGATAATAAGGATTTGTCTTTAGCTAATTTCTTAGGGAAATAAAGAGTTAAAGTGTTATTTTTAACAGTATTCTTCAAATCAATCAAGTCATTGTTGCAGCTTGATTGAGATACAATCATATTGTTTACTAAGAGTCAAGAGACTTTTATGGCTAGCTGCAGCCACTTAAATCCAATTCCCATATCATCTTTATTTATAGTGATATGTCACTAAGAACATATAGACGGTGTAAAAACACCTAAAGCAGGCTAAGAGCTACATCTATAAGTCCAGCTGTCATACAGTGTTCCTTCAAGGCAGATAATATCCTCCAGAGCTGAAATACAACAACAAAACATAACACTGCTTACAACTGTGAAGCATTTTATAACAGTTTTGTATCAGCGAAGTTGACGTTTTTATTCTGTCGCATCGATGCGCATTTTTTTCTGCACCACATCCGCAATGGTTGCGCATTCCGCATACATTAGGTGCTGATCTTGCAATGCTAGCTGCTAGCTAACAGGGAAACACAGTTTAAATGTAAAGCTGTAGCCTGAACGAGCAGCGAGCAGACATGACATGACAGCCCACGCTGTTGTGATCCTTACCTCATGATAACTGCACATGGGAGGCAAAACACAATCAAAACACACTTGGTGCAGCTGTTAGCTCAGCAACCGATACACAAACCGAAGACAGTCGCTTATTTTGGACGTCACGGAGGAGCCGATGTTCAGGACCAATCAGGTCGGAGAGAAAGGTTTAATCTGAATATGAATGATTATTGTTGTACCTATTGTATTCCACATGTATCGAGAGAACATGTATCTAGAAAAACACGTAAAATGGTCATGCTTTATGTCACTGATATTTTTATTTTATTTTGAAAATACCTAAATGGACAAACATTTTAGATTTTCAAAGCGGCTATTTAGAGTTTTTGGAAAAGTACACCAACATAAAATGAAATGGACCAATAGAAAACCACATTTCACTTTATTTCTAATGGATATATTAGAAATATCCATATGTGTATACATACATAATTAAAGGGTCACATAAATAATTACATTACATAGCATTTAGTTGAGCTTTTATCCAAAGCGATTTACAATAAGTGCAATATTCCATAGACATATTTACTTCAAACAAGCAATCAGAGGTTGGGAGTAACTGAGTACATTTACTCAGTATCATTTTGAAACACTTGAGTATTTCAATCTTTTGTTACTTTGTACTTCTAATCCAATACAATTCAGAAGTAAATGGTGAACTTTTACTCCACTACATCTATGTATTACCTTTAGTTACTTTGCAGACTTGGATTAATGATTGATATGAAATATAATCAACACTTAAATAAGACTTTAGTTACACCTGGAGTAAATTCACAAGCTCCCCTCCAGTATACAAAGTCATTCAAAACTAGCTGCTACTTTACCAGCTTTGATAACACTTTAATGCATCAATAATGATAATCAAAATATATAAAATACATTATTCTGAAATGGAACAATTTGCATAATGAGTACTTTTACTTTTGGTACTTTAAGTATATTTTGATGCCAATATTTTTGTACTTTTACTTGAGTAACATTTGAATTACAGGACTTTTAGTTGTAACAGAATATTACTACACTCTGTTACTTCTACTTTTACTTAAGTACAAGATCCGAGTTCTTCTTCCACCTCTGCAAGAAATATCAATTTTATCTTTTTGATTATTCGCCACAAAATGACTAATAATGCAAAAGCTTGTAGATTTGCATAGTGGAACATCACCCTGATAATCATTGGTTATATCTAATGTCAATGCAATTATTGAATAATAGTTAATACAATTATTAAAAATAAAATGTGATAATAACAAATATAAAAACTATATTATTTTTGAAAAATGTATGGACTCTGGCGCTAAACATGAAACATTTGTTTATGTGTCTCCTCCACCTATAGTAATACGGGCTTTGTACATGTGCATTACTACCAAAATATAAAACATAGTTGTAATATAAAGCTAACAAAGTTGAGTGTTGCATATGTAGGCTATGTATCTGTTAACTGGAAAAATGATGACATACAATTCTAGGTGTTTTTCTCCTTGACCATGCTGCTGTTTCCCAGGGGGGATAATGTTTAATCATTGTGCAAGGTGCATGGAACAATCCATGAGCGAGTAAGATAACGAGTGGTCTGCCTGTAGCTGTACAGTATATAAACCCACTGCATCTGCTCCAGTGGTGTGTTGACTCATCAGTACATAATGAAGTACTTTATTCTCCTCGCCTTGCTCGCTGCAGCCTGTAAGTTCTTGCATATTGTGTTTATAATCTTTTACATTCAATTTATTTTGTTTGTGTAATTTTAAGAAGTGTGATTTAGGCTCTTTAAATAGTTTTACACGGTTTATGTTTCAGATGCTGCTCCCATTGAGGATGACAAGATTGTTGGCGGCTACGAGTGCAGAAAGAACTCTGTGCAGTACCAGGTCTCTCTGAACTCTGGCTACCACTTCTGTGGAGCCTCCCTGATCTCCAGCACCTGGGTGCTGTCTGCTGCTCACTGTTACAAGTCGTAAGGGCACACATTTGCTTTCAGATAAAATACTTTCTCAACATAAAACTGCTGCAAAGCTTTTTATCTATATCCTTAAAAAGCGTAAACTACCTCAATAAGTTGTATTGTCAACTTAGTTAATCCTGCCTCTCTATGCAGCCGCGTGCAGGTGCATCTGGGTGAGCACAACATTGCCTTCAATGAGGGCACTGAGCAGTTCATCAACTCTGCCAAGGTCATCCGTCACCCCAGCTACAACAGCCGCAACATGGACAATGACATCATGCTGATCAAGCTGAGCACCCCCGCCTCCCTGAACAGCTACGTCCGCACCGTGTCCCTGCCTTCCAGCTGTGCCAGCTCTGGCACCCGCTGCCTGATCTCTGGATGGGGCAACACCAGCGGCTCTGGAAGTCAGTAACTCACTGCAGTCACACCTGGAAGACAGTTTGGCTACATGTTTGAGTATGAACACCACATGTATTGACTTTGTTCCTCTGTAGGCAACTACCCTGATCGTCTGAGGTGCCTGGATGCCCCCATTCTGAGCGACAGCAGCTGCAGGTCCGCCTACCCTGGACAGATCACCTCCAACATGTTCTGTGCCGGATTCCTTGAGGGAGGCAAGGACTCCTGCCAGGTACGAGACACAGTTACAGTTTCCTATAGCCAACACAGCCAACTTCAGATCAGCTGTGCTCACATGTTGTCCTTTCTCTCTGCATGCTCTCAGGGAGACTCTGGAGGCCCCGTGGTGTGCAACGGTCAGCTGCAGGGAGTGGTGTCCTGGGGTTATGGCTGCGCCGAGAGGAACAAGCCCGGAGTGTACGCCAAGGTCTGCAACTACAACTCCTGGATTCGCAACACCATGTCCTCCAACTAAAGTCACTTCACAGTCATTTATTGTAAATCAGAAAGCTGTATATCCCTTTAATAAATAAACATAACAATTATTCTTCTACTTGATTTCTTGGCAGACGTATACATATTCTGCTGAAACTCATTACTTAAAATGTTGCCGAAACAAACTGTCTTGATTGTTAACAAACTGTCTTGATTGTTAACAAACGTACAGATCGTTAGACTACAGGTAATAAATATAACTGATATTTGAGCCTTGCTATAACCTTTTTATCTAATATCTCTGGATTTTAGGATCTTATGGAAGTCTTATTTTATAAAGCGTTCTACATTTGGACCCAAGTTTGACAGACATGATCACAGAGATACAAAAATGACCTTTATTAGTTTTAAGACTAACTATAGCATACAACCATATACACGGAGTATCTTGGAAACACATTTTGAACAGATTTTCATGATTATACCAAAATAAAACCAGACATTCAAGCAAGAACAAATATTTTTTCAAAGGCAGTACAAAAATATGGATGTTCAACAACAATTCCTGTTGCAGGTGTCAAGTGTGTGTTTTTGAGTAAATCTTTTTAGAATAATGAGCAAAACTTCATTTCAGCTTTCATAATATTACAAGTCCATAATGGAGAAAACTCCTACGTCAATTTGATAATGAAAAATGTGTGTGAGTTAAATGGATATATTCACTTTCAATGTTAATACATTATGCTAAGAGGTGTCCTTGTTGGAAAACAGAACAAAACAAATGTCAATCAATGTCTGAACATTTTTTGATTTTGATTTGAGTCAAGAAAAGACTGGCATGATCTGAAATAAACCCCTTTGACATGTTATTTTTATCTGCATTGCTTTAGTGTTGGGCAGAAATGTAATTATATAAACTAAATAAGGCTCAAGTTCTTTCTCAAGTGTCCAAAAACAAAACAAAAAGTGTCCCTAATATTTTGTACATTCAGTATATTTCAGAATCTGTAAACAGGTTGAATACATGATCGCAAACTAATCTTCCATTTTGCTGCATTATATTTCCCATAACCTTACCATGTGGGTAAATGACAATCTTTTCTGATCTAGGACAAAAGAAGTCCCTGTTAAACAATGTATTAAAAAAAGTATAAACACATACACAGTGCATTGTGTCTCTGTTTAGGTTATTACAGCTGGCCTCTAGCATGCTGCAAATAATGGTGATAGAGGTCTGAAATGGCAGGATATGCATTACCGCACACAGCACACTTAATACCATCTGAAGACCCTTCATGTGATGTGCTGGCATTTTGGCTTACAGTAATTGGTTTCCCAAGTGCATTTTCATCTATTCTGTCCCAACTGGTTTCTCTGTCTTGGATACAATGTGTGCTGCTCTGTTGCTGGGTACTCTTACCCAAATCCAGATGCTTACTTTGGATCGAGGAAGTCATTGGCGCTAGAGGAAACTCTTGAGTTACTGAACATTGGGATACAGGGCCAAGAAAAGAGTTGTTTAATTCAGGATCTGGGCTTAATGTAGCTTCGTGGTTGCTCTTGGTGAACTGTGTAGGGCTATCATCTATGATTACATCAAAATCAGAGTCCTTTTGCATTGAGTTATGGCAAATCTGGTGACTGAACAGCAAATCTAGAGTCTTAAAGCGGCACCTGCACTCATCACATTCATAAGGCCGAAACGTTTTTCTGGGCCTGAACGGAACCCACTGCACCTCTGCATGTTCCCTCATGTGTTTTTTGTATGTTCCCACAAACCGAAAACCTTTCCCGCACTGGGGACAAGTAAAACGGCCGCGTCTCTGTCGGTGGATTCTCTGATGAAGCCAAAGTTTATTCCAGTCTTCTAGAGTCTTGCCGCAGCAGGAGCAGGTGTAACTTTGACCCGGGCCATGGGTGAGCATGTGGGCTCGGAGTCGGCCCATGTGTCTGAACAGCCGCCCACAGCTTGGACAAAAATATTTCCTGGGGTCTGAGCCGTTATCAAGTTTATTTAACTTTGACACAAAGTGTGAGAGTTGATGAGCCGGTACGAATGTCGACTGGAAACATTTTTTTACTTTAGCAAGGTGTTTCTTGGGGCTGGCGGCTGATGTGTTTTTGAGTGTTTCACAATTTCCAGCAGTGAGTGGAGAAGCTGAATTGTGTCCTGCTGCACACCTTAGTGCAGGCACCTTGTACTGAATTAATGACATTGTTTCTTCTGCTTTTATCTCGAAGCTGGAGGTGTTATTCTTCTCTCCTCTGCAGTTACTGCGATGGGCGTTAAATCCAGACAGCACACCAAACAGCTTGTCGCAATACAAGCAGCGATACAGCTTTGCGCCGGTGTGTTCTCTCATATGGCTGTTGAACTCCTGCAGATGGGCAAAGATATTCTTGCAGATGTGGCACGTGTACGTTAGTGAAGACTTTACACGTCTGTCGGCTTGTGATTCGTCACTGCTTTCCGAGGGTCTGCAAGTGTGATTTTTTGCGTTGCTGTAATGAGTGAATGATTTCTCACAGCGGGTACAGTTGTAACGCTTCACAGACCAGTGTGTCAGCTCATGAACTCGGAGGAAATACGCCTGACCGAAAGCTTTGCCACATATGTCACATTTATAAGGCTTCTCTCCAGTGTGGGCCCGCACATGTCTGATGAGGGCAGACTGAAACGGGAATGTTTTACCACAGTACTGGCACTCTTTTTTCTCTTTCTCTTCTGGGGAAATGTGTCTCTGATACCCCTGACTATTTTCCCGGTGGTTCCCTCTGCTGCTTCTTTCAGATCTGGTGTCCTCAAAGTCCTGGTTGTGTGCATGCTCTCTCATATGAGTGGCATATTCCGAGCAAGAGAATTTGATCTTGCAAAATGGACATTTTTTATTTATGTTGCTCTTATTGTGTGTCTTGAGATGAAGATTTAAGTTGGAATTTTTGCTAAAGCCTTTCCCACATTCAGAGCATTTGAAAGGTCGTTCTCCTGTATGAATACGTTGATGGATGACGAACTGAGAATGAAACTTAAATGTTTGCTCACAGTAACCACATTTCATCAAAATGTTCCCTCCTTTTTTAATGTAGCTGACATTTGAGTTGGCGTCCTTGGTGTCATAACTTCCTGTTTGGCCCTGTACATTATTATTATTATTATTACCCATTCTCCTTCTTCTCTTGCCGCCTCTCCTGCGCCTGAAATAGCCGTTTGGACTCTCAGCTGTGGTGCTGGCATTGCAATGTAAAGATTCAAGACTATTTGACATAGGATTTAAAGGATTCAGCTCAATTTCAATTTGCTCAGCTTTCACAGCAGGGGGCACACTTACAGGTTTAGGTATTTGAGATTTTGTTACGGCTAATGTTTTCTGTAAGGCTTCAATATTTTGTGATTCAAATATGCTTTTGGATTGTAATTCCTCCCTGTCATTCATGTTTCCTGAAGTTGGGCCTACCACGTTCAAACGCTTTGAAGGAATAACTTCAGGCTCCGTCTGCTGCTCTCCTCCAGACTGCAGGGAGAGGTGACAGGTCCTCTCGTCTGTACCGGCCTCTTGCTTGTCTGTGTTAATTCCCACCTGCTTATCTGTCTCAGCCCCCTCCCCACAGCCTGTGTGGTTGCTCAACAGTGGGCAAGCCTCCTGGGAAACATCCAGTCTGGACACTTTTGCTGGAACCTGCTGATCAGCCTGTTTAGCTCTTCTTCTCATAAAACCTTGATAGTTCAATATGTTACTATTGTGCTCGAAGTCTTCCTTGCTATCACAATAAGGCTTTCCATCCTGTTTCGAAGGGTGTTGATCAGCTTGACTCCTCAGTGTCCGTGTAGCGCGGCTTACATTATAAGCATCAGCCAAAGCCGCAGGAGAACTAGCAGCACCAATCTTAGCAACCATAGCGTTATAAGCTGAGGTTTCTGTTTTTCGTGGCCTTCCTCTTTTTCTTTTTGGCAGCACAAGGTCACAGCGAGGAGCCCCGCCTATGGTGTTAGGCACATCCTTACTGTTGTAGTTCTCTAAACTTGTTGGCAGAGGTATTGTCGTGCTGATCTCCTTATGTTGAACTGCATCAAAACCAGCAGAATCTGGGTATTTATTGTCTTTAGTCAACAATGACTTTATTTTCCGCGGGCGCCCACGTTTCCTGTGTGTCTCCACATGCTGCCCAAGACGGTCCGTTGTAGAGCTGCACACATTTGCAGATGTCATCTGAGACTCTGCTTCCATCCCTACCTGCGGCAATATGTGTCCACTGTGTTGATTAAGTGTTCCACCTGCTGTTTCAAAGTTAACACTGCCGTCAGTCTCCACGAACCCCGATGAGTGGGATTCAGATGCAGGGTGATTCAGTTCCTCTCCCCACCTGGAGTCCAGGTCTTCCTCACTGCATCTCTTATCTTCAGGCATCTTTGGAAGAAGAAAAGATGTCATTAGTCACAAATGTTATGTATTGTTGCGTAAGTATTTTTCTAATAGTATAAAGTAAAAGGCATGCATACATTGGTATGAACCCAAATGATATATTTTTGTATAATGTTCATGTCTATTTGTATGCATTTAAAACTAAAACAGTAAAGTGTACGATAGAAGATCACATGCCAGTGAAAAATAATAAAAACATTTCCAGAATTAATTAATTTATTAATTTACATGACATGACAGCCCACGCTGTTGTGATCCTTACCTCATGATAACTGCACATGGGAGGCAAAACACAATCAAAACACACTTGGTGCAGCTGTTAGCTCAGCAACCGATACACAAACCGAAGACAGTCGCTTATTTTGGACGTCACGGAGGAGCCGATGTTCAGGACCAATCAGGTCGGAGAGAAAGGTTTAATCTGAATATGAATGATTATTGTTGTACCTATTGTATTCCACATGTATCGAGAGAACATGTATCTAGAAAAACACGTAAAATGGTCATGCTTTATGTCACTGATATTTTTATTTTATTTTGAAAATACCTAAATGGACAAACATTTTAGATTTTCAAAGCGGCTATTTAGAGTTTTTGGAAAAGTACACCAACATAAAATGAAATGGACCAATAGAAAACCACATTTCACTTTATTTCTAATGGATATATTAGAAATATCCATATGTGTATACATACATAATTAAAGGGTCACATAAATAATTACATTACATAGCATTTAGTTGAGCTTTTATCCAAAGCGATTTACAATAAGTGCAATATTCCATAGACATATTTACTTCAAACAAGCAATCAGAGGTTGGGAGTAACTGAGTACATTTACTCAGTATCATTTTGAAACACTTGAGTATTTCAATCTTTTGTTACTTTGTACTTCTAATCCAATACAATTCAGAAGTAAATGGTGAACTTTTACTCCACTACATCTATGTATTACCTTTAGTTACTTTGCAGACTTGGATTAATGATTGATATGAAATATAATCAACACTTAAATAAGACTTTAGTTACACCTGGAGTAAATTCACAAGCTCCCCTCCAGTATACAAAGTCATTCAAAACTAGCTGCTACTTTACCAGCTTTGATAACACTTTAATGCATCAATAATGATAATCAAAATATATAAAATACATTATTCTGAAATGGAACAATTTGCATAATGAGTACTTTTACTTTTGGTACTTTAAGTATATTTTGATGCCAATATTTTTGTACTTTTACTTGAGTAACATTTGAATTACAGGACTTTTAGTTGTAACAGAATATTACTACACTCTGTTACTTCTACTTTTACTTAAGTACAAGATCCGAGTTCTTCTTCCACCTCTGCAAGAAATATCAATTTTATCTTTTTGATTATTCGCCACAAAATGACTAATAATGCAAAAGCTTGTAGATTTGCATAGTGGAACATCACCCTGATAATCATTGGTTATATCTAATGTCAATGCAATTATTGAATAATAGTTAATACAATTATTAAAAATAAAATGTGATAATAACAAATATAAAAACTATATTATTTTTGAAAAATGTATGGACTCTGGCGCTAAACATGAAACATTTGTTTATGTGTCTCCTCCACCTATAGTAATACGGGCTTTGTACATGTGCATTACTACCAAAATATAAAACATAGTTGTAATATAAAGCTAACAAAGTTGAGTGTTGCATATGTAGGCTATGTATCTGTTAACTGGAAAAATGATGACATACAATTCTAGGTGTTTTTCTCCTTGACCATGCTGCTGTTTCCCAGGGGGGATAATGTTTAATCATTGTGCAAGGTGCATGGAACAATCCATGAGCGAGTAAGATAACGAGTGGTCTGCCTGTAGCTGTACAGTATATAAACCCACTGCATCTGCTCCAGTGGTGTGTTGACTCATCAGTACATAATGAAGTACTTTATTCTCCTCGCCTTGCTCGCTGCAGCCTGTAAGTTCTTGCATATTGTGTTTATAATCTTTTACATTCAATTTATTTTGTTTGTGTAATTTTAAGAAGTGTGATTTAGGCTCTTTAAATAGTTTTACACGGTTTATGTTTCAGATGCTGCTCCCATTGAGGATGACAAGATTGTTGGCGGCTACGAGTGCAGAAAGAACTCTGTGCAGTACCAGGTCTCTCTGAACTCTGGCTACCACTTCTGTGGAGCCTCCCTGATCTCCAGCACCTGGGTGCTGTCTGCTGCTCACTGTTACAAGTCGTAAGGGCACACATTTGCTTTCAGATAAAATACTTTCTCAACATAAAACTGCTGCAAAGCTTTTTATCTATATCCTTAAAAAGCGTAAACTACCTCAATAAGTTGTATTGTCAACTTAGTTAATCCTGCCTCTCTATGCAGCCGCGTGCAGGTGCATCTGGGTGAGCACAACATTGCCTTCAATGAGGGCACTGAGCAGTTCATCAACTCTGCCAAGGTCATCCGTCACCCCAGCTACAACAGCCGCAACATGGACAATGACATCATGCTGATCAAGCTGAGCACCCCCGCCTCCCTGAACAGCTACGTCCGCACCGTGTCCCTGCCTTCCAGCTGTGCCAGCTCTGGCACCCGCTGCCTGATCTCTGGATGGGGCAACACCAGCGGCTCTGGAAGTCAGTAACTCACTGCAGTCACACCTGGAAGACAGTTTGGCTACATGTTTGAGTATGAACACCACATGTATTGACTTTGTTCCTCTGTAGGCAACTACCCTGATCGTCTGAGGTGCCTGGATGCCCCCATTCTGAGCGACAGCAGCTGCAGGTCCGCCTACCCTGGACAGATCACCTCCAACATGTTCTGTGCCGGATTCCTTGAGGGAGGCAAGGACTCCTGCCAGGTACGAGACACAGTTACAGTTTCCTATAGCCAACACAGCCAACTTCAGATCAGCTGTGCTCACATGTTGTCCTTTCTCTCTGCATGCTCTCAGGGAGACTCTGGAGGCCCCGTGGTGTGCAACGGTCAGCTGCAGGGAGTGGTGTCCTGGGGTTATGGCTGCGCCGAGAGGAACAAGCCCGGAGTGTACGCCAAGGTCTGCAACTACAACTCCTGGATTCGCAACACCATGTCCTCCAACTAAAGTCACTTCACAGTCATTTATTGTAAATCAGAAAGCTGTATATCCCTTTAATAAATAAACATAACAATTATTCTTCTACTTGATTTCTTGGCAGACGTATACATATTCTGCTGAAACTCATTACTTAAAATGTTGCCGAAACAAACTGTCTTGATTGTTAACAAACTGTCTTGATTGTTAACAAACGTACAGATCGTTAGACTACAGGTAATAAATATAACTGATATTTGAGCCTTGCTATAACCTTTTTATCTAATATCTCTGGATTTTAGGATCTTATGGAAGTCTTATTTTATAAAGCGTTCTACATTTGGACCCAAGTTTGACAGACATGATCACAGAGATACAAAAATGACCTTTATTAGTTTTAAGACTAACTATAGCATACAACCATATACACGGAGTATCTTGGAAACACATTTTGAACAGATTTTCATGATTATACCAAAATAAAACCAGACATTCAAGCAAGAACAAATATTTTTTCAAAGGCAGTACAAAAATATGGATGTTCAACAACAATTCCTGTTGCAGGTGTCAAGTGTGTGTTTTTGAGTAAATCTTTTTAGAATAATGAGCAAAACTTCATTTCAGCTTTCATAATATTACAAGTCCATAATGGAGAAAACTCCTACGTCAATTTGATAATGAAAAATGTGTGTGAGTTAAATGGATATATTCACTTTCAATGTTAATACATTATGCTAAGAGGTGTCCTTGTTGGAAAACAGAACAAAACAAATGTCAATCAATGTCTGAACATTTTTTGATTTTGATTTGAGTCAAGAAAAGACTGGCATGATCTGAAATAAACCCCTTTGACATGTTATTTTTATCTGCATTGCTTTAGTGTTGGGCAGAAATGTAATTATATAAACTAAATAAGGCTCAAGTTCTTTCTCAAGTGTCCAAAAACAAAACAAAAAGTGTCCCTAATATTTTGTACATTCAGTATATTTCAGAATCTGTAAACAGGTTGAATACATGATCGCAAACTAATCTTCCATTTTGCTGCATTATATTTCCCATAACCTTACCATGTGGGTAAATGACAATCTTTTCTGATCTAGGACAAAAGAAGTCCCTGTTAAACAATGTATTAAAAAAAGTATAAACACATACACAGTGCATTGTGTCTCTGTTTAGGTTATTACAGCTGGCCTCTAGCATGCTGCAAATAATGGTGATAGAGGTCTGAAATGGCAGGATATGCATTACCGCACACAGCACACTTAATACCATCTGAAGACCCTTCATGTGATGTGCTGGCATTTTGGCTTACAGTAATTGGTTTCCCAAGTGCATTTTCATCTATTCTGTCCCAACTGGTTTCTCTGTCTTGGATACAATGTGTGCTGCTCTGTTGCTGGGTACTCTTACCCAAATCCAGATGCTTACTTTGGATCGAGGAAGTCATTGGCGCTAGAGGAAACTCTTGAGTTACTGAACATTGGGATACAGGGCCAAGAAAAGAGTTGTTTAATTCAGGATCTGGGCTTAATGTAGCTTCGTGGTTGCTCTTGGTGAACTGTGTAGGGCTATCATCTATGATTACATCAAAATCAGAGTCCTTTTGCATTGAGTTATGGCAAATCTGGTGACTGAACAGCAAATCTAGAGTCTTAAAGCGGCACCTGCACTCATCACATTCATAAGGCCGAAACGTTTTTCTGGGCCTGAACGGAACCCACTGCACCTCTGCATGTTCCCTCATGTGTTTTTTGTATGTTCCCACAAACCGAAAACCTTTCCCGCACTGGGGACAAGTAAAACGGCCGCGTCTCTGTCGGTGGATTCTCTGATGAAGCCAAAGTTTATTCCAGTCTTCTAGAGTCTTGCCGCAGCAGGAGCAGGTGTAACTTTGACCCGGGCCATGGGTGAGCATGTGGGCTCGGAGTCGGCCCATGTGTCTGAACAGCCGCCCACAGCTTGGACAAAAATATTTCCTGGGGTCTGAGCCGTTATCAAGTTTATTTAACTTTGACACAAAGTGTGAGAGTTGATGAGCCGGTACGAATGTCGACTGGAAACATTTTTTTACTTTAGCAAGGTGTTTCTTGGGGCTGGCGGCTGATGTGTTTTTGAGTGTTTCACAATTTCCAGCAGTGAGTGGAGAAGCTGAATTGTGTCCTGCTGCACACCTTAGTGCAGGCACCTTGTACTGAATTAATGACATTGTTTCTTCTGCTTTTATCTCGAAGCTGGAGGTGTTATTCTTCTCTCCTCTGCAGTTACTGCGATGGGCGTTAAATCCAGACAGCACACCAAACAGCTTGTCGCAATACAAGCAGCGATACAGCTTTGCGCCGGTGTGTTCTCTCATATGGCTGTTGAACTCCTGCAGATGGGCAAAGATATTCTTGCAGATGTGGCACGTGTACGTTAGTGAAGACTTTACACGTCTGTCGGCTTGTGATTCGTCACTGCTTTCCGAGGGTCTGCAAGTGTGATTTTTTGCGTTGCTGTAATGAGTGAATGATTTCTCACAGCGGGTACAGTTGTAACGCTTCACAGACCAGTGTGTCAGCTCATGAACTCGGAGGAAATACGCCTGACCGAAAGCTTTGCCACATATGTCACATTTATAAGGCTTCTCTCCAGTGTGGGCCCGCACATGTCTGATGAGGGCAGACTGAAACGGGAATGTTTTACCACAGTACTGGCACTCTTTTTTCTCTTTCTCTTCTGGGGAAATGTGTCTCTGATACCCCTGACTATTTTCCCGGTGGTTCCCTCTGCTGCTTCTTTCAGATCTGGTGTCCTCAAAGTCCTGGTTGTGTGCATGCTCTCTCATATGAGTGGCATATTCCGAGCAAGAGAATTTGATCTTGCAAAATGGACATTTTTTATTTATGTTGCTCTTATTGTGTGTCTTGAGATGAAGATTTAAGTTGGAATTTTTGCTAAAGCCTTTTCCACATTCAGAGCATTTGAAAGGTCGTTCTCCTGTATGAATACGTTGATGGATGACGAACTGAGAATGAAACTTAAATGTTTGCTCACAGTAACCACATTTCATCAAAATGTTCCCTCCTTTTTTAATGTAGCTGACATTTGAGTTGGCGTCCTTGGTGTCATAACTTCCTGTTTGGCCCTGTACATTATTATTATTATTATTACCCATTCTCCTTCTTCTCTTGCCGCCTCTCCTGCGCCTGAAATAGCCGTTTGGACTCTCAGCTGTGGTGCTGGCATTGCAATGTAAAGATTCAAGACTATTTGACATAGGATTTAAAGGATTCAGCTCAATTTCAATTTGCTCAGCTTTCACAGCAGGGGGCACACTTACAGGTTTAGGTATTTGAGATTTTGTTACGGCTAATGTTTTCTGTAAGGCTTCAATATTTTGTGATTCAAATATGCTTTTGGATTGTAATTCCTCCCTGTCATTCATGTTTCCTGAAGTTGGGCCTACCACGTTCAAACGCTTTGAAGGAATAACTTCAGGCTCCGTCTGCTGCTCTCCTCCAGACTGCAGGGAGAGGTGACAGGTCCTCTCGTCTGTACCGGCCTCTTGCTTGTCTGTGTTAATTCCCACCTGCTTATCTGTCTCAGCCCCCTCCCCACAGCCTGTGTGGTTGCTCAACAGTGGGCAAGCCTCCTGGGAAACATCCAGTCTGGACACTTTTGCTGGAACCTGCTGATCAGCCTGTTTAGCTCTTCTTCTCATAAAACCTTGATAGTTCAATATGTTACTATTGTGCTCGAAGTCTTCCTTGCTATCACAATAAGGCTTTCCATCCTGTTTCGAAGGGTGTTGATCAGCTTGACTCCTCAGTGTCCGTGTAGCGCGGCTTACATTATAAGCATCAGCCAAAGCCGCAGGAGAACTAGCAGCACCAATCTTAGCAACCATAGCGTTATAAGCTGAGGTTTCTGTTTTTCGTGGCCTTCCTCTTTTTCTTTTTGGCAGCACAAGGTCACAGCGAGGAGCCCCGCCTATGGTGTTAGGCACATCCTTACTGTTGTAGTTCTCTAAACTTGTTGGCAGAGGTATTGTCGTGCTGATCTCCTTATGTTGAACTGCATCAAAACCAGCAGAATCTGGGTATTTATTGTCTTTAGTCAACAATGACTTTATTTTCCGCGGGCGCCCACGTTTCCTGTGTGTCTCCACATGCTGCCCAAGACGGTCCGTTGTAGAGCTGCACACATTTGCAGATGTCATCTGAGACTCTGCTTCCATCCCTACCTGCGGCAATATGTGTCCACTGTGTTGATTAAGTGTTCCACCTGCTGTTTCAAAGTTAACACTGCCGTCAGTCTCCACGAACCCCGATGAGTGGGATTCAGATGCAGGGTGATTCAGTTCCTCTCCCCACCTGGAGTCCAGGTCTTCCTCACTGCATCTCTTATCTTCAGGCATCTTTGGAAGAAGAAAAGATGTCATTAGTCACAAATGTTATGTATTGTTGCGTAAGTATTTTTCTAATAGTATAAAGTAAAAGGCATGCATACATTGGTATGAACCCAAATGATATATTTTTGTATAATGTTCATGTCTATTTGTATGCATTTAAAACTAAAACAGTAAAGTGTACGATAGAAGATCACATGCCAGTGAAAAATAATAAAAACATTTCCAGAATTAATTAATTTATTAATTTACATGACATGACAGCCCACGCTGTTGTGATCCTTACCTCATGATAACTGCACATGGGAGGCAAAACACAATCAAAACACACTTGGTGCAGCTGTTAGCTCAGCAACCGATACACAAACCGAAGACAGTCGCTTATTTTGGACGTCACGGAGGAGCCGATGTTCAGGACCAATCAGGTCGGAGAGAAAGGTTTAATCTGAATATGAATGATTATTGTTGTACCTATTGTATTCCACATGTATCGAGAGAACATGTATCTAGAAAAACACGTAAAATGGTCATGCTTTATGTCACTGATATTTTTATTTTATTTTGAAAATACCTAAATGGACAAACATTTTAGATTTTCAAAGCGGCTATTTAGAGTTTTTGGAAAAGTACACCAACATAAAATGAAATGGACCAATAGAAAACCACATTTCACTTTATTTCTAATGGATATATTAGAAATATCCATATGTGTATACATACATAATTAAAGGGTCACATAAATAATTACATTACATAGCATTTAGTTGAGCTTTTATCCAAAGCGATTTACAATAAGTGCAATATTCCATAGACATATTTACTTCAAACAAGCAATCAGAGGTTGGGAGTAACTGAGTACATTTACTCAGTATCATTTTGAAACACTTGAGTATTTCAATCTTTTGTTACTTTGTACTTCTAATCCAATACAATTCAGAAGTAAATGGTGAACTTTTACTCCACTACATCTATGTATTACCTTTAGTTACTTTGCAGACTTGGATTAATGATTGATATGAAATATAATCAACACTTAAATAAGACTTTAGTTACACCTGGAGTAAATTCACAAGCTCCCCTCCAGTATACAAAGTCATTCAAAACTAGCTGCTACTTTACCAGCTTTGATAACACTTTAATGCATCAATAATGATAATCAAAATATATAAAATACATTATTCTGAAATGGAACAATTTGCATAATGAGTACTTTTACTTTTGGTACTTTAAGTATATTTTGATGCCAATATTTTTGTACTTTTACTTGAGTAACATTTGAATTACAGGACTTTTAGTTGTAACAGAATATTACTACACTCTGTTACTTCTACTTTTACTTAAGTACAAGATCCGAGTTCTTCTTCCACCTCTGCAAGAAATATCAATTTTATCTTTTTGATTATTCGCCACAAAATGACTAATAATGCAAAAGCTTGTAGATTTGCATAGTGGAACATCACCCTGATAATCATTGGTTATATCTAATGTCAATGCAATTATTGAATAATAGTTAATACAATTATTAAAAATAAAATGTGATAATAACAAATATAAAAACTATATTATTTTTGAAAAATGTATGGACTCTGGCGCTAAACATGAAACATTTGTTTATGTGTCTCCTCCACCTATAGTAATACGGGCTTTGTACATGTGCATTACTACCAAAATATAAAACATAGTTGTAATATAAAGCTAACAAAGTTGAGTGTTGCATATGTAGGCTATGTATCTGTTAACTGGAAAAATGATGACATACAATTCTAGGTGTTTTTCTCCTTGACCATGCTGCTGTTTCCCAGGGGGGATAATGTTTAATCATTGTGCAAGGTGCATGGAACAATCCATGAGCGAGTAAGATAACGAGTGGTCTGCCTGTAGCTGTACAGTATATAAACCCACTGCATCTGCTCCAGTGGTGTGTTGACTCATCAGTACATAATGAAGTACTTTATTCTCCTCGCCTTGCTCGCTGCAGCCTGTAAGTTCTTGCATATTGTGTTTATAATCTTTTACATTCAATTTATTTTGTTTGTGTAATTTTAAGAAGTGTGATTTAGGCTCTTTAAATAGTTTTACACGGTTTATGTTTCAGATGCTGCTCCCATTGAGGATGACAAGATTGTTGGCGGCTACGAGTGCAGAAAGAACTCTGTGCAGTACCAGGTCTCTCTGAACTCTGGCTACCACTTCTGTGGAGCCTCCCTGATCTCCAGCACCTGGGTGCTGTCTGCTGCTCACTGTTACAAGTCGTAAGGGCACACATTTGCTTTCAGATAAAATACTTTCTCAACATAAAACTGCTGCAAAGCTTTTTATCTATATCCTTAAAAAGCGTAAACTACCTCAATAAGTTGTATTGTCAACTTAGTTAATCCTGCCTCTCTATGCAGCCGCGTGCAGGTGCATCTGGGTGAGCACAACATTGCCTTCAATGAGGGCACTGAGCAGTTCATCAACTCTGCCAAGGTCATCCGTCACCCCAGCTACAACAGCCGCAACATGGACAATGACATCATGCTGATCAAGCTGAGCACCCCCGCCTCCCTGAACAGCTACGTCCGCACCGTGTCCCTGCCTTCCAGCTGTGCCAGCTCTGGCACCCGCTGCCTGATCTCTGGATGGGGCAACACCAGCGGCTCTGGAAGTCAGTAACTCACTGCAGTCACACCTGGAAGACAGTTTGGCTACATGTTTGAGTATGAACACCACATGTATTGACTTTGTTCCTCTGTAGGCAACTACCCTGATCGTCTGAGGTGCCTGGATGCCCCCATTCTGAGCGACAGCAGCTGCAGGTCCGCCTACCCTGGACAGATCACCTCCAACATGTTCTGTGCCGGATTCCTTGAGGGAGGCAAGGACTCCTGCCAGGTACGAGACACAGTTACAGTTTCCTATAGCCAACACAGCCAACTTCAGATCAGCTGTGCTCACATGTTGTCCTTTCTCTCTGCATGCTCTCAGGGAGACTCTGGAGGCCCCGTGGTGTGCAACGGTCAGCTGCAGGGAGTGGTGTCCTGGGGTTATGGCTGCGCCGAGAGGAACAAGCCCGGAGTGTACGCCAAGGTCTGCAACTACAACTCCTGGATTCGCAACACCATGTCCTCCAACTAAAGTCACTTCACAGTCATTTATTGTAAATCAGAAAGCTGTATATCCCTTTAATAAATAAACATAACAATTATTCTTCTACTTGATTTCTTGGCAGACGTATACATATTCTGCTGAAACTCATTACTTAAAATGTTGCCGAAACAAACTGTCTTGATTGTTAACAAACTGTCTTGATTGTTAACAAACGTACAGATCGTTAGACTACAGGTAATAAATATAACTGATATTTGAGCCTTGCTATAACCTTTTTATCTAATATCTCTGGATTTTAGGATCTTATGGAAGTCTTATTTTATAAAGCGTTCTACATTTGGACCCAAGTTTGACAGACATGATCACAGAGATACAAAAATGACCTTTATTAGTTTTAAGACTAACTATAGCATACAACCATATACACGGAGTATCTTGGAAACACATTTTGAACAGATTTTCATGATTATACCAAAATAAAACCAGACATTCAAGCAAGAACAAATATTTTTTCAAAGGCAGTACAAAAATATGGATGTTCAACAACAATTCCTGTTGCAGGTGTCAAGTGTGTGTTTTTGAGTAAATCTTTTTAGAATAATGAGCAAAACTTCATTTCAGCTTTCATAATATTACAAGTCCATAATGGAGAAAACTCCTACGTCAATTTGATAATGAAAAATGTGTGTGAGTTAAATGGATATATTCACTTTCAATGTTAATACATTATGCTAAGAGGTGTCCTTGTTGGAAAACAGAACAAAACAAATGTCAATCAATGTCTGAACATTTTTTGATTTTGATTTGAGTCAAGAAAAGACTGGCATGATCTGAAATAAACCCCTTTGACATGTTATTTTTATCTGCATTGCTTTAGTGTTGGGCAGAAATGTAATTATATAAACTAAATAAGGCTCAAGTTCTTTCTCAAGTGTCCAAAAACAAAACAAAAAGTGTCCCTAATATTTTGTACATTCAGTATATTTCAGAATCTGTAAACAGGTTGAATACATGATCGCAAACTAATCTTCCATTTTGCTGCATTATATTTCCCATAACCTTACCATGTGGGTAAATGACAATCTTTTCTGATCTAGGACAAAAGAAGTCCCTGTTAAACAATGTATTAAAAAAAGTATAAACACATACACAGTGCATTGTGTCTCTGTTTAGGTTATTACAGCTGGCCTCTAGCATGCTGCAAATAATGGTGATAGAGGTCTGAAATGGCAGGATATGCATTACCGCACACAGCACACTTAATACCATCTGAAGACCCTTCATGTGATGTGCTGGCATTTTGGCTTACAGTAATTGGTTTCCCAAGTGCATTTTCATCTATTCTGTCCCAACTGGTTTCTCTGTCTTGGATACAATGTGTGCTGCTCTGTTGCTGGGTACTCTTACCCAAATCCAGATGCTTACTTTGGATCGAGGAAGTCATTGGCGCTAGAGGAAACTCTTGAGTTACTGAACATTGGGATACAGGGCCAAGAAAAGAGTTGTTTAATTCAGGATCTGGGCTTAATGTAGCTTCGTGGTTGCTCTTGGTGAACTGTGTAGGGCTATCATCTATGATTACATCAAAATCAGAGTCCTTTTGCATTGAGTTATGGCAAATCTGGTGACTGAACAGCAAATCTAGAGTCTTAAAGCGGCACCTGCACTCATCACATTCATAAGGCCGAAACGTTTTTCTGGGCCTGAACGGAACCCACTGCACCTCTGCATGTTCCCTCATGTGTTTTTTGTATGTTCCCACAAACCGAAAACCTTTCCCGCACTGGGGACAAGTAAAACGGCCGCGTCTCTGTCGGTGGATTCTCTGATGAAGCCAAAGTTTATTCCAGTCTTCTAGAGTCTTGCCGCAGCAGGAGCAGGTGTAACTTTGACCCGGGCCATGGGTGAGCATGTGGGCTCGGAGTCGGCCCATGTGTCTGAACAGCCGCCCACAGCTTGGACAAAAATATTTCCTGGGGTCTGAGCCGTTATCAAGTTTATTTAACTTTGACACAAAGTGTGAGAGTTGATGAGCCGGTACGAATGTCGACTGGAAACATTTTTTTACTTTAGCAAGGTGTTTCTTGGGGCTGGCGGCTGATGTGTTTTTGAGTGTTTCACAATTTCCAGCAGTGAGTGGAGAAGCTGAATTGTGTCCTGCTGCACACCTTAGTGCAGGCACCTTGTACTGAATTAATGACATTGTTTCTTCTGCTTTTATCTCGAAGCTGGAGGTGTTATTCTTCTCTCCTCTGCAGTTACTGCGATGGGCGTTAAATCCAGACAGCACACCAAACAGCTTGTCGCAATACAAGCAGCGATACAGCTTTGCGCCGGTGTGTTCTCTCATATGGCTGTTGAACTCCTGCAGATGGGCAAAGATATTCTTGCAGATGTGGCACGTGTACGTTAGTGAAGACTTTACACGTCTGTCGGCTTGTGATTCGTCACTGCTTTCCGAGGGTCTGCAAGTGTGATTTTTTGCGTTGCTGTAATGAGTGAATGATTTCTCACAGCGGGTACAGTTGTAACGCTTCACAGACCAGTGTGTCAGCTCATGAACTCGGAGGAAATACGCCTGACCGAAAGCTTTGCCACATATGTCACATTTATAAGGCTTCTCTCCAGTGTGGGCCCGCACATGTCTGATGAGGGCAGACTGAAACGGGAATGTTTTACCACAGTACTGGCACTCTTTTTTCTCTTTCTCTTCTGGGGAAATGTGTCTCTGATACCCCTGACTATTTTCCCGGTGGTTCCCTCTGCTGCTTCTTTCAGATCTGGTGTCCTCAAAGTCCTGGTTGTGTGCATGCTCTCTCATATGAGTGGCATATTCCGAGCAAGAGAATTTGATCTTGCAAAATGGACATTTTTTATTTATGTTGCTCTTATTGTGTGTCTTGAGATGAAGATTTAAGTTGGAATTTTTGCTAAAGCCTTTCCCACATTCAGAGCATTTGAAAGGTCGTTCTCCTGTATGAATACGTTGATGGATGACGAACTGAGAATGAAACTTAAATGTTTGCTCACAGTAACCACATTTCATCAAAATGTTCCCTCCTTTTTTAATGTAGCTGACATTTGAGTTGGCGTCCTTGGTGTCATAACTTCCTGTTTGGCCCTGTACATTATTATTATTATTATTACCCATTCTCCTTCTTCTCTTGCCGCCTCTCCTGCGCCTGAAATAGCCGTTTGGACTCTCAGCTGTGGTGCTGGCATTGCAATGTAAAGATTCAAGACTATTTGACATAGGATTTAAAGGATTCAGCTCAATTTCAATTTGCTCAGCTTTCACAGCAGGGGGCACACTTACAGGTTTAGGTATTTGAGATTTTGTTACGGCTAATGTTTTCTGTAAGGCTTCAATATTTTGTGATTCAAATATGCTTTTGGATTGTAATTCCTCCCTGTCATTCATGTTTCCTGAAGTTGGGCCTACCACGTTCAAACGCTTTGAAGGAATAACTTCAGGCTCCGTCTGCTGCTCTCCTCCAGACTGCAGGGAGAGGTGACAGGTCCTCTCGTCTGTACCGGCCTCTTGCTTGTCTGTGTTAATTCCCACCTGCTTATCTGTCTCAGCCCCCTCCCCACAGCCTGTGTGGTTGCTCAACAGTGGGCAAGCCTCCTGGGAAACATCCAGTCTGGACACTTTTGCTGGAACCTGCTGATCAGCCTGTTTAGCTCTTCTTCTCATAAAACCTTGATAGTTCAATATGTTACTATTGTGCTCGAAGTCTTCCTTGCTATCACAATAAGGCTTTCCATCCTGTTTCGAAGGGTGTTGATCAGCTTGACTCCTCAGTGTCCGTGTAGCGCGGCTTACATTATAAGCATCAGCCAAAGCCGCAGGAGAACTAGCAGCACCAATCTTAGCAACCATAGCGTTATAAGCTGAGGTTTCTGTTTTTCGTGGCCTTCCTCTTTTTCTTTTTGGCAGCACAAGGTCACAGCGAGGAGCCCCGCCTATGGTGTTAGGCACATCCTTACTGTTGTAGTTCTCTAAACTTGTTGGCAGAGGTATTGTCGTGCTGATCTCCTTATGTTGAACTGCATCAAAACCAGCAGAATCTGGGTATTTATTGTCTTTAGTCAACAATGACTTTATTTTCCGCGGGCGCCCACGTTTCCTGTGTGTCTCCACATGCTGCCCAAGACGGTCCGTTGTAGAGCTGCACACATTTGCAGATGTCATCTGAGACTCTGCTTCCATCCCTACCTGCGGCAATATGTGTCCACTGTGTTGATTAAGTGTTCCACCTGCTGTTTCAAAGTTAACACTGCCGTCAGTCTCCACGAACCCCGATGAGTGGGATTCAGATGCAGGGTGATTCAGTTCCTCTCCCCACCTGGAGTCCAGGTCTTCCTCACTGCATCTCTTATCTTCAGGCATCTTTGGAAGAAGAAAAGATGTCATTAGTCACAAATGTTATGTATTGTTGCGTAAGTATTTTTCTAATAGTATAAAGTAAAAGGCATGCATACATTGGTATGAACCCAAATGATATATTTTTGTATAATGTTCATGTCTATTTGTATGCATTTAAAACTAAAACAGTAAAGTGTACGATAGAAGATCACATGCCAGTGAAAAATAATAAAAACATTTCCAGAATTAATTTATTTGATGCTACAGGACCAACATAAACATAACACAATGCTTCACTCCAAACCAAATGTTCAAAATGTGATGGTCATAAAAATAAAATATAAAGTAACACAACAAAAGTCCTTAAATAAGAGTTTGGGAGATGTTATACAGACAATGCATCCATATCACATGAGCAGGTTACTCCAGAAATGGTGCTGTATACCGCAGCAGACAGCTCTCTCAATAACTACCTGCTTGCAGTCCGAAGCGTTATGAATGGTCTGGTGAGGATGCGATGCGGCAGGAGCTAACTGATCGACTGGATTTTGGTCACTGCTTCCTCTGCTGAAGGATATGTTACTCCCCATATCCAAGGTCTGTGAATAAAAAAATTACAAGAAGAATGTAACATACTAAAACAGTAACACATACAGTATTTTTACAAATGTGTAAACACTGCATGCTCTGCCTATTTGTCACTTTAACTTAAAAGTGACTATCTGCATTACAATTAACCCAGAGAGAATCCTGCAAAGCAGTCACTGGACATCTTTATAACTTGACTGGGCAGATTGATGCTCAGTTGTCACACATTGGTTTTGTCAGAATTCCTACAAAAAACACCTTTAAGTGGCTGCCTAGTTAAAAACCTGTCCAGAAAGATAGCCACGTAGTTGATTTGTGATTTATTTTATAGCAGACTGTGTTGGTAAAGTACCTAGCTTTCCAAACCTGTGGTAGAAAGTAACTCTACACATTAAGTCAAGTACTCTAGTACTTCAGGTTATTTATAGATTTACAAGCATAATAATCCGAAAAAAATATTGTATTTGCCACCACTACTTTCACATGCGTAACAGCAAGCATATTGACATTTTCATTAAAAATACATGGGTATTTTATCAATGACTTTTTGATACAGAATAATCAGCCCAACTGTTAGACAAAGGGAACTCCGTCACCACCAGTTGAGTCATTCAACAGAAAAGGTGGAATCTGGGTGATACAAATCTGCTGAAATATATTCCTTCTAAACACATCTAAAACCTGTTAAATAGCAATAACTAACTCTTAACTTGATGAATCCACAACATGTAGAGCTTAAAGTATTTGTATACATTATATAAAGCTTATTTATATAGGAACGTCACTGGTGTTACGTGTTACCAGGAAGAAGAGTAACACCAGTGACAATTTGGAGAAAACACTACCATTTTAACAAAATGGCTGCCATGTGTCAGACCAAATATGGCTTCAGTCAATATCAAAATCGTTTAACTCTTCAATACAATACATTTTCCCATTCAAATGTTCACCCCTAGGGCTATGAAATTAGTAACACTAATGACAGACTTGAAAGACGCACGTAAAATTTGAAGATAAAATTACACCTTTAACAAACAAAGTAAGAAGTATCTGACTTTCCTTATGTCTTTGTCCACTGCACTGCCTCAAATGATCTCTTGTTACAGGAGGCACTTCAGAGACAGTACATTATTTCAAAATAAAAGCGTTGTGTGTAGCAGTAACAACAATGACGTAATTTTATTTATTGGATATTATTAATAATAATTTGAGTTTTTCTTTACCATTTCAGTGTTATATTTAATGTATGTAATGTTATGTAAATATGAATGAGATTTATTTATTGAAAACAATATATTTTAAATTAAAACTATAGGCTCCACTTCCATGTATGATCAAAGTGACAAAGGTTCCTTGAACTTGGCATTTTAAATAAATTGCAATTTATGTATAAAACACATTTTTTTATTTAGTACCATTGCAAAGACAATCTCTATTTATTCAACATATATAATGAATGTGAGTATTAGGTCAACATCATGTGTTTTGGTGTCTGCAAAAGTAAGTGACAGTACTTCCACCTTTTCTGTAGAATGACCCAGCTACAATATTAAAATGCTGCTTATACAATAAGGCACAAGACAGTGCTGTTCCAAACAATACTTTAAACTTTTGGAACATTTTGCTGATGTTTGTTTTACTTTTCCCTCACTAAAAATGTTTATGCAGGGTATTCGTCGCATTACTACTTCTTGTACAAGTATTGCATAATACTTTCCCCATCTCTATTTATAACGAGCTATGAATTATAGACTTTCAAGGGTAGATTGTACGCTTTGAAGCTTCTGAACTTGGGGAAAATGCCAACACTCAGATATGGTGTTGAGGTTTGTAAAGCTCAAGTATGAATATAACAGGTAATGCAAAACAAATCTACCTTAGTTTGAGTAGACAGACAGTGGTTTCTAGAGTCGGCCCGCCTTACATTGCAGACATATTTGATATAATGGAGTCTTTCTGATGCACTGATCAATGGCCTTTGTTTGCAATTATTAGCACTAATCACACAGAAAACCACTCAGACGTAACCGTGTCACTGAACATGTATATTAAAACACACACAACCAAACTGTTAGCTTCAGCATCAGGCTACCAGTTATCATTCAAAGCTATCAGCAGCATGACTAAGAACAATGTAGGCCTTATATTTTTTGATAGGCCACATTGCTATCTCTGGTTAGGCTATACATACCTCACCTTGAACGACAGTCATCTCACACAACTTTGAGGCTAATAACGTAGGCTAATTTCTGCACAGTGGTTATTTATCGTGGGTGTTAGTAAACACAAAGAGCTTGCCTGAGTGGGGAGTCAGCACTGGTCTCTGCGTAGCCATTCCCTTACCGCTGCAACACCAGCTAGCTAAATGCTAAGATTTGGTTGGTCGTTTCAAGGCAGTTAGGCCCTTTTTACACTCGTGCATTGGTCTGGCAGCTGGTCTGTAAACGTGGACCTTGCTTTCTCTTCTGTTCAAAGCTGTGAGCTGCTCGGTATCCCCGCACAAAGCAACCCGAAAAATGTCAATCACAGAGAGCGCAGATAGGGTGGATGCTTCAGATGGTGTGGGAAATGTGGGAATTATGAGACGTTATGCTTTAGAAGTAAAACCAGTGAAATACTAGTGTTATGCGAGATATAAGGTTTAAGGAAGCTGGAAAGTGAAACACCACCATCATTCGTTTTGCAAATAGTTAAAACTAATAATAATGTACAGGACAGCTTTTTCAGTGAGACTTCTGCTAACATAGTACCTTTGTCTTGTTTTCGCTCTGAAATGGCTCCCTCTGCTGGGTACTGACAATAGACCATGAAAGCATCACTAATAAATCCGAATAAAATTGCCAGAAATAATAAATGAAGCAACACATTAAATAATAATCAAATCAATATAAGTGCTCTAGGCACTGTGGAGGAGAGTCAGTTTAAATTACCAATCAATCTCTCCACCACATTTTCCAGATAATTAAAAGTCAGTCATTTGTTTTTACGGTTTATGAATGAGAAAACATTGGATATTATAACATGCTGCATTATACTATGATGAAAAAAACACTCAGTTTGAAAATACAGTTTAATACCTTTCAAAGTCTGACAAAGGTGGTAGGATCACATATTTCCTCTTATTGCGTTCCAATTCCCACAGCATCTCAACACATTCTGATCATACTAAAAATATATTGAAGAACAAAAAACGTAATTGATATCCTGGTTATCCCACCAAAACTGGATAAGCCATGTACATACATTTTCAGAATGTTATGATAAACCTTTTCTATTACATTTTCAGGGGCACTGATTGTTTACAGTTCTGGCAAAAGAAACCCAGCTTTATTAAGATACATTAATATTGTCATCTTAAAATCATATGGAGAAACCCAGAGAGAATAGTGTTCTTGTGCAATTAACCTCAAGAACTATATTTTGTTTTAACAGGACTGCCTTTATGCACTTGGTCCATAAATGTGACATGCAAATTGGAGTTACATTTCAAATGTTGTCAAGTTGTGATAGGAACAGATGAGGTTACTTGGTATATCATCTCAGCAGGTTTGTCTGGTCCGCTTTCAACTATGAAACAATCATCGTCCATGTCGCCTCCTGTTTCCCCATCCACAGGAGCTGCCCCTTGCCCTTTATTCAGACTACCAGACATGACTTGGTTTGTCTTTACGTTACCATAAGCTGAAACCCCAGGTTTTCTCTCCCCATTCATCAAAACCGGAATTGGGCGTGTCAATGGTGCCACCCTCTTTAGTCTGTATCGTTTGCCATCTCGCACATGCTGTGCCATAAACTCCTTTGCTCTGGCACACTTGTGCCTCTGTAGCAGCTGAGCAGATTCAAAGGGAAGATGACAGACTCGACATGGAAAACCATTTGATGCAGAGGATGTCTGCATTGGATAGTTTGATACACCAGAAGCAGACTGTGTGGGTGTCTTCAGCTGCACGAAGTGAGGGACAGGAAGCCCTTGACTGCCGTTATTGGATGCCCTGGGATGAGGATTCTTCGATAGTAGAGGGGAAGTGATATAAGGGCTGAAGGAGCTGGGACCCTTTGCTATCAGGCGCGGCAAGACATTAACCCCCTGATTGCTTTTAATGTGTGCACTGATTTTCAGTTTTTTCAGCTGCAGGGTGGAAATCCCGGCTTGACTGCCTTTCCTTGCAGCAGTGGGACTTTGACTTTTCAGCTGTTGAGCGGAAGTGGCCAAAGGCCCCTCAACCCTTGGAGTACTGCCTGTACCGGCAACGATTGGCTTCTTGAAATTTAGCGGTGTAGCAGTGATGAGTCTGGATTTGGTGGTATTGTTGGGTGCCTTACAAAAGTGAAAGCGGGGTACTACTTTCTTGCTGGAGAGGAGCAGCCCACATCCTATACAGCCAGATATTTTATCTATTACATGAGAGCTGTGGTGGGATATGAGGGAGGGTTTTCTCTCAAAACAATGCCCACATTTAGCGCATGTGTAAGGTTGTGTCTTGTTAAATTTGCGCAGTGTTTGCAAAATCACGACAGGTTGGTAAAGTGACCAAAGATCTACAGTTGGTGCACCTACACCTGCAAAAATGTTCTGCATGTCTTTCTCACTGGGTTTAATGAGCACAGGTGTTTGTGACAGAGAGCTGTTCAGCGGAGGCACTTGTGAAATATGCGCAGACTGCATGGGAACTTGTGGCATTAGAGCTGATGTCATGGGTCCTTTCAGCAAAGGTGTCCCCAAAAGAGACACTGATGGCACATTGTTTAGTTTAGGCACCTTCCAGACAACCTCACCAGTCTGTAGTCTTTTCAGCTGCTGCTCCTCTTCTATACGCTTCTCAATTCTGCGCTTCTGTATTGTTCCATGATCAAGGACTTGGTGACCTGGCTCATGTGTTGTGCTGTGGTCCAGCACGTCTTTGTATTCAGCAAACTCAGTGCCACATGAGCAGATATGACTTGCAGCAGAACAAAAGTGTTCCTCCAGGCATTTCCGATTTGCAAATATTTGCTCACAGCTGAAGCAAAACCGCCCTGCATTCATTAAATCTCTGCCCAGGTCATCCTCAAGGATATTTTGCAATTTTGACTTTCCCCTCTCCATCATCAGGTTGGGTATGGAAGTATTCACTGCTAGTGTGGAGCCCTGGAGCACCTTTGCTGTTGGAGACAAGTGTTGGAATCATTGCAATCATAAACATATTCAATAAAATAAAAACCGTTGTACCTCACCATGATGACTGATGCTATCTGAATCAGTAGCTAGTTATGCTAACGGCTATATACAACTGGATGCTAAGCTTAGGAGACAGCTGTAATATTAAATATATACTTTCATATACCCATGAACATTTGCTCGTTTCAGACAGAAAGACAAAAGTTTAAGGAGTGTCAAATAAACTCGTTATTTGGTCATTTCTATAGTTCTATCAAACAGCCCAAATATTGTGGAATGCAAACATAGTCTTCCATCTATCCAATTAAGTTGAAATACCTGCTTTGATATACTACTTCATAGTTGGGGAAACACGTTATTTAGTCTTGTTTTACATTTCTTCTGAATGTTATTTTGTTGTACGCGCCATTGCCTTGGGAAAAATCTACCATGCTAACGTTAGCTTCAACTAGCTTACAATAACGAGAGCTTACCATCACATTAAAGTGTATCCGTGTTAATATCCCGGCATATCCCTGCGACAAAAAAAGCAAACAATGTGTCGATTGTAGTTTTGAAAGTCAGTGAACATCAGACTGACCTGTCGGTGTTTTATCTAGTCGGTTGCAGTTAGCCCATTAGCCACACCAAAACCAAAAAGGAAATACCTCCACTTCTTCTACCGATGGCGCGCTTCGACAGCAGGAAGTGCGGGGTTTGCATCGTTATACTGACACCTATCGTCTGGAGGCTTGACTTCTGTATGTATAATCAGAATCTTTATTAGTCCCACGGGGACATTTGCATCGTTACAGCAGGAAAGAGCCACAGACAGCTTAATGTTAGGTTAAAAAAGTACTAAGTTATGATATAATGAAAAATATAATAAAAAAATTAAAGTAAAAAAAAACACTTTTCAAAATACCAATCCTGTAACAGTTCTTAGGATTTAGCAGCCAGGTATATATTTCACGGTTATTAATGGCATATATATATATAATAATGTATGTATTGCACATAGTTTGATGGTATTTAACAGCAGCAACTTACACAATTTACAAAATACCATCCATCTTCTCCCGCTTATCCGTGGTCGGGTCGCGGGGGTAGCAGTTCCAGCAGAGAGCCCCAAACTTTCTTTTCCCTGGCCACATCAACCAGCTGAGGGCCAGTCCTTTAGAGAAGTACCAGGGCTATAACAGTTTATATTGCCATATTAAAATATGACTGTGCAAAGTTCATAAATAAACAGGACTGGGGAGTCTCATAGCATTCAAATCATAGTAGAAAGTCAGAGGTCTAGATCTATGGTCTAGATTTAAGTTTTCTTTGAACCAACATTTTGATTTGCTTAAATTTGATCTATTTTAGCTCAAACGTATTACCTTCTACAACTATTTAACAGAAACTAAAGAAAAAAAGGAGATCGGGGGGGTCATGCCGGTTTGTTGATTGTAAAGATCAGCTTCAGCGTTAGACAGACGAAGACTGACAAAGACATTAGTGTCCTGCTGGAGTCACGAGGGAGGCAAAGAGGAGGCAAATCCTACTTGAGCTAAGTATCGCTGGTGTTTTGTTTTTTAGCCCCTCATGCTATAATCATGTGTATTTTCTCCATTCCTGTTCATGTGTCTTCTCGCAATTATCACTGGCTCCGTGTATCTCCTAATCGATATAACCGGTCTGCTCTCGTCTATCCCACATGCTCCACTGCGATCCAACATCTAGTTACAGGCGGCCTGTGGAACTGCCAGTCAGTTGTTCCTAAGGCTGACTTCATCTCTGGCTAAGCTTCCCTGCAGTCTCTGGATTTCCTTGCTCTCACTGAGACCTGGATTACTCCATCCAACACATCCATCCCAGCAGCTCTCTCCACAGCATATTCCTTCTCCCATACACCCAGACCCACTGGCAGAGGAGGTGGCACTGGTCTCCTGCTCTCTCCCAAATGGAGCTTTTCCCTCTTCAAGCTACCTAACTTCACTCCTTCCACCTTTGAATTCCATGCAGTCACAGTAACCCATCCTATACAATTAACCATTGTTGTTCTCTACCGTCCACCAGGCGCCTTGGGGGACTTTTTGGAGGAATTAGATAATCTCCTCTCACACATCCCAGAAACTGGCCCTCCCACTGTTCTTCTCGGAGACTTCAACCTCCAGACAGGGAAGATATCTGAACTAACATCTCTTTTAACCGCCTTTGCTTTCTCACTGTCTCCATCCCCACCAACTCATAAAGCTGGCAATGTCCTTGATCTCATATTCTCAAGGAACTGCACTACTTCTAACCTCTCTGTAAACCCACTTCACACATCCGATCACTTTTTCATTTCATTCGCTCTACCACTTTCCAAACATAACAAACTAACCTCTTCTAATTCTGCACCTGTCCGCCGTAACCTTCGTTCCCTCTCCCCCTCTACCCTTGCCTCATCGGTGCTCTCAGCCCTCCCTTCCTCTGACTCCTTCCAACTCCTGCCTCCAAACTCTGCTGCAGAAACTCTCCTCTCTACTCTTTCATCCTCTCTCTGTCCTCTCACATCTCGGCAGGCTCGTCAGTCCCCTCCTGCTCCCTGGCTAAATGACGCACTGCGTGCTCATAGAACCATCCTTAGGGCAGCAGAGCGGAAATGGTGGAAATCCAAACACCATGACGACCTCCTAACCTATCAGGCTCTCCTCTCCTCTTTCTCTGCTTCGATCGTCATTAGCGTCAGCTAAATGCAATGTAATACTAGTAGTAGTTTTTCTACAGTCAGCATAGTTTATCAAATGTTGTTTTCCTTAACCAAAGTACATTCATTAGGCAGTGATTATCATTTTTAGTGTCCCATTTCAGAGCTCTAGATGGATTCTATAAAAGTACTATGTCAAATGTAACACATATTTAAGAATTTAGTTTAATACAAACCTTGTTTGGAAGAAGATTCCAACCTCAAGACACACAAATCTGATTCAGAAAACAACAATTAGAAGGCCTCTGTAAATATGGAATAAATGACCATTCACTTCAATCAACACATCAACATATGTTTTTATTAGCCAGTTATTACTCCAAGACTAAGGTAATGAGAACTTTTCTTTATACCTTACTTTTGTTCAAATACAATGGTAACCTGCTAGGATACAATTGTGATAGAGCTTAGTTAATGGACTGAAGTACAGACTCTAAATGAAATAAAAGAACTAACATTTGCAAAGATGGACCTCAAAACAAGGGCTCATTATCAGGTAAGGAAGTATGAGCCACCTTAAGGATCTCACCCTGTCAGTTGTTGCTATGTTTTAAATATACCTACCCCTAAGCATTCCTAAACAAGCAGAAACAAGTTTAAACAGAGAAAAACCTGGAGCTTTTGGGAGCACCACGTTTTGGGCTGCTCGCTTTGCCCAACTATTAACGTACCCTGACTAAGACTATTTCAGTGATGAGTTTGTTTACTGTCCATACATAATGTGGAGGCATATACATATATACAATTATATCCATTGCTTGCTTTGAAGAGTTTAAGATAATATCCCATATTGTACACAATTATAAAAATGTACATGTTTCACTTACTAGGATGTTTATTAAACCAGGAACAACAATGAGCTACATCACTAAATCTGTGGTAAACGTTTCATTATTTACAGGCCAATGAGGTTATGTAATCAATTGATTAACTAAATCTAACTATTTACAGCATACCACAGCATCGTCTTTTTAACAATGTCAAGCTTCAATACCACTGTAACATGGGCAGTAAATAACAAAAACACCTTTTGGCACATATGGAAAAATACAACAAATGAAAAATGTGGTCTGTTTTTAATGCACCCCTCACATGTCTACTTAGAAACTAAAATGTGATTAGAAAGTCAGCTGTTGCGTTTTGGGTGTGGTGTCCCCAGCCATGATGCGATGGATCCTCCTGCGGTGGTTTTTGAGTGATTTCAAGTTTGTATAGGTACCCTGACAGACATCACAGCGATATGATTCAGACTGTTTGGATTCAGACGGCTTGTGAGTAAGCAGGTGTCTCTGCAATCCGTCCACAGTGCCAAACCAGCGAAGACAAACAGGGCAACGCACAGGCTTGATGGCAGGCTTGCAAGCACCACTCCTCTGGTGAAACATAAGACTGGTTGTGTTCGGGAAGTCAGAGTTGCATTTTGAACATTGGAATGTTTTGGGTGGGTTTGCGGCATTGGTAGCACGCACACCTTTGCAGCGGTTCCAGGATACGTGTCGCCGAAGGGAACAGCGAGAGGAAAAGGTGTTCCCACATCGGGTGCACACAATGCGCGGCTGCTTCTTTGATTGATTTGGAAGCTGCAGCAGGCGTGGCTGCTTCTGTGGGGGCTGATGCACTGGCCGAGGTGGTGGCTTCTGCTGGGGAGGAGGCTTCTGCTGAGGAGGAGGCTTCTGATGAGGAGGAGGCTTCTGCTGAGGAGGAGGCTTCTGCTGAGGCGGCAGCTGCTGGAAACGAAGCAATAATGGTTGTGATCTTTGTGGCTTTAGTGCCTTCAGCAGCTGGTGATGAGGATGCATATGGATCTGAAGGTGAACTTCGTAGTCTGCCCAGGAATTGACAGTCTCTCCACAAGTCGGACATGTGTAGGATTCCTGTGCATGTTTCTGCAGATGCACCAAGAGAAGCCTAGGAGATGTAAATCCCACCCCGCACTCACACGTCACCCTTCTTGGAAGAACGGAGGGCAGTGACATGATGCCCCAGTTTCCTTCATCATCCTCCTCTGTTGCATTGCCTGACATACTCTGCTGCACAGTCCCTCTACCCACCTGTCCTCCGTCTGGGATTTTTTGTTGCAAATGACATTTCTTACTATGAACCATCATGTTATCTTTGCGGTTAAATTCCTTCCCACATACAAAACAGGCAAACATTGGTTTCATATTGTTTGCAGCTAAGGAACTGGCACCATGACTTCCACTTTGTGCTACAGTGCCAGATCCACGTGGCCTAAATCCACACAGCTGTAGATGGCGCCTCAAAGTCGATTGCCGACTGTAGGTTTTCTGACATCGGTTACAAGGGTAACGTTTTAGACCATCTCTGACAAAATAGCGCAGCGACGTCCCTTGATGTTCGCCTGTCACAGCATTATTCACCTCTCCATCAGTATCAGTTTTCTCTGTAGAGTTAAGCACCTCCATTTCATCATCCAAGGGCATTGTCCACTCCCCTTCATCACCGTCTTCCATTTCATTTGCTGCATCCCAGCTGCTGTTTTCTTCTCCTTGCTTGTGCTGTTCCCTTGTGGTAGATTTGGGGGGAAATGGTAAGAAGCGTTTTGCTGGATGAACCCAGGCCAACTGAGAAACTGCAGACTGCTCCGAATCAGGAGAGGTCAACTCGACCTTGATACGACCAGTAAGTTCAGTTCCCACGGCAACACTCTTGGAGAGTTGAGTCCTAGCGAAAGAGAAGGGTTTTTTCTGCGTAAAGGGGGCTGACGTTGGTCCCTGGCATTTATGCATTTTGAGGTTCCACATCCGAGCGTAGTTGTGCTTGCACACTGGACAAAAGAACGTTTTTTTTGAATTGTTCACGCTATGGAATGGAACTATTCTTTTGGCAAATGGTAAGTTCTTTTTAAGAGAGCTTGAAGGTTGTGTGGTGTTGTTTCCTGAACGAGGGCATACATGATTATCAGGTAAAGGGAGCCGCCCAATAATCAGCTGTTTGCAGCGACGGCAACATTTAATCCTCTCTTTTTTGTGCAAGAAATGATGCTCTGCAAGTTTGTCCACATCTTGAAAGACCCTTCGACAGCGGCCACATTGATATCTCCCATATGTGCCATTACTGCCAGGATCCATGAGCTTCTGGCGGGTTTCAAGAACCACTACGGGGGATAAAGTCTTAGTTAGAGAGACAACCTTCTTTTTACTGGATTCGAGAATTCTGCTGATGGATGGAGCTTTTGTCTTTATACCGGGTTTTGCAAGCAGCCGCCTCAACTGTAAAATTGAAAGATTGTTGATTGGGGGCTCTTCAGTTTTAGCTTCTGTTGTTATATCAACAGGAACCACTTCTTGTTTGGGGGTAACGGTGTTATCTTCTTCATTCTCAGACAGTGGCTGTGGCGAGTGCTTCATGTATGCTGTTGCGAGCATCTTCATTAAAGCGTTATTTTTAGGCAAGAACTCACCCTTCATGCTGCTGGGAACAGAATGTGTTTGGTCCTGTACATGCATGTCCTCAACAGTCTGTGGTATGAGCTCTGCTGGGCCTGATATTTTCTCAAGTTGTTTCTCACCTTCATCTTGAGAAGGTGTACTTTGGCCTTGAGGAGTGGTTACTATGGCAATGCCATCCTCCAGGCTTCCATTTGATTTATGTTCTGTTAATATGGGTAGTTCAACATCTGGATACCTTGAGGTAGAGGGGAGACTGAGGGCCAAATCTGGCTGTGTTTCTTCTGGTACATGCAGGGAGGGTAAATCTTTATCGAATGCTATTTTACTAGAGGCAGCACTGTTACAATTCGGAGGTGGCAGTAGATGGATTTCAGGGATATGTGACTGCTTATGTTCCAGCATTAGACTGAAGTCCTGAAACTCTTCTCCACAATCACAAATATAACAAAAAGGTGAAGGGCACTCAGGCAAGATTGGACCGGGTTGCTCACTGGATGAGTTCATACTTCCAAACAGTGTTTCAGGAGGGCTGACATTCAGTTGTGGCTGGGAAGAGACCTTGGGGAGTACACTAGCATGGGTTGCTTGATGTACGAGCAAAGAGGCCAATCCAGGGAAGGTGGCTGAACATGCCACACAACGATACATCTTGGGGGTTGAAGTACTTCCCTGTAGACCAAGCATTGTGGAAGCCAAACAGTCAAGGCAATCCAGGTGGTGCGGTCATGAAAGGACGTCTCCTGTAAATCACACACAAAAACATACACAATTAGTAAATTACGCCAGCTCCTGCTAGTGGTACGCGGAGGAATCTGACATATAAAAATTATATATATATTTATTTTTATTTAACCTTTACACATAACACAGAAATATAAAATACAGAAAACACAACTAAGTAAACAAAACATGAAAAGCAGTCACTACATTGTGCACATTTGGGACAGTAAGGTACACTACTTATTACTGCAAGAGCAGCTGGCGGTAAGGACCTCAGACAACTTCAATTTAAAACAGGCTATAGGGACAAGTGCCATCAGTTTGAGGCTTGATTGAATAACATTCATTAAAAAATAAAGAGAGAGAGAGAGGGAGAGAGACAGAGAGAGAGAAGAGAGAGGGAGAGGTACATGTGGCTGACAATAAATAATGTTATTATGAATACATTTGCCTCCGAGTCCTGCATGAACTGTGCATAGACTGCATTTTAATATTGGTCATAGGGTGGTACTCGGAGAGCCAACTATTTTCTCAGATGGTACTTGGTGTAAAAAGGTTGAGAACCACTGGTCTGGGCTATATAATATGTACTAACTAGGCTATCAAGCGAGCAACATTAGTTTTTGTAATGACAAATGGTAATTCCTACAAAATATTGGGGTGGGGTTTTTAGGCATCATGGTCCAGCTAGAAAAAGGCCTAAGCAGGCCTCTTTCAATGAGTTCTGAACTGAAAGCTCGTTAGGCAAGATAAGGCTTGGTCAGTGATGCCTTGGTATGTTTTTCTCCCACAGGGTTCTTACACCTTTTCCAAAGTCAAATTCAAGCACTTTTCAAGCATTTTCAAGGTGCATTTTCCAGCTTTTCAAGCATCTTACAGCTGTTGTAAATTACATATTTATATACACATACTCAAATGATTATTTCCCCACCTCACATTAAATCAGATGTTCTTTATGCTATAAACAACCACATGTGTGTTTCATGATAGCCTTCTACACGAGGATGACAAATTAAAGAAAATAAATTTAATATTTCAAAAGGAGTGACCTCTACATAGACTGGGCCTCCCATATAACCTGTCTGAGCCAATATAAAACAATCAGCCAAATAACTTTTCAATACATTATTGATTACTATTGTTGAGGTACTTTTAGGTTGGCAGTGAACATAAGTCAGAGGTACATGGTGTACTTCTACTCCACTACATGTATTTAATACCTTTAGTTACTTCACAGATGTGGATGAATGATGTGAAATATAATCAAGTGTTGAATCAGACTTTAGTTCCACCTGGAGTAAATCCACCAGCTACCCTGCAGTATACAAAGTTATTCAAACTAGCTGCACCTTCACCAGCTTTGAGAACACTTTCATGATCAATCATTAGAAAACATATCATATATATTATTCTGAAATGGACCAATCTGCACAATGACTACTTTTACTGTCGCTACTTTCACTATATTTTGATGAGAATACTTTTCTACTTTCACTTGAGGAACATTTTGAATGCAGGTTTTACTGTGACAGAGTATTCCTACACTCTAGTACTTCTACTTTTACTAAGTACAAGATCTGAGTACTTATAATTTCACTACAAGATCTGAGTACCTGTACTTATTCCACCTCTGGTAGTGTATTAGTCTGAATTGTAGCCACAAAATCACGCAGCGCTGCATAAAAATAGACTCACAATGGTAACAAGTGGAAAATAATATTTACAAATGTGCACAATGATTTTAGGTAATATTGACTACTCAAGACACCTGACTTATACATCTTCAAAGGAAGACTGTGTTCATTCTACAATTACATGGGATTAAAGCAAAATGTAGTTTTACTTGTATAATACTTCAATTTTATATAAAAGACAGTTTGTTTTCATCTGTTTTCAAATAAACAAAGTATTGGCTTTCAGAATATTAAACTTGTTTCGGCAAATTCAGATGATAAATACAACTTTGAAGCTTCGGCATAATTACAAGCGGAGAACGGACTAATGTAACATCACAGCAAGCATAGCAACAGCCGGTGTTTCTTGTGAGTGTTTCTCCGTTACACAAATGCAAAAATACACACACACACTCGCGAGCTTCCCCCAGACCAGTAATACAAACGAAAATGTGTCTTCGGGTCAATGTGACTGATTTCGATAGATCAAGTCACATTTGGTTTAGGCACAAAACATACTACCAGTAGAAATACATTGCTTTCAAAATCGCTCCGTGTCGAATCAATAGATTATATTTCGTGACTATAACACAAAATGCCATGAGTGCTTCATCCTCTGAACACTAGTGATGGCGACTGTAACACTCCTCTGAAATGATTGTCCCCTGCAATTATTATTATCCCTCAATCGAGTTCGCTATTCAACTAGCTAACGTTAGCTTCAACAAACGTAACGTGCAACGTTAGCCTAACCTAAAATGCTCTACTACGGCGTACCTTTCATGTGGCTCGTCAGCGCAGACTCTCGCATCGTTATTTTTGCAAACTTTGCAGGAGGATACTCGTGGGCTTGACCCTCGTCTTAGCCATGGCTTGTATTTGTCTTCTGCTAGCCAACGCTCGTTGAAACTGCAACCTCCTGGCACACAGTCATCTATCTCTCATCAGAATGCCCAGGTCACACGTAACACAAACACTTGCAGGTCGCGCGCATAGCGCGGGAAGGTGCAGCGGAGCTGTTTTATGTAGAAGCGAAGCAATTCTTTTATTTTAATCTAAAAGCGAACTATTCAGTCAGACAGCAATTTATGGTAAAAGTAAAGCATTTACATTTTCAAGCACTTCATCTCAATTTCAAGCACCATTACCAAAAGTCAAGCACTTTCCCAACCTTGAAAACACCACGTCAAATTTCAAGCATTTTCAAGGATTTCAAGCACCCGTACGAACCCTGCTCCCAGTTAAGCAAAGAGCACCTGAAATAGCCTCTGCGCTGCAAGATGAACAGACACAGCCCTGATTGCCAGAAAGAGGAAACTATGTTTCTATGGTGTGGCCTGCTGGGGCTGCAGCATCTCGGCTGCTGACAGGAAGAGACCAAACAGACTGATAAGGAAGGCCAGCTCTGTCCTGGGGAGTCCTCTGGACACTGTGGAGGCGGTGGGCGCAGGGCTCGAGCTTAAGGACATCCCGTCGTCACGGGGCCGAAATTGTGTCGGGGAGGATAAAAAATAATTTTGGGACGAATGTTGGACGAGAGTTAAAATAAAAATACCCTGCTAACTCTACTACAAACGGCGATTAAAATGAAACCGACTGCACGTTTTGTGTAGCACACAGTTATTAAACCTCCTTGTCAGCATAAACACACACGCACAAAACATTTAGCAAGCCGCGAAATACACACACATGTAGCTACAGCTGTGCCGCTGGCTGTCAGCCAGCCGCCTAGCTGGCTGTGCCCGCAAATTCCTGGCCCGCAAATTTGCGGGTCTAGCTATGTACTGAGTGTGTGTATTTCGCGGGTTGAGTGATGTTCAATGGCATCCCGTGGAAGAATTCTGAAATGTTTTACCGTTAATCACAAAGACGCACAGCAGAACCAGACCCTGGAGCGCCGGCGTCTTTATTTACTTACTCCTCTTCATCCCCTATGGGTAATAAGGCTGAGAAAAGAACTCTCCATCTTATTTAGTCCTTAGCAATATGCTGCGCCTCTCCTCATGTAGGGATGGGTAGGGATGGGTACCGAGCCCCGGTATTAAACGGGCCCCGGGCCGGAATTATTAAAGACAGTGGTAACATTAAGCTCCGACGTTATCGGACTTTTGATCGGTACTGGAGACATTTAAAAAATATATATCTTATGTATTATTGCTACATACACATTATATCGCAGTTTTAGTTTCGCCAACTCCGTTTCTAATATGCAATAAGACTACAACATGCGTCTATGATGTATTTTCGAGCTTTCCAATCCAGACGAGATCTCTCTCTCGCGTCTGTGTGCGAGGGGGCGGGGCCGTTTGTAAAGGTCTCCTGACTGTGTTACAGACTCTCATCCTGGTTACTCTGGGTTCTGTCTTCAGGACAGTGTTGGATTTTTTAGTTAATTGGATGGGACTTGATTGGATTCAATATTAGAATAATATAATATTGAATCTATAGAATAATTGTATATTCTCGTGGAGCTTGTGGGCAAAAGTAATCACTGTCTTGCTGTTTAGCACAAGCTAATCAGTGCAAAATAAACGCACAACAACTTGTGAAAAGAGGACATACATAGAGACTCTTTAATTTTGTCTTCCCATGTATTTTTAATTATGTGATGGGATATTTTCACAACAACATGGCCATCTGGAATAAAGCTAGATATAAAGCGAGCCTTATCATAGAGGGTTATTTACTCTCATGCAGGGCAGAACGTAGATGGAAGTTTGGCCTTGGCTATAGATTGTGTAGTGTGTTTAAGGCTAACCAACAGTCGGCTACATCGCAACTAGTTATTTGATGTCTGTTGGGTGTGTCTAGGGATTAATCCTCAACATGACCATGTGCATTTCCACTTTAACCTTACAGAAGGGTTAAATCATGCAGTACAGTGATCCTGCCTTAAAACGTACATATGGTTGAATAAAGTAGGTTACACTTTTTTGCATTTACATGTTTTTTTTCTTTTCGTGAGATCACATTTTTTCTTTTAGATTTCATCAATTCAACAGTGTCTTCAATGATTAAACAAAGCACTCATTCAGTAACTCAAACCAAAACAATAGAGAAATTAATAAATACCACTATACTTTATAATTAGCACTAGTTTGAGGAGGACTGACAGTTGTGTTGCACTAGTAAACACCATGTAAATGCTCTTCGGGTTGTTTTTGGAAGCCAATCAGTGTCAGAAGAAGTCTTTGCCACTGTACTGGTTGAGGTTGAGGGTATGCTCAATTCAAAACCCCTTAGATACACTTTATCTGATGTAGCTAATCAATTCTGGACCCATTTTATCAAGGACTATCTGCGAACCTTCCAATCACGGCAGAAATGGGAAAAGCCATCGGATAACTTGCAACTGGATATGGCTGTTCTTAAAATGGATCCACAACTGCCAAGGGCCCAATGGCCAGTAGTGAATGTTACCGGGCTGCATTTGAGCCCTGACCAGTGTGTCAGGTCAGCTGACATTCTAGTTCAAGACAGAACTTACACTCGGCCAGTGGCCCGCTTGATATCCTTACCTGAACTAGCTAACTGAACGGGAATTCATATCTTTCACAGCAGCTGAGCTACTGCGGGGGTGGCTGTTGTGAATTCCCTGGGCTGCCCAAACACTGCCCGCTAGAAGGGCTAATGAACATTCACCTGCCTGTCACCAAATGCTCCTCATTGGGAAAGTGACAGCAGGTGTGATCAGGACACACTCAGGTGAAGACTGATTACTGCTGCTACTTAAAGAGCAGACAGACTAGCAGGAAAGCCTCTAGTCCTGAGGCCTGTACTACGAAGCCGGATTTTCACTTAGTGAGGTAACTTCAGGGAAAACTCTGGGTTTCCGGTCCTACGACGCTGGTTCTCTTTTTACCGGGCTAGATCTCCATGGTAACTTATGCTGAACGGCTAACCTGCTCTGGAGCAGGTTAAGTTCCAGGCTAAGAGATCAACTCAGTGAAAGCACCGCCTGCTGACCAATCAGAGCTCAGTGTGCGAAGTTTAAAGCTATCAAGTCATATTACAGGATAAAGGAAATGCAGAAAAGCTGCCGTTGCAGGAAAGACGGCCGGCAAAAATCAACTGACTGTGTAAACGTGAAAATTAATAGAATATCACCTCCCATCTTCAGAGCAATCTGACAAATATAACATCCACCATCCACCCTCACAACAACGGCCTATACAGACATAAATAAACCAGTGACTGTATTTGCCATGACACAGACAGTCTGTGGTTTGTACTTGTTTAACTTTTGTCTAGTTTCTGAACAGACATGAGGAGCTGTGAGCTCTGAGGACTAACAGCTAACGGCTGATGTTGGTTTTGTGGTTCGCATTGAAGATGACGCCACGGCTCCGCCTACACTGTGTTACTATAGTTACTGCCCCAGTTCCTAAACTGTAATGGAAACGCAGCATAAAGTGAGCCTGGTCTACCAAGGCCTAACTATACCGTACTAAGCCGTGCGAGGCCCTGCAGTGGAAATGTGCCATTACAGTGTCACATACTGTATGCAGAAGTATTATTTTAAGCAACACATTAAGTTGCCGAAACACTCGAGTCAATGTAATTAAAGTCAGATCCACTCGCGTCTTATGGCAGTGATATCATAAACCTGTTAATGTACGCATTCAAACACTTTTTTTTTTGTACCAGCTGTATTCACCTAGGTTGCTTTCATCCTGGATAAGTGTTTAAGTCATTGATGTTTAAGTCATTGATGTTTAAAGTTTAACTTCTTCATATTTGTTTTTTTATTCACTTTTCATTCAGGGAGTATGACGCTGTGCTGTCAGTACGCTTCTCCATGTTTGTGCTTGGTCAAATGTTGCTTCTCAAATGAACAGGCCTTTGCTCCCTTATACCTGAGGTTAAACCATGAGTTGGAGAAAATAAATGGAACTGAACTGCACTTTCTGACCAGAACTCCTTTATTCGAGGCCCTTAAAGGTGGGGTAGGTAATTTACGGTGGGCAGCAGGTGCAAACGCGGAACAACGGCCAAAAATGCATACATTAGCAGGAAACAGCTGCAAATCCTGAAATGAAAAACAAACAAATCCCGAAAACAAACCAAACAAAAAAACGCTGCAAATACCAAAAGCACATACAAATCCCAAAACACATAAAAAAAAAACATTCCGGAAGTGCTCCAGGCCTCTAGGGGGCGCGCTATGTGGAACAGATTGATGCCTGACCAGACATAGCAGTGCATGACATTAAGGATTTTGGGAGATCTAAGCTAATTTACAGATGGCCCTGAGCCCAATAGAGATTGCCCTGAAAAATGCGCCCGGACAAAATGACGCACGAAGGGTTTGGGGGGGCCTCCCCTAGAACATTTAGATTTTTGCAGGTCTTAGATGCTGTCTGGTGCATTCTCTAGACTGAATTATAAGATGAACCACCACAATATTATATTGTACAATTTCAATTTTATTCTTCATTTCACTTGTTTGTTTGTTCTTGTTTGTGTTTGCTCGCTTGCATGCCCTGCATAGCTATAAGAAATACTTAAGTTGTTGGTCAAGAGAAGATTGTGCAGGAGTATGACAAAAGTGCTGTCGTCAGTTTAGAACCCAATGTATTGAAAAGAAAACAGGAAGAGGATCAACATCCTTTTGTAAATATGACTGTCATGCATACATTATGTATTTGAAAATAAGTATTCAACCGTCTTCTCACTGCAGCAACTACACAAATGTGTATGCACTTATCATTATTGATAGCCAGTCTGAGCCAGAAGACAAAATGGAGCAACGGTATTAATTGTTACTATTACCACTTAATTTTTCTATTCTATACTGTAAATCTTATTACTTGCTTCATCATTTAATATTACAATACAGCAGGGCACAACATTATAAATGGCCCGCTGGCCCGGAAGCACTATTTAGACAACCCGGGCCAGCATAACGTACTTTCCACTTGCCCGCTCGGGCCACTAAAAATATTGTTTAAAAATGTTTCCTGTGGTATTGGTATTTAGCAATTTTGTTAAATTATTTCGTTTATTAACGCTACAACATAGCGTTTCGTGAGTCGCTTGTTGTTGTTTGGTGAAAAGCAAACGGCTGTTTATTTCGGAGCGCAGCGTGAGCAGGCTGCCGTGAGCGGGAGCGCGCTCCTTCACTACAGACTATCGCGCCACCTAACCATTCGCCAAAATGTTTTTAATATCAGCTGTAACCGGCCAAGCGCCGGGCAAAAAACAATCTTCAAATAAAAGAAAGTCACTGGAGGAGTTAAAGGAGAGTGACAGGGAGCATGAGAAGAAGAGGGGGAGAACGTTTCAGCCAGCTTGATCGATGGAGTTGGCTTCTAGTGGTGCAGTGACGCGTCCTAAAACCCTTTTATAATCTATCGACTAGATTTATGATTCGAAAATTATAAAAGTAGGGTAGACATGTGGAGATTATCCGGCTGAACAAAACGTGCATTTATCAAACAGGTTTGTTTTCCACAGACCTTATTTCCATTGCTTTTTGTGGAGGGCACCAGCAGCTTACTTCCTGGTTTTATGACGCGTCACTGGCTGCACCTCTCAGGCTGCGGCCACACGAGGACGAAAACGGTCGTTTGCGTTACTGTTTAGTGTCATATAGACCGTTCGGCCACACGAGGACGACCGAATACGGCACTAAACGACTGAGGAAACGATAACAGGTCCCAAGGTGGATAGAACGGCATACGCAATGCTCTGGGGGGTCCAACGGCTCCATGTGTACGCCTTATACGATCATTTTCTGATAATGATGAGGCAATAGCCCTGCCTCTCCCCACCTCTGCTGCTCACCCCCGCGTCAAAGTAAACTGCATCCTGAATTCAGATTATTTATCTTTCTCTCGATATGGACCTAAACGCGAGTGAAGTCTAATCTGACAGGACGGAGACACGCAGCTCTGCTCACCTGCAGCTCCTCCCGCTGCAGCAAAACACACACTTCAAGTTAGATCATCACCCTTAGCTATTTTAATTACCTCTCAAACTACCTAAACTAGTTATAAATATGTTTATTTTTACTGTCGGCCGGGTCACTCATTACTGGATCAGCTGCTGCATGAGACAGACACTGACGCTGTCCGAAGAGAGGGAGGAAAAAGAGAGGCTCCGTGTATTTTATTATTATATTATATAGAGTCGTTATTCATTTGTTTTAAAGCTCAATAAATAACAAAGAAGACCTTTGACCGGCACTTTTATAATTTTGTCCGGAAGATTTAAACTTTAATACACGTTGACTGGCGAAAAACTCTGCCCGGTTCCCTTGGCCCCCACCGCGGAGAATAAACAGAAGGGCCATGACAACCATGCTTCTTCGCTGCTTTTGTGGAGGAAGTTACAGCGCCACGTACAGGCTCCTGCATATATACTGCAGCTTCTCCAGCGGTTGGAGCTAAACGGAGCGGTCTCGTGTGGACAGACACTATCCGGATAACTATTGCGTGTGGACGGAAGCTTGCGTTTGCGTTAATCCTATGCGTTTAGCCGTTTTCGTCCTCGTGTGGCCGCAGCCTCAATATTATGCCAATATAAACAAGGTCTTCTGTTGGCTCTGTACATCAATGCCGACTTATGCTGACAAGTGAAGAGTAGAAAATATAAAAGGTATTGGCTATAGGGAAATATCCCAGCAGTTTAGGATAATGAAGGATCTAATCTATAGCCATTACATTTCTAACTCCTAATGACAGGAAGGCAGAAAGTGCATTATACAAATAATAATACTAGACCACAATATCATTATTTTAATAAACCAAATATGAACAATTGAGGGAAATGAGGAAGAACTGATCGTTCAAATGTTGTAGTACAAGTAGTAATGTAGTTAGTGCATAAATTACTATTGCAACAAATGTGCTCATTTTTTTTGGACGAATGCTCCGGGCCAGTGGTTACAATGGTGGGGCCAGTGACAATACAATTCCACCAACCCGGAGGGCCAGTGGCTTTTTACCCTTAATGTCTACCCCTGCAATACATCACTGTGTCTTTCCCAGCACAGAATACCTGACTGCGGCACACATTGTTGCAGAACTCTCTGCAAAAATAACAAATACATCTTGCAGCAGGTTCAATATTAATAGAGCCAATGTGTGGGATGGAGTAATCCGCGGCTTCAAAGGTTCGATCCCTCTCATGAGATGTCAGTTAAGTTCACTGATGATGAGGGACAAACTGAGGATGGAGTGGACACTGGTGGTCCCAAGCGTGAGTTCCTGACCCTCCTTATGGAATGCCTGAGAATGTGAAGAAAACATCAGGTCAGCAACTGTTTGTGCCCCATGGCGGTGTGACTTTCCCAGCCGATCACTGTCTCAAAATGTGATACTAAATGTATAATGTTCTCTATAAAAGATAGAACTAATACACAATTATGAATGTATAATATAAGCTGTTTTGTGTATTTAATCATGCATTGGTCTACAATTTAATGATGGCTTCTACATATTTCACATAAACAGACAATGAAAAAATGTGTCCTTCATGCTGATAACTAGTCTATGCATCTGCCAATTAGCATTCTAAACAGAGTAGTGTGTTGAATCCTTATTTCTTGCATTTGAAACAGATACCATACAAAAAGGAAACTTACTGTTGTGTTCAACTTCTGCCAAAAACTGTACATGTTGCCACAGGAGCCACAGAACACTTGAACTGTCCCCAGATGTTGGCCACAGAAAGGACAAAACATGGCAGCCTGAAAAGACATACATTGATGTAGTGAATCCATTTAATCAAGTCAATCAAAAACACAGTCTAAATTAGGGGTTGACCGATTATCGGCCTGGCTGATTATCGGGGCCGATATTCCGCATTTGACCGATTATCGGCATCGGCCTTTTTTTTTATAAAATTGCCGATAACACTTTGGCTCTGATGCAGTCGTTTCTCTGGCTGCAGTCACCACTCTCTGTACACAAGCAATGTCGCGCCCACAGGACTATCTGATAGGCTATTACTGAAGTGTCAATCAACACTGAAGATTTTCCAGGCGGGAGCCAGCCAGAGAGGCGGGACCTTCACCTGCAAATGTTTAGCAAAATATTAGAAGTGAGGCTACTAGACTAATGTTAGGTCTACTGTAATAGCCTCACTTTTAATAGTTTGCAAAACATTAGCTAGCACTAGTGTTTTGCAGTTGCTAGCAATTTATTGGGATTTCATGCTAGATAGACAGGCATTGGTTTGATATAATAAATTAAGCATTATTGTTAGCTAAGCATGTCAGCCTGCAGCCCCACTTCTTGTCTCTCTCTAACTCATAGCAGATGGCTGCACTAAAGAAAAGGGCACAGAGAGGAAACCAATTGTAAGATGTTTAAAAGTTCATTAAACATAATATATGCTTAAATGCATTTCAAAGAAGTTGAGTTGTGTTGGAGTTTGTGTTATTCTACATTTTGACACCAAGATTTTCTGATTTTACTGAAAATGTATATCGGTTCCAAATATCGGTTATCGGTCTCCTTGATTACTAATAATCGCTATCGGCCTTGAAAAAGCCATATCGGTCGATCCCTAGTCTAAATAGTGGTTAGCTAAATGAATAGAAAGATACATCATGTTTACCGTTGAATCTGTGTTATGTCTCTCTCTCTCCTTGAATGTCTTCTCTATAATTGTTCTTGAGCATGTCTGGCTATGTGTGTCACTGAGCCACACTACTATCCTGTCATTACTTTGTCCCTCTTCACATTTTGTCACTTCTCTCTCTCTTTCTCTCTCAATTCAATTCAATAGCTTTATTAGCATAACCATAGTTACAGGCAATTGCTAAAGCTCTGTATAGTTGCAACATCTATACACAAATACATACATATAAACAAACTGCTAATAATTCAAATGTCCTTTTTCCGCGGTACTCACTATGGCCCGTGTTATTTGCCTGCACTTGATTTGTCATCTCTTTTAACAATGTTCTTCCCTCACTTTATCTTCTCTTTACGTGAAGCTCTCCTCTCCTCAGCTGGTGTAGTAGTTAGGCACGCTAACGCTAGCTATATAAATATGATGCTCTATGTATAAAACCAAAACAAAACTTACCTTCTTATATCTTTCTCCACTTAAATGAACTTTCTTTCCTCCCGATTTCCATCTCTCTATGTCTGGTCAGACATCAATAGTTTCCACGTAGTGCGCCCCCTAGAGGCCTGGAGCACTTCCGGAATGTTTTTTTTTTTATGTGTTTTGGGATTTGGATATGCTTTGGACTTTGCAGCGTTTTTTGGTTGCGTTTGTTTTCGGGGTTTGTGTGTTGTATTTAGTTTGCATCATTTCTGTAAATGCAGCGTCTTTCTGTTGTATTCGTTTTCAGAGTTTGTTTGTTTTTCATTTCATTATTTGCAGGTGTTTCATGCTTATGTATGCGTTTTGGGCCGTTGTTCTGCGTTTGCATCTGCCGGCCACCGTAGTAATTCACTTCAGAAACACTTTTTGTTATATTCCATGGAATGCTCTTAACATCCCGATAGTAATGAATAAATGCTTTGAAAATAAATACATAAAAAAATGTAAATCTGTGGAGCTGTAAAAAGCCACGTTTTAATTTCTTATTGATTTGCAGATTTAGATTATCAGTACAAAATATAAAAATCAACTACTACATTATATATAATTTACAGGTTAAGCGTAGGTATATAAAGTAATTAAAATAAACCCCACTCTTTCCAAGTGCAACATTGAATTGATGAACACATTAATAAAAAATAATATGGTGCTTAAAGGGGCCATTCTACATAATAAGTATTTTTAAAGTATACTTTGAAGCTAATATCTTTTAACTTTGACTGAAAGGTGGGGTATGTAATTTATTTCAGAAACACTTTTTGTTATATTCCATGGAATGCCCTTAACATCCCGATGGCAATGAATATATTAAATGCTTTGACAATAAATACATTAAAAAAATTCCAGGGTTCATACACTTTGTCACCAATGATTTTCAATGACTTTTTGAATATTGTTTCCATGACTTTTCCAGGGCCTGGAATTAGCATTTTGAATTTCCATGACTTTTCCAGGTTTGTAATGACCGTAAGAACCCTGAAATTCATCTGTGGAAGCCGTAGCACTGTAAAAAGCACGACCAATCGTTTTAGCCGGACCAGCTAAAATAACTGGATGGCCTACCTGCCTGTCAGCCTTCCATCTGTGTTGGAGGAGGGGCTCTGGAAGGAAGTCGCAGATTTGATCCAGTTGTGTATTTTCAAATTCTAGTGCACTCGAGCTGGTTTCTCCAAAATTACCTACCCCACCTTTAAGAACAATTTTAAATGCATTACTTTTACTTGTAGCTGAGTATTTTTACACTCTAGTATTGCTACTTTAACTTGATTTAATAATAAGAGTACTTCTTCCACCTCTAATTACAACTTGGATAGCATAACAATGCATATATTGACAAATGTAAACACATAACAAAAGGACAACGAGCTGTGGCGCAATGGCCATAAACACAACACCGCTCACTGAAGGACCCGTTGCTAGGAAGAATAAAGACGTTCACTATCACAACGAGTTCTCAAACCACGTTAGCTTACATTGCTAACTAAAATATGGAAATTGTGTCAACAATAACACACTCAAATGTAAATTTGGATCGTTTGTATAGGCTACTTTATGAGGCGTCTCTCTTAAGCATTAGCTGTTTGTCGTCGGAGCCTACCATACGTTACCCAAGGGTATTGTTCAAATATCACAGGAGGCTTGCGAGCTTCTCACATGAGCACTAGCTTGCTATCTTATCGTCTGTATCTACTATACATAACCCGAAGGTCTTGTTCAAATATCACAGAAGGGTCGTTAGTGAAAGCTAACAGGGGGAGGTGGTCAGTCACGTTCCCGGGGAAGGCCGGAGACAGGAACAACTAACTCGGCTAGCAAGCTGCCTAACGTTAGCTACCATGACCTATGGAGCATTATGTGCACAAAAACCAACCCTATTCAATCGTTGCGTACTCACCACCCCTACCAGCGTTAGCGTTGTTCATTAAGGTGGGTGTGGCGGAGGAGACGAAATGGCTGCACAGACATCAGTGCAGGCTGAAGCCATAAACTCTCAAAGAAAACACCGATCTGCGCGGCTCCACACTGAACAAAATGGGATGCTGTGCCAGGAAGAGGAAGAAATCATTGAGTCGAGACCTGCAGCAGAAGGCGCCGAACAGAGAGAACGGGTTCAGCGCATGCGTGTTTCACGGACGAACCCTTGAGGGAAAAAAACCTTTTGCATTATGACACACAAAGCCAGATGTCGAACATAAAACCCATTCACCTTTTTTTCCAGTCTATGCACTGAGTTCTAATTTCATACCTCAATCAATTGTCTTTTTTTCTCTCCCTCATAATATTTACTGTAGTTGATTTTAAGAGCATGTCTATTCAGGAACACATCATTATAATTAAGAATAATCTAACCTTAATTGACACATATTTACACTTCCTATAAGGCTGGCAGAAGCTGCATTTTACTGCCAAACGTATAGCATAGGAGGATTCAACAAATTGGGGTTAACATGGCCACACAATCCATTGGTAAAATCCATATAAAGGTAGACTCATCAGGTGGAAGTTATTAAAACAAACGGTCAAGACTTTTTAAACACAAAAAGCATGAAAATAATTATATCAAATGGAAAAAACACTTAAATCTAGTGGTGTGTCATATTGGTTCAGAGCAGTAAATAATTTTGCAAGGATTTGGAGTCAGTGGGTCATACGACATGGAAGGTATTGAAAAAAATTGAAAAAAACTACATTGGCAAATGCATCGATGACAGTACCGAAGATAACTGTACGAACATTACCGAACTAGAAGGCATGGATAAACGGCAAGTTCCATGCCAAGCTGAAAGCACAGATTATTGCGCACAGAGGCGGTGATTTGGACGAGTACAGGAACTGCGTTGCACGGTGTGCGTGCACATGGTATGGTAGGGCTAACCCATACAGTGGTGGGGCTCAAATCAGTATTTGCAATGTAATTACATAGGCCTACAGGCTATATCGCCCCCCTTGACAGTGAAACGCCACACGTGAGGTTTAGATTATTTCCCTGTCTCAATCAAAATGGAACTGTATGAAATAAAACGGGACATATGTCTTGTAGTAAATAAAAAGGGATCACTGTGAACGTCACGTTCACATGACGATAGTATGATAGATGATAGTATGATAGTATGATAGTACACGTTGAAGATCCAATGGGGATACTCAGCGCCATATAGATAGAAGAGTTACGACACCGGAAGTCCAAAAACGGTTATCGTCACGTGGTTCATGTAGACGAGGGATCGTTCCCCGGAAGTTCATGGCGGGCAATGTGAATGTATTGATAACAGGAGATAGAACTACGATTTTTGGTAATTATTAGTGAATAAAGGTTTTGATTTGCAATATTTATACACAAATCAATATGTGTATGTATTTACATCAATATGTTTTAAAAAATAAAATAGAATTTGCTAATATTAAGTGATAATATTAGGATTAGTGTGAACAACTAGTTTACATGTTAGGCTAACAGTGCCTTGGTTAAAGAGCCTGTTGCTGTTTATGTATAGCTTTGAATTCTTTCAAACCAATAGTATCTTCTTAAACTCGTATGGTAGTCAGGAGGATCACTTGCTAATGTTTATTGATACATTTAGAGGGAGGGGATCTAAAGTAATGCTTTAAAATTCAGATTGGATTCATTTCTACCATTTTCTTAAATTCATGGTAGTTTCAGTAATCCCCTGGTAATTGAGGACGCAAGTTATCTAAATGACTAATGTCGTCTTTATGGCTTTCAGAAAGGACAGGAGACCGACAGGTGACTATCAAAGGACTAGCAGCAGCAGCAGGACTAGCAGCATATGATGATGATGATGATGATGATGATGATGATGATGATGATGATGATGATGTTAAATGTGTTGCTTTAGGAACATCCATTGCAAATACATGGAATTCAATAAACATTGAATAGCATATCATGCAGTTTGTCGGTGCCTTTTCCTCCGTGTTGTCTTGGTTTGCTGTGCTGCCTCCTAGTCGCCACCATGGTTTGTTTGTGCTGCCTGGGGATGCTCAAATCGCTCAGAGAAAGGAGTACGAATGTACGGCTTCCCCACTGACACAGAGCGGAGGAAAAAATGGCTGGCTCAAGTCAGCAGGAGCAATTTCACGACCAACAGCAACAAAATATGTGATGTAATTATATACAAACACTGCATTTGCACTTTTTCACAAAACGAAAACCACACCATTGGGAGAGCTTAGTGTTTTGTTTAATACAAAAAAAACAGGGAAGGCTTGAAAAAACAGAGAGTTGAGACTCAGGGTGCAGGGTGAGGGT